>NC_047131.1:31104944-31425777 GCF_009829125.3 Periophthalmus magnuspinnatus | reverse complement strand
CTCGATTGATTTTTTCCTCCTGTATAAAGGTTTTAGCACAGGAGGGACCGAGCTACACAGGCCGCAGTATCAGAGTACCTCAGAGTACACAGACAGAGGCAGTGGGAGTGTGATTACAGCCTGTCACACTGTTGTACTGTTCAGGGCTGAGAGGAACTTTCCCTGGGAACATTTACGAAGTCGAAAGGTTTTAAACTCACTCAAAAGACACAAAGTTTTTATTACAGCAAATGTACTTTTCTATTAATATTCCAGGTGGATCGGCAAGCAGTATTCATATAGGTAATAATAGAAATACTCTCTTCTGTTCTGTTAAGTCGTAGTACTTGGTAAAAGTAGTGGTAATTGTAGTAGTTTCAACCAATTAAGAAGTGATAGTACATTACATGAACTTTTAAGACACTGTCCTGGTTTGGTCCTGGTTTGTTTAGACCAAGTTTAGACTCGTTTTGGCCCTTTTCTAATCCTGTTCTAGTCCTGTTCTAGTTCTGGTCTAGTCCTGGTCTAGTCAGGGTTTAGTCAGGGTTTAGTCAGGGTTTAGTCCTGTTCTAGTCCTGGTCGAGTTCTTGTCGAGTCCTGGTCTTGTCAGGGTTTAGTCCTGGTCTAGTCTTTGTCTAGTCCTTGTCTAGTCCTTGTCTAGTCCTGGTCTAGTCCTGGTCTAGTCCTGGTCTAGTCCTGGTCTAGTCCTGGTCTAGTCCTGGTCTAGTCCTGGTCTAGTCCTGGTCTACTCCTGGTCTACTCCTGGTCTACTCCTGGTCTACTCCTGGTCTACTCCTGGTCTACTCCTGGTCTACTCCTGGTCTACTCCTGGTCTACTCCTGGTCTAGTCAGGGTTTAGTCAGGGTTTAGTCAGGGTTTAGTCAGGGTTTAGTCTTGGTCTAGTCCTGTTCTAGTCCTGGTCGAGTTCTTGTCGCATGCTAGTCTAGTCCAGGTTCAGTCCTGTTCTATTTCTGGTCTAGACCTGCTCTAGTACTGGTCTAGTCTTGTTCTAGTCCTGTTTTGTTTAGACCAAGTTTAGATTCGTTTCAGTCCTGTTCTAATTCTGGTCGAGTCCTGGTCGAGTCCTGGTCGAGTCCTGGTCGAGTCCTGGTCTAGTCCTGGTCTAGTCCTGGTCCAGTCCTGGTCCAGTCCTGGTCCAGTCCTGGTCCAGTCCTGGTCCAGTCCTGGTCCAGTCCTGGTCAAGTACTGGTCCAGTCCTGGTCCAGTCCTGGTCAAGTACTGGTCAAGTACTGGTCCAGTCCTGGTCCAGTCCTGGTCCAGTCCTGGTCAAGTACTGGTTCAGTCCTGGTCCTTCCTCTCGTCCCAGTTTTGCTGTGGTGTGTACCTGTGTGAACATATTCTTAGTCGCAGTAGTATACGTATACGTAGTAGCAGCAGTTATAGTTAGTTCATAGTACTGATACTTTTTTACCATTTATACTCATTTAAAGTACTCTCTTGTACTTTGCAGCATATTTTCTTTGTACTGTACCCGTCTCTTTCTCTCTCTATCTCAAGTCTCTGCACAAAACCGCCCCCAAACTGGTCACATTCAGACAAAGGTAGACCCCACTGTGCCACTTCCCCAATGAATTCCCAACCCGGCTTTAATTTCCAAACTCATCCATAATTCACCAACAGGGGGCAGCGCACAGAGGCTTGGAGCTGGATTAAAGAGCCAATAGTATCTGTTTCCTCCCACTGTCATTTGAATATATTTCACATTGATTGGAACGGTATACGCGACATTCAATTTCCGCGTGTTATAACGAGATGGAGGCTTTAGGCCGACGGCTGCTGGAGGCTGCTATTGTAGCTCGTGTTATGTAATTATGTTTGTTATGAACACTGGGCATTAAAATATATAACCCTATTATTTATTGATCTGCAAAGGAAATTGTTTGGCTACAGTAGCTGCATTGCAATTAAAATGAGCATAATAAAAATGGGTGACAAGTAAAAGAAGGTATAAGGGAAAAAATATGAGACTAGAATATGTAAAACAAAGAAAGAGATGTTCAAATAAGTAAAAAATATATATACACTACTACTACTACTACTGCTACTAATAATAATAATCTTATATCGTCTTATATCGTGCATTTCTAGACACAATTTCATACATTATTCATTCACTCCACACTCAGTCTTGGTAAGATACTGTTTATAGCCACAGCTGCCCTGGGACAGACTGACAGAGGTGAGGCTGCCAGTCTGCACCATTGGGCACACACACACACATCACTTTCACACAAAGCAATATGGATGAAGTGTCTTGCCTCAGGATACAACAACAATGAAAACGTGCACTTCAGTTGTCCCTCACTATATCGTGGTTCACCTTCTGCAGCCATTTGTGTTTTTATTTATTTGCATTGTGTCGTGCGTCCTGATTGGCTGTTGGACTGTAGACCGTTGTGTCGTGCGTCCTGATTGGCTGTTGGACTGTAGACCATTGTCCATCAGTCTCCTCCGTGCCGTGTCTCCTGTCCAGTACAGAATGTGTTCAGACAAATTTACATAAACGTTGGATCTCAGTGTGACTCTGAAGTGCTGTACGTTTGCAATTTGTTTTCTCCCCGACAAAACCCACAATGTCGATGAAACGTTCTGCACCGACAAAGACGCCTACGAAGGTTTGAACTTTGAGAGAGTTTAAACGAGAGAGAAATGTGAGAAAATGTTAACGCCTGTGTGAGAAAAGTGTATAAAGTGTGTGGTGAGGGGTTTTACAGACAAAAACATATAGAATAATGTAAAAAATAAAGCTGACTACTATTGCCGGTTATTTTTAGAACGTGACCTCCGCGATAAACCAGGGACCACTGTATTTTTAGGATCCTTGTTTATCTTCATGTAAACGTTTCCGCTTTACCAGGAATGTTCTAAAGCGTGGCATTAAACTCATCTATCTCCATGGAGACGAGCAGGTGCCGGCACCAGGCAAAGATTTACATTAAGTCAGATTTGTGTGAGCGCCAGTAAACAAATTGCAGATAGATACGTTTAATCAGCAAAACGGTTGCTCTCAAAGGGCCAGATGTAATGTAAAATAAATCAACTTTTTTTTTGTGTTCATTAACTGTTTCTGTATTTATTACTTATTCAAGTTACAAATATTGTTTATAAGTTTCCATAAATGTAAAAAAATATGACTGTATAACTGCATTTCCTGATTTAATTCATTTTAAGACAGTCATACCTTTTAATTTATCTTGTTGTGGGCCAATAAAATGACTTGGGGGGGGGGCCACATTTGGCACGTGGGCCTTGAGTTTGACACGTGCTGTACAACATTCCAAGCATCTCCATAGGGACAATTATTTGGTATAACGTCCAACTGAAAACGTACGTAGTTTTTCTAAATGTAATAGGGTCATAGATCATGTTTTGCTGTTTTATTTTGTAATTTTAACTCTTTATGCGACAGCTCGCTTGTGCATTCACAAAACAATAAAAAACAATAAAGAAAACATGATGGAAGTTACAGCGGCAGTGAGATAAACAAGTCCACACCAACAGCACACGGTAAAGTGAGCAGAGCCTTGTAATCACCGAATGTAAGTGATTAGAGCTGATTCAATGGGCCAAATTGGATTGTGCCAGTGCTTCTATTCCGCTGATTGAGTAAAGGATTTGCCGCGGCGTTTGGTGGGCCACGCTCCCCCCTGTGCCGGTCCGGAGCCGCCCCTTGTTAATCTTGGTCACTGGCCTCTCTCCCCCTCCGTCTCTCCCTCGTTCCTCTCTTCCTTTTGTTAGCACGGCCCTGTCACTACCCCGGGGTTGACGTGTGCGCTGATGGTAACAAATGACGTTCGCCTCCACTGACAGCGAGTCCATCTGTCTGTGTCAGGATAATTGAATTTCATAAATACAATCAGAGGGCTGGTTCTGAACAGACCTGTACCTCCGCTCCTATGGCGACCGCCGCCGCCAGAACAGACCTGTACCTGTGTTACTATGGCGACGGGCGTGTTCTGAACAGACCTGTACCTGCGTTTCGATGGCGACCGGCGTGTTCTGTGCCCACGTGAACAAATATATGGTATAATGTTCATGATATGGATACACTGAGGGACAGGTCTAGTGGTAAGTAGTACTAGTTGGAGTAATTGTAACAACAGGAGTAACAGTCGTAGTAGTAGTAGCAGTAACAGTAGTAAAAGTAATAGTAACAGCAGCAATAGTAGCAGCAGTAACAATAGTACTAGTGGTAATAGTGGTAGTAGTAGTATGTGTAGTAGTAACAGTGATAGTAGTAGTAGTAGTAGTAATAGCAGCAGTAATAGTAGTAACAGTAGCAACAGTAACATTTGTAGTAACAGTAGTAGTAACAGGAGTAACAGTCGTAGTAGTAGTAGTAACAGTAGTAAAAGTAATAGTAGCAGCAATAACAATAGTGGTAACAGTGGTAGCAGTAGTAGTAGTAGTAACAGTAGTAATAGTAACAGTAACAGTATTAGTAATAATAGTAGTAGTAGTAATAGTAGTAACAATAGTAATAGTAACAGTAACAGTATTAGTAAAAATAGTAGTAGTCGTTGTAGTAGTAGTAGAAACAGCAATAGTCGTAGTAGTAGTAACAGTAGTTGTTTTCCTTGGATCCAGAATACACACACAAACTTTATCCTTCCGTTTACAAAATACAGACACTTCATTCTGGACTTTCCGGGTAAAGAGTCGCAGTAGAACTGTGGGAAATGTATTTGTAACATTGAGCTAAGCAGTTTGAGTAACTGTAATGACATAAGTAGCAGCAGCAGTAGTAGTAGTAGTAGTAGTAGGTATATAAACATGGCATCAGTCATAAAAGTGGCACAGACTAAAATCTGCTGTAAAAACAAAAGTACTAATGAGTAAAGTTACAGAAGTACAGGCAGTACTCACGGTGCAGCAGTGGGTTATAGATCTGCCTCATTCATGGAAAAAAACGAGAATGAGAATTTAAACATTATATATTACAGTAAATATATAATTGCGTCTGTTCAAATTGCTTATATTGCGATTTGAACGGACGCAATTAGCAAATGGCAAAGGCTGCAGTTTATAAAAGTGTCATAATCTCCACAAACGGAAAAATATCCAGCCTGAAAAACGGCTCACGCTGCAGTTTAAGTCAGTAAAAAGCTCTGAAAAACACGATTACATATGTGTGGACCTTTTCAGTGTTTTGTTAAATCTCCTTAAAACTTTGAACAGAACCAGATTAAAATATGAATCACAACTGTATAAATTATTTTTAATCATTTGTTTATTTGAACAGGGGCAGTGCAGGTTAATAAAAGGTTTGTAAATGTCAGAATCAGTTCTAAAGACACAATAACAGTCACAAAGATGGAAAAAAATCACAATTAGATATTTTTCCCAAATCATTCAGCCTGTGTGTTTGATGCTATCTGTAGGCACTACTCTGTCTAACGCTCTTTTAGACTTTAATCTGAGCTTTGTTTTAGCACAATCTGACCATAAAGAGCCGAATTAGTTGGAGCTACAACAGGTGAGCTGATGTTACACAAATCCCTTTACGATTACAATTACAAGCTAGCTAGCGTTAGCCAACCGTTTTTCAGTTTTTGTGTAAAAATCAAACTCCTACAACGGACGACGAACGCTCGGATTGATCACAGCCTCCTGAAAATGTTGTTTGAATCCATTTTTTTCGTGAGTTTTCAGACTTAAAACTCGTTCGGCAGCGTTTGCTAATGCGCTCTTTGGAAACAGCTGAACGTTCCCCCATAGACATCCACGCAGAGAACCCCCCAGTGCGATGTCTCTGCAACATATCAACAGCAGCAGTGATTATTTCCCCACACAGTCACTCACCAACAGGTAATGAACAGAGGGATGGAAGCGGCCTCCATTCGTCTCAGAGTTAATAACGAGGAAGTCGCCTGTGGCATGGCGGCGGGATTGATCAGGCCGTAGATGGACAATTGATGCCCCACTCCAAGCGCCGCTAAATCATTTCTTCTTGTTCCAGAAAGAAAATGTTTATAAACTCCACTGGATGATTTGAAATACTCACGAGATTCTGCGACGCCTTTCGGTCCCGTATTAATCGATGAAAACGTAGTATTTATTACAAGAGAATGGACCTGAAAGTTACAGGCTGTTTATTATTTTATGCTCCATACCTCAGGGTTCTGGAGAAATAGTGAAGCAATAGTCGCATTTTTTATTGAAATAGCAGAGGTGGTCGTATAAAGTTACGTTTGTTTACTTAAATGTGTTTTTTTAAAGAGATTGTACTTCTCCGAGGCAACAGGAGCTCAGTGTTTGCCCTCTGATCTGAAGGTTGGTGGGTCGAATACTGCTCTAAATAAATAAATACAATTAAAAAAATATATATAATAATAATATAAAAAATAATATATATGAAAAAATAATAAAATAAAAAATAAAAATAAAATAAAATAAAAATAAATAAATAAATGATAATAAATAAATAAATGGTGGAGTTGTTCAGAAGCGAAACCGAGGATGAAGAATTCAATGGATTTATTGATTTGCAGTGAGATCCAGAGTAAACTTGTTGCTTGTTTTTATACTTTATTTATCTGATTAAATGTTAATATCTTACGTTAACAAACCAGACACGTGTTCAGTTCTGTCTGTGCTTCATGGAGCTGAATAAATATAAATGTGTTACGTTAGCGTGATGTACTGATATTCAGCCTGTTGGTCCACATTTTATTATTATTATTATAACTTGATTTAAAGATAAAATGTCTGTTCTTCGTCTCGGATTTTGTAAAATAAATTTCCCCCAAAAATGTGACTTATAGTCCAGTGCGACGTATTGTCCAGAAAATACATACTTGCATACTTTTACACCTGTACTTGAGTAATATGTACTTGAGACAGTAAAATATGTGGTTTCTCTTCCCACTGTGAGTTAAAAATGCTTTATGTTGACAGTATTTATTCAGTTTGTTCATTTTGCGATGCTCCGTCAGATATGAATTAGTTTCTTATTTTTGTGGTCTGTCCATTCAACATTAAAGACTTAATCAATTTTAAAGAATAAGTCAGTTAGTAGGTCCTGACAGTTACTCCAACTTTTACTTAGTATTACAGAAATACTCGTACTAATAGATAAAACTATTTTAAAAGGCTCATATTACTCTATTTTCTGATCTGTTCTAATGTTTCCACGTCACAAACAGACCTGGAGTTTGTTTTTTTTGTTTCATTCACATGTTTAACACACAAAAACACATGAATATTTAGGCTGAGTTCTTCTCTCAAACTGAAAACACACTCCACCTTGTGATGTCATCATGTGGTGATACAGGAAGTGCTCCACTGTGTTTTTTAAACTCCACACACCTTCATTTCTAGAATCATTTGGATCGTTTCAGCTCTGGAATTGCTCATTTCTGCAGAACTAAAGGTAAAAAGAGCTGTCAACTTAAAAACTACCACTTCATGACATCACAAGGTGGAACAGAGCGTTTTTGAGCTTTGGAGATTTCAACAAACTAATTATCCAGAGTCACTCAGACATGTGTGAATGAAACAAAACACAACTCCAGGTCTGTTTTTGATGCCGTAACAACATTTTAACATGACTTAAAGCTACAAGAGTCTATTTTGTGTAATATAAAGAACTTTAAAGTTTCTCTTGTTCCCAGTTCTACTCACTTCTGTGTAATATCTGCACAAACATAGTGAGGGAGGTGAGTGGTGTGGTGGAAAACTTACACTGGCACTTCCTGCAGGATGGTGTCTGGGTGGGTTTTCTCCATCAACACAAAACTAGAATTAGATCTGAAGGGTCTCCAGGCACTGAACTGTTTTTGACAAGTTGCAGAGCTATTGAGGAAAGGGTCGAGTTCAAGATACACAAACGGTAAATATTAAGTTTTAAACGTCCTATATCACACAAAAGTGACTCGTGTGAGCTTTAAGTCATGTCATAATGCTGTTTCTTCATCAAAAACAGACCTGGAGTTGTGTTTTGTTTCATTCATGTGCGTTTAAGTAATACTGGTTTACATCTCCTAAGCTCAAAACGCTCTGTTCCACCTCGTGATGTCATGAAGTGGTAGTTTTCAATTTAACAGCTACCTTTTTTTTACTTTTGTTTGCTAAATATTGAAAATTCCAGAGCTGAAATACTCCAAATGATTCTAGAAACGAAGGTGTGTGGAGTTCAAAAACACACTGGAGCACTTCCTGTATTACCACATGATGACATCACAAGGCGGAACAGAGCGTTTTCTGTTGTTTTTGTGCAGGATTTGTGTGTTAAATGTGTGAATGAAACAAAAAAAAACACAACTCCAGGTCTGTTTGTGATGAGGAAACATTAGAAAATAGATCAAAATGGCGAAATACGGGCACTTTAATATATATATTTTGACTAAATAAAATGTGTGCACTCAGTTTGCTCATTAAAAACATGTCGGCCATGTGTTCCTGCTACTGAAGCGTTAATAAGACAGTTATCCGAGGTAAATGGATTGAAGTCTCAGCCCGTTCACTAGTCTAAAGTATTCCATATTCTCCGTGATGAGTGTGTATCAGCTGTACCAGTGTGTTGTGCGGAAACAGATGCTGCTCCAGGACCATATGCTCAATAGAAAGCATCTAATTAGCTGTTAAATGAGGCTCACTCTGACCTGAGAAGCTCCCTCACAGAACTACTTAATCCCTGTTGATGCACTTTGAGGATTTATCGACCGCACGAGCCGTCACGCGTTGCCGCAGTCGAACACGAAGGCATCCGCAGAGTCCTCCTGATCACTCCCGGTCCGATCCCTCCCCGCGCGTACGTCTTATGTGGCCTTGTGAAAACCCCCAAACACGGAGACTAATGAGCTGCGATGACTTTGAAGATTCCTTTGACAACAGTGATCCCAGGAGTGGATTAATACTCGCTCAAACCACAAGAGGGCAGGCTATAGACGGACAGCAGGAGTCTACAACTGCACCTTTTTGGAGACAAAGAGATAGATAGAAGTTGCCAGGAATGATAGAACCCATAAAGAGAAGCAGCTGAAAGTATTTTATTTGAAAAGTGAAATAGGACACTGTGTATATTCAGGAGAGTTTAGAGCTTTTCACCGCTAAAGTACTATGTAAATAGGTCACATTTTTATACAGCGCTTTTCCACCTTTAAGACTCTCAAAGCGCTTTACATCAGGGAAAACTCACGCACATTTATACACCAGTGCACGCAGACACGGCGGGTGAAGTGGGTTAAGTGTCTTGCCCAAGGACACAATGACAGCGTTCATCTTTGGGAGGTGGATTCGAACCGTCAATCTTCAGATCTGTGGACAAACTCTCGCTCTTAGCTGTGCATGTGACTGAAAGGTTTTTATTCTGCGCTCTTTGTTTTTTTTAATGTTATTTGATGATGATTATTTCTGTTTTGATTTGTTGTACAGTTGTTCCTTGGGGTTTCACTGTTTCGCAGATTTTTTTTGCGAAATGTTCCATGCTTTTGTTCCAGAATATGAACGTGCATTGTGTCGTGCGTCCTGATTGGCTGTTGGACTGTAGACCATTGTGTCGTGCGTCCTGATTGGCTGTTGGACTGTAGACCATTGTGTCCTGCGTCCTGATTGGCTGTTGGACTGTAGACCATTGTGTCCTGCGTCCTGATTGGCTGTTGGACTGTAGACCATTGTGTCGTGCGTCCTGATTGGCTGTTGGACTGTAGACCATTGTCCATCAGTCTCCTCCGTGCCGTGTCTCCTGTCCAGTACAGAATGTGTTCAGACAAATTTACATAAACGTTGGATCTCAGTGTGACTCTGAAGTGCTGTACGTTTGCAATTTCTTTTCTCCCCGACAAAACCCACAATGTCGATGAAACGTTCTGCACCGACAAAGACGCCTACGAAGGTTTGAACTTTGAGAGAGTTTAAACGAGAGAGAAATGTGAGAAAATGTTAACGCCTGTGTGAGAAAAGTGTATAAAGTGTGTGGTGAGGGGTTTTACAGACAAAAACACAGAGAATAATGGTAAAAAATAAAGCCGACACTTCACGGATTTCGTCTGTTGCGGATTGTATTGTGTGTTTAATGTCTTTCTGAATCTATAAAACACTTTGAATTACTTTGTGGATAAATTGCGTGATACAAATCATCTTGCGTCACCTTCTCTTCTGTCTCAAAACTGCTTTGACTTGAAAAAAGAGCCACAGGAGCAGATACAGAGATACAGATGTCTGCTTTATAAGATCAGACAGATTAGATGAGAAAACATTTGATCTTCCAAAAAATGTCATTCTCGTTTATATAGCGTCTTTAACAGATGGCACGACTGCACTTCCAAAGTCGAGGCTGAAGTACAACACAAAAATAGTTTGGAAAAATTACACTCCAGCTCTCTTTAATTATTAACCAGCTTTTCAAAACAACAACTTTACCTATTTTAGCACATTACCCCCCTCTCACTTACCGTGTGCTTTAATAATTCATGTAAACCACTCCGTCATATCTTCACAATGAACAATATTGTACTATACAGATACTGCAATATTTATGTCGTACTGCAACTGTAAAGTTCACCCTGCTGCTCAATGGAGGGAGCTTTTTATTTAATGTGAGACAAACAGTGACCAGAAAAGTGACAAGAGGTGATAAGACGAACTGAGACAAACTGAGACAAACAGACAAACTGAGACAAACTGAGACAAACAAAGGCATACGAAGACAAACCAAGACAAAGCAAGGCATACCAAGACAAACTGAGACAAATCAAGACACACTAAGACATACTGAGACAAACCGAGACAAACCAAGACACACCAAGACAAACCAAGACAAACTGAGACAAACCAAGGCAAACCAAGACACACCAGGACATACAGAGACAAACTGAGACAAATCAAGACAAACCAAGACATACCAAGACAAATCGAGACATACCAAGACAAACTGAGACAAACTGAGACAAACAAAGGCATACGAAGACAAACCAAGACAAAGCAAGACAAACCAAGAGAAACTGAGACGAACTGAGACATACCAGGACATATCAAGACATACCAATACAAACCGAGACAAATCAAGACACACTAAGACATACCAGGACATACCGAGACAAACCAAGACAAACCAAGACAAACCGAGACAAACCAAGACAAACCAAGACAAACCGAGACATACCAAGACAAACAAACTGAGACAAACCAAGACATACTGAGACAAACCTAGACAAACCAAGACATACCAGGACATACAGAGACAAACCAAGACAAACCGAGACATACCAAGACATACTGAGACAAACCAAGACAAACAAACTGAGACAAACCGAGACAAGCCAAGACATACCAGGACATACTGAGACAAACCAAAACATACTAAGACAAAGCAAGACACAGCATTTTTTGCAGACATAACAGCTATTTACAGTTGTATGTGACAAGTCTGTGTTGTGTTTTTATGTGTATGTTTGTGTGTGTGTGTGTGGTATATCCATGATTTTGTGGGTGAGGTGGAGACGGCAGAGGACAAGTGAGAAAAGAAGGTATAGAGAATGTTTTCCCGAATGGACGGCTTTACTCCGCTGTCCACCTGAGCCCTTGACACGGGCTCACTCCAAACACCAGGACCGACAAAGGAAATGAAAGTTGCTAAACTGCGGTGACTCACACACAGGAGCACTCTGCGTTTGATTTGTCATTCAGATGCTGTTTCTTGCACCACTCATGTCAATGGACGCCTGCCGGTGGCCATTTCAAGACTAGACTAATCCCATAATGCATTTGGAAGAGATGAAGGAACATGAATTGTGGCTACACATCACGTTTTTGGGGCAGTAATGGGATAAACAAACCAGTAGTGCTTCAAATGCGTGTGACTATTACTGTATAACGTTGTTTTTTAAGATATCCAAATGCTTCAGGCGCAACTCTGTTTTTTGTAGAAATATGATTAAAATGATTGAAGTCTGTGTCTGCTTCTAATCAGAGCTACTTACTGGATTTAACCCTTCGAGTTAATGGGATAACATGTTTTCAGTGAGTCCAGGCAGAAGGGGCGGGGCCACACGTTTTTGGCTGCAGGAGCTAATGTTTTCAAAGACGCTGCACACTTAACATGTTCATTTAAAGTCTTGGGCGATTGAATGTGCATGAAAATGAGGCAAGAAACATCTTTCAGGGAGCTATGGAGGAGCATTGGCCATTCTAGGAGAAACTAGTGCCCCCTCAAACCCCCCCCTGGCGCCGCCCCTGAGTCCAGACAAACTCAGAACAGTGTATTCTCAGTACTTTTTTAGGAATAAACAACTTTTTTGGCACCGTGGTAGTGAAAGGGTAAATCACTGGCCTAAAGAAATGTGTTGACTGCTTGTGTTATTTGAATAAGCGATGACAACACTTTTTACTACTTGAGCCTTGTTTGGATGTAAATATCAAATCCTTGTTATTACTTAATTACATTTAGGACCCTCCTGTACACTTATATCAGGGGTATCAAATCCATTTTCACCGAGGGCCACTTCAGCAAAATGGTTCCCCTCAAAAGGCCAGATGTAATGTAAAATAAACTACTTTTTTAACTAGTAAATTAAAAGTTTCTGTATTTATCACTTACTTAGGTTACAAATATTGCATATCCATGTCCATAAACGTAAAAAATATGGCTGTATAACTGCGCATCTCCTGATAAACTGACATTTTAAGACAGATACCTTTTAAACTACCTTGTCGTGGGCCACATCAAATGACATGGTGGGCCACATTTAGCCCGCGGGCCTTGAGTTTGACACATGTGACTTATAGGGTTAGGTCCTTCTTGTTGGAGTAGTAAGTCCTGGTTTTGAGAATACAGTAAAAAAGGGAGGACCATTTGCCTCGGATCCAGAATACACGTTTTCAAATGGCTGTGATTGACAGGTGGATTAGCCAATCAGAGACACACATGGTTTGTCCGTACTGGAAAAAAATAAAGGAAAAAATATCACAGAGGGCTGAAAACAACGCACTAAACTGTTAATCTGAGGTGAGATAAATGTGAGTTTATTTGTAAATCAAAGGTGACCAATGAGCACACATTAGGGACGGGCAATAAACAATAATATCTTTTATCGTGATAAAAAGGGTTGATAATCATTCGTGGAACATTTTGTATAATCGTGATAATCAGCAACAAAGATAATCGCCGTTATATCACAAGAATGTGCAGAAAAAAACGACTTATCCACAGAGGAGTCAACAGGGGGGACAAAGGGGTCTATTGTCCGGGGCCCAAGGGTCGTAGGGGCCCAGAATGGGACCCTCTTCCTATCAAATTGTATTACAGGGGGCCCATGTGAGGCTTATTAACACAGGCCCCCAAATTTCAGTTGACAGCCCTGCTTATCCATAGTATTCTCTGTTAAAGTTATAATTATTCATATCCATAATCACTTTAAGCAATAAAATCAATATAATCATTCATTTTGGCCATGATAATCGCCACAAAACTTCAATATCGTCCCAGGCCTAGATGACGTTTGACTGGGCAGAGATGGACTTAGATTCGCCAGGTAAGAGGATCACTGCAATTCCACCTGTTTCTTTGGAGATGTTTATGTTTTAAAATGGCGTTGTCTCATTTGGTTTGTTGTAAAAAGTAAAACAGAGACTTTTTCACAACTACAGACACTAGAAAAACCCTATCATGTATTTCTTCGCTGCACGGGGCGTCTTTATGCTCCGTCAGTCTCCGAGAAGGAACGCAGATGCGAAAACACAAACATCATCCCTCCGCCGCGACAGCCATATTTAACCACCGTCTAATGCGCAACACCAAAGAGATATACGCCGCCTGCGTGAGATGTAAAAGAGACCGCATTGATTTGAGGGGGGCTAACATGGCGCTCGCTCATTATCGACTGGCCCTGCTGTCAGGAAAAGGCCCGACACGCGATTCACCCAGAGAACATACAGGACAAGAGTGTAACCCACCCATCACCGGCCTGACAGCTGCGAATCCATCAACGTGATTTAAAATGGATGAGACTCATCTGTTAAAGCACATCGCCGGAGTTCTACGCAGTCCACTCTGTAATAATATTAGTCACAATACGTCCCTATTTGTGAGTTTCGATGTCCTGGTTATAGGCGCCATTTTGAGGACTTTTTTACATTCAAAAGATGTTGTAAAATTGACGTAGATCGAGAGTTGTTTCTGTGCTGCGTCAGTCAATCCAAGTCAGCTCAGTCCTTGTTATCTTGGCCAACGTTATCGGGGGTATAATACTCCCTACAAAAGAAGCATAGCCGAATCTGGAACAACGTTATCACAGTGTCTTGAGGGTTCATGTCTCTGCGTCTTGGGTCCTGCACTGATGGTAAATAAACGTCTCCTGCATAAGAATTACAACCTCATGCCTCATCTTCCAGTCGGCTCCGTGCACAACAGCGCCCCCAACATCACTGTGAGCGTCACTACTACAGCCTGTTCAGTTGTATCTCTGTGAGGTTTTTGCAGTGTCACACTGAATTTAATAAATGTTTAAAGATAAGGCAGTGGACTGGGAGGTCAGAGGTCAGAGGTGGATGTCACTGACAACACTTCATATACTTCACCAGAGACATGTTTGTGTCTCAATGCTAATGCTAATGCTAACTTTGAGGCATAATAAATATTAAAACATTGCCATAAAGTGAAGCATTCTACATATACAAATAATTGGATAGTCTTTAATTAATTTGAATTTTTTATTGGGTTGTTTATTTTATGTTTTATGATTAATAAAAGTGTTACTGTGCAGAGCCAATTTATTCTACGATAAAAGACTTTTTTTAGTAGTTTATTGACATGTCCACAGTCTTGATGTTTCGTCGCTCTGAAGCACATAAATATGTGGATGTTGTTGTGACGCCTGTAATGAGGTCAGGGTGATTCTGGCCCTGGGGCGATAAAGTATCTCCATATTTGTGGGATTATTATTACACAGAAAATATTATGGCTGTTCATCAGAAATGTGTTGAAACTATAGACTGTTTATATAAATGACCATAGCTGTTCCAAATATAAACTGATCATGGGCTGCACTTCTGGCGCTGTCGACTCTGGCTCCAATTTCCTTTACATTGTAAAACTGTGTCCTCTCTCTCTGTACCTGCTCCTGTCAAACTCGTCATTTTGGTCTTAAATGTTCGTATTAACCCGCTTTACATGATCCTATTTTTTTTATTTTTTTATTTCACTATTGTGTCTGTAAATCAAGATATGAACATTAATAACAGACAAATCAGGCGCCTTCTTTCCCAGAGGTTGCTGCCGCTAGCGTTAGCAACAGGTTTGACTGAGCGCTACGCTAAGTGCCTGCTCCAGATTGGCTCTTTGGTTGCTATGATACTCGCAGTCGGAATTCCAAATATGGGAGTTGCCTCCAAATTCCTCGCTATAACTGCTCTAGCCTCGATGAGCTTCATTTGACTGGAGCCGAACGCTGTGGACGACGTCACACTCAGTCCACTTCATTATACAGTCTAAGGCTAAGTCTCCAGCTCTACTTTATCCAGCTCAACATTCAGTTCAAGTTTACATATATTTAAAACAACTTCAGCTCAAAATGCTTCACATAAAAAAGCAAAAATAAACATGATACATAGAAAAAGAAAAAGAAAACACCATGATATCCTGTCCAGCTCATATTAAACGTGGTCACAAGTAGCTTATAAGTTGTGTTTATCTCATCGTAATAAAAAATTATAATGAAACTCTCCCAAGGCAGCCGCCCCATCTCTCAATGAGCACAGTTTGAATTTATCCTCTAGTCATACCGTCTCCAATTCGTTTCCTCCATCTCCTTCCTTTTCAAATGCTAATAATGACTTTCACACCTTGATAAAGAACTACAGGCAAACCTCCCACACGTCGACCCCGGTGCGTTTTAATGTCTGTACTGGCTTCAAAGTATTTAAACGACAGCGTGAATTTAACAGACTAAAGTCCTCACAGGAGACGCCGTGACAACACACAAATGGGTTTTCAGTTGAAGCACCGTTTTTCATACTCGACCATTACGCTTTTCATTGTGAGGGAAGAGATTTCAGACCAGGAGGGGAGTTGAAACAAGTTTTTTTGTGATCAGACGACATGGCTCCGGCACAAAGGAGTGCTCCCTGTAAACACTGGGTTTGAAACGGGCCTGTGCGGATCTTCTGCTGTTACAAATAAACAGACAAATAAATATTGTCATTATTGTTATTTACAGTGAACCATAATCCTTAATAATAAAAGTGGAAGTGTTATACAGTTAAATAATGTTCTGGCAACACACACAGAGTTTAACACAAGTTTAAACGGCAAATACATTAGATTATAACAGAAATAATTTTTGCACTCGAAAATGATGACAGGTTTCAGCTGCACAAAACTGAAACACTGATTCTCCATGTTTAGTTCTGACTCTGGCACCAACAAGAGGCCAGTCCCTGAAGTCCTCCTCATGTGAGATGGTTCATGTGGCTCATGTAGGAGATGTTCTTTGGTGCTGGTCCATGGAGAGACTTGTTCACACTGAGCTGCTTTAAAGTCTCTGAGCCACAGGAGCCAGAGACCTGAGCCACAGGACACATGTGTGAAGTACTTCCTGGTTCTAGACCTGAGCCACAGGACACATGTGTGAAGTACTTCCTGGTTCTAGTCCTGACCCGAGCAGCAGTGTTCTGGATGTTCTGTTCTGTGTTAAGACTCGTTTGGAGAGGCCAGTGAGCAGGACGTTACATTCGTCTGATCTACTGGACACAAATGCAGGATAAGTCTCTCCAAGTCTGGTTTTGACAGTTTACCTTTGATTTTTGCTATGTTTTTTAGATGGTAAAAAGCTGCAGATGTTATTGATTTGATGTGGCTGTTAAAGTTCAAGTCTGAGTCCATTATTACTCCTTGATTTCTAGGCGGATTTGAAGGTTTTAGAGACTTTTCTCAGACAGGCATTGTGTGGTATTTTTTACCAATGCAGCACTTCTCCAAACTGGTATCTTCATTTACTCACGCTAAAGTAAATAACAAGTGCCCACCTGATATGGAATGCACGGGGGGATCACCAGGACGCTATGGAGACCAGCATGGGGGGTGTTCTGGTCTTTTGATTAAAGCCACTTCTTATCTGTAGCCACATCTCAGAAATGTGTGACCCCAACTCTGAGAGGGTCATAAAACACTCGCCATGTTCGATGTTGCCTAAAGTTTCTTCATGTATAACACCAGGCTGATAAGAAGAAGACCCTCCTCATGAACATAAACATTGGGAGACAGTCGTCAACAGGCACATCTCAGGAGTCTCTTCTGTCCTTTCTGGAGAGTCTGTTGCTTCATTGTTTACTTTACCTGTGTGGAATTGATTAAACCCTTCACTTTATGTTTCAGTCTCTTTGACGCTTACTCCAGAAACAAACAATTCTTACAGGCATTAACATTTTCTCACATTTCTCTCTTGTTTAAACTCTCTCAAAGTTCAAACCTTCGTAGGGGTCTTTGTCGGTGCAGAACGTTTCATCGATTTCATCGGTTTTGTCGGGGAGAAAACAAATTGCAAACGTACAGCACTTCAGAGTCACACTGCGATCCAACGTTTATGTAAATTTGAAGAGACAAAATAACTTCAACACACTGTATTTATTCGTCCGTAACAAAAGACGACGGACCCGGACGACGCAGACTCAGACGTCTTTAGCGCTGGTAAATTAAAAACCTAATCTTACAGACACGACTCCAGTCTGTTCTCGGAGAAGCGGCGTTGACTTAATGTCCTCTGTGTTTGCTCGGGGGACGCTACGCTAACAACAGGGCTGATAAGAGAGACGTGGACTGGTCTTACGTAATTAGACATGGGGTCACTGTTGAATAGAACACGATAAAAGCCCTTGAAGCTCGCCGGGCTACATCTAGAAACCCCACGTATGCACACGTCGTCATCAAAGTGCTTGTTTACGTCGTGTAGCTGCAGCACTAACAGTTAAGTCTTTTGACATTCATGGTTTGTTGGGTCAGGGTTGGGTCGGAGAACGCTAATGAGGTCGAAGCAGCGGCGTCTTCTCAGCCAAACCGGAGCAGGCCGGAGGGGCGCGTGCTAATTAGTCATGTCAATTGTTTAAGACAGAGGAAATGGCACGAACGGAACTGAAATAATGGAGCTCAACAGTAACCGCTCGCTTCATTTGGCTCCGTAAGTACAATTTCCGATCATTTTTCTCATAGACTTTTCTGAAAATTCAAGTTCAAAGGTCGTGGAAGTTCTCAGTTGTTACTTAAGTAAAAGAGCAGACCCTGGAGTAGAAAAATACTCATGTAAAACTAAAACTATCACATGAAAACATCTACTCAAGTAAAAGTATTAAAGTAGCTGTTTAACAATGTACTTAAAGAGTAAAGTATTTCACAGATTTTGAGTCTAATAAAGTTTCAACTTTCAGATTTCAGCTGAATTTTGTTCAACAGAAACAATTTAATCAATTGTTTTTTCCAGCTGTTTTTATTTGTACATTTTTATTTGCTCAAACTATGAATTTGTGAAAATTAAACCATCAAGACTTTTCAGCAGGTCTCAGACAATAATGAAAAATACTTTTACTTTACTTTTGTAACAGGACTGAAGAGTAGAAAGTACAGATACTACTCTCAAATGTACTGGAGTAAAAGTAAAAAGTACCCATTTTTAAATATACTTAAGTAAATTACAGATACCTTTTTACATACACATATATATATAAAAAGACACTTTTTTTTCTCACTGTCTGATATGAAATCAGACTAAACTATCTGTTTTAGGTCAATTAGGAGTAACAAAATAATTTCTATTTGCCAAATTCCAGAATACTGAGAGAAGGATTATTTTTTTTTAGATTTTTTTCATCAGTTTCTTCAAAGCCAGACATTGTGAGAAGAAAAATCATATGTCTTTTTATATAGTGTGTGTAAACTTCTGCTTTTAACTGAACGCACAGTAACTAGTATCAATAATGTGGTTGTGTTAAGTCCAAAAAGCACTTTTAAAACACAAGATTTGGCAAAATGTTTTAATAATGTGGTATAAAAGTGTAAAACAGAAACAGATTTTTGTGATTATGGTCATTAGTTCCACAGAGCTGATTAAAACTGAGCAAGACTGCAAACTTTTAAGGGGTTTTTTTGGAAAGTCTTTGAGGAAAATTAATGAGAAATGAATGTACTTCCAGGTCAGTTTTTGTTCTGTTACATGAAGAACAGACGCAGAGGGAATCGTTCTGTGGATCTTTATTGTCGGTTACAGCGATACAGTCGTGTTAAAGCAAAACAAAGTGAGATTACACCAGAGTTTTAATGTTTCTACAGAGAGGAAACGTGTCCTTGACCAAAATGACCAAACTGTAACTGTTTTATCTCTGTTTCCTGTGATTATGATAAACAGTGACTGTTGCACGATGGGAAACAGAACATTTTGTATCTTTTGTAAGAAAAGCACCAATGTATCATATTTGTATATTGTCTCTGTTGAGCTCCATTGTTTCAACTATCACCTACTTTCAAATAATTCTGCTTTTGTTTGGTTTTTTTTGTGTAATTGTGAAGGAAGTGATTGCAGACCAGGACGAGTCAAGGTACAAACTGCAGCTCACGTGTTACATCGCAAAGGAGCTGTCCTTGTACTTGTACTACTCTGAGAAAAGTACTATCTATAGACGACTGGTTCTATAAGGGCTTAAACCAACTTTACACACTGTCCCTACAACGTCATAAATGGATATATAGAATGTGTTCAGACAAATTTACATAAACGTTGGATCACAGTGTGACTCTGAAGTGCTGTGTGTTTGCAATTTGTTTTCTCCCCGACAAAACTGTGAATGAAATGATGCTTTTATTTTTATCATTAATGAATTGTGTTACAGACTAACCAGGTGTGATTGAGAAACTATAAGTCTGTTTAAACAAGTTGTAAAGTAATCAAGTCCTAAAGTCATTGAACTGAGTGAATAATTGAGAAAGGTCAACAGATGAGTAACCTAAGATAACAGAAAGGCTGTGTGAATGTGGGGAGGGGTCTGGGATGTTGTTCTACTGACATAAGGAAATTGTTGGAAAGTCAAACTGTTAATAAAAAGATTGGTCTGAGAAGGAACGATGGAGAAGGCAGAGCAGACTTCATGGAAGCAAGTCCTTGCAGTTTCTTCTGTGCTCCTTCCCTCTGATCCTCTCTGATCAGAGTAAATAAGTCTAAACCTGTTTTGAGTCTTTATTGGTAAAACAGCGCGTCGAGAAGAGTTTTCTTGACAAAAACCCACAATGTCGATGAAACGTTCTGCACCGACAAAGGCGCCTACGAAGGTTTGAACTTTGAGAGAGTTTAAACGAGAGAGAAATGTGACAAAATGTTAACGCCTGTGTGAGAAAAGTGTATAAAGTGTGTGGAGAGGGGTTTTACAGACAAAAACATAGAGAATAATGTAAAAAATAAAGATGATACTTCGTGGATTTCACCTATTGCAGATTATTTTTAGTGATTTTTTTCAGAATTTGAAATCTATGGACTTGAGATGTGATGTTCGAGAACGGCTCTTTAGCTTAAACTGCTGTAACCAGATCTGATTTTTTAAAAGCACCAAACCTTTTTCTTTCTAATTTTGATCAATTTTTATCCTGATTAATGCTGAACCGACACAAGACTCAGCGCCGTAAACATTTCTGGCATCATAATAACAGTCAGTTTTTAAATTATTATGATTATTTTAGTCCAAAATTCTCAGGTTGAACACCTAAGAGTGTTGTTCATTTGTTAAAGTGTAAAATGCACTGATCGTGATTAAAATGACACATATTTTGGTCAATAACAGTGACATTACAAATCAGTTTTAGTTTTTCTCATGATTTTTGTGTTTTTATTTTTATTTTGCTCAAAGCTGAAGCTGGAACTCGAGAACTTTAGTCAAGATGTTTCCACGAATATGGTAAAAATAATCCCTCATTGTACCGTTAACTGTTACCAGAAGGTAGAATATCTCACTGAATAGAACAGTTCGCCTCTTGTCACAGGAAATAAATACCTGCATCTGGCTTTTTATTGACTTATAACACTAGAAACAAGCACTAAAATCTCAAGAATTAAAGCGATTTACTCATTTGTCCAGTTATTTCATGTTTCTTTTAGTACGTAGCTTCATTAAATACGCCAATGTGGAGCAAATTCATGAGGATATCCCATAAGGCTGTGCAAGGGGTCACTGCTAGCTTGACTTATGCTAACGTATTAAAATCCCACACAATCCCGTCGCTCATTGACCTTGGAGCAGTTCTGTGTTATTCAAGCTGCTAATTTGACCCACTTTCATCTTCAAAAAGACTATACGTGCTCAGAGCTTTGAGGGCCCTTTAAGTAATATTATTATCAAGAAAATATGTAAAGAGGGAACGGTTTTGAACGCATCCGCCCCAAATAAGAGGATTTAATCATTATTTTATAAGTCGGTGAAGCACGTCAACTTTAATCTGTATTTAATGTTTTAATATAAGTGTTTCACTGCATAAAATTACCTCAAATATCCAAACGCGATCTGATTCCGTAAAGGGCTCATAGTACAACATTTCTGATTTATGTTCCAATGTTGTTTCCTCGTCACAAACAGACCTAGAGTTGTGTTTTTTTTTGTTTCATTCACACGTTTAACACACATATGGGGAAAACAATTACAAATTCTCAACTAACCCCGTTATTCTCATTACAAAAACGAGCTCGGATCATTCACAGGTTTGGTTTTCTAGATCCTACTCAGTTTTTTTAAATTTCCCGACCTTGTAAAACAGGGGCATCAAACACATTTTCACCCAGTGGCACATCAGAAAAATGGCCACCGTCAAAGGGCCAGATGTAAAAAAATTGTTACTTAACTGTTTCTGTATTTATTACTTCAGAATCAGAAGTTTAGAAGACTTTTATTGCCATTGTCACTGAACACTACTCAAACTAGGAACTTGCTTCGGTGATAAAGTGCAACTCAAAAACACTGAACAACAATAATATAAAAAAGTTGAAATATAGTTATTATAATAAAAATATATACAACATCAGAACAACTTCTACTTCTTCAAGTTACAAATGTTAATGTTACATATGTATTTGCAAATGTGTATAAAATATTTCTGTGTAACTGCGTATTTCCTGATAAAATGACATTATAAGACCATCATACCTTTTAATCATACCTTTTTTAATTTACCCTGTGGAGGGCCACGTAAAATGATGTGGAGGGCCACATTTAGCCCACGGGCCTTGAGTTTGACACATGTTGTAAAATATTATACTGTCATTATATTATTCAAAGGCTTCAATAAGTTATTACCATGGGACATGTAAAAGTGTTTTGTTGAGAGAACACGGAAGTTTTATGTTCCCTAATGTTCAAACGACTCGTAAAAGTTTTTGTGTGACTGTGGAATGATCTGGATTTAAAACAAAAGCAATGCCAAAATTTTCATAAATTTAAGCTTTCATTTAAAGACATGGCCTAAATACAGAGAGAGGCCAGTTTAAGTTTTGACTTTTTCACTTAAGATAGTTTTCTCCGTTATATTCTGTGTTTCTGTAAATAGTCCATATGGTTTGATGTAAAAGAAATGCAAAAGAAAGCTCATTAAGTTATGTTAGAAGATGGGGGCGGGATGTAATAAATTCTCTTCTTTCCACTCCTTTTTGGGCGAAAGTAAAGTCTTGCATGCTTTCTTTGTGTTCTGATTTCTGTTGGTGCAACCACAGTGACGTCAGCATGGATGTTTCTTATGTTCTATTGTAAAAGGAACTAAAATTTGCCCAAAAATAACATAAAAATACATAAAATTAACACACATCCTACATATTTAGGCTGAGTCTTTCTCTCAAACATAAAACACTCTGTTCCACCTTGTGATGTCATCGTGTGGTAATACAGGAGGTGCTCCACTGTGTTTTTAAACTCCACACACCTTCACTAGAATCATTGGATCATTTCAGCTCTGGAATTGCCCATCTACTACTGAACTAAAGGTTAAAAAAGGAGGAGGAGTTAACTTGAAAACTACCACTTCATGACATCACAAGGTGGAACAGAGCGTTTTGAGCTTTGGAGATGTACAGACGAATTATAAAGTGTTACTCAAACATGTGTAACTGGAAAAAAAAACACAACTCTAGGTCTGTTTTTGACGAGAAAACAGCATTATAACATGGCATAACCCTATAGCGTCGGATGTTATCGCCGCCGTTAGACTCGCGGTTGTGGACTTTCCGTCACCGTAACTCCGCAACCGATTGTGCTTCATGTAAATTCAAACGGCATCTCAAAGCAGAAACATGAGGCTCTTTAAATATGTTACTGTCATTACGGTAATGTGCTCACGTCGCCCTCGAAGACGACCAATCAGAGCGCAGGAGCCGCCGGGATTTGATGCGTCAAAGGAAAAATAAGGATGGATAGAGGTGTAAAATAGAGGAAGTTGTGCGAAAAAATGTAAAAGTACATGCTCATACTTCATTTAACATGTTTTTATGGCTGAAAATAGAAAAAAAAAGTCTAGGCGAGCTGTAATGGTCTATAATGCACTCAGTCCTTAAAGGTTTAAAGCTCATACGAGTCCATTATGTGTTTTATCTGTGCGATTCCAGCTCCCACAGATGAACGCTGTCGTCGTGTCCTTGAGCAAGACGCATAACCCCCCCCTCACCCTCAGTGTCTGCGTACGCCGGTGTATGACTGTGAGAGTGAACGGGTGAGTAGTTCTTGATGTAAAGCGCTCCGAGTGCCTTAAAGGTGGGAAAGCGCAGTATGAAAATGTGACCTATTTACCGTAGTATTATCCATTATCTGTGGTTCTGCGAAACGGGGTCGTCCGGGCCTCGGTGACGTCGTATCGATGAGTAAGAACGCCAGCTGGGAGATAAGACGCCCCACGCACATTGATAACTACAGCTTCTACGAGACAAGTTGGCCAAGGATACTGATTATGCTAAAGGAGGAAGTTTTATCATTTAAAATACCAACAGACGCTGAACTGAGGTGTCCTTGTTCAAACTGTGCGCGGCTGAACATTTCCACTAAATTAACCATAAGAACAGCAGCGTAACGTGGACCTTGAAAAAAACGTTTAGTTACAGACAGATCACGCCTGCCTTAAAATGTACTTTGTGTTGTGTTACAGTCAGAGTACTGTGTTCTGAATACTTTGAATACTTTCACATCGACGTGTGTTTTGTTGTGGTACAAACCTGACGGGATTAAAACAGATCTGAGTTACAGTAGTTACGCAGTTTGATTTGTGTTTATTTGTCACTGATTAAAGAAAGAAATGGAATAAACACACACACACACGGACGCACACATGGATGCACACAGACAAATACACACAGACATGCACAGACAAAAACAAACACAGACAAATGGACACACGCGGACAAATACATAGACAAACACGGACAAAAAACAAACACACAAAGATACATGCACACACAAAAATGCACACACAGGCAACCAAACACATGCACATGCACACACACAACGGACACATGTATAAACAAACACACACACAAACACACACACAGACACACATAAACACACACTGGCACAAACAAACACATGCACACAGACACTAACACACACATAGATAAACACATGCACACTAACGCACACACACGGACACACTTACAGACAGACATGCACACAGACACACAAAAGTACACGCAGACACACATACACACACTGACACACACAAACACATGTGCACACACACACACATACACACACAAACACGTGCACACTAATGCACACACACGGACACAGGCTCACATATAAACAGACATGCACACACACAGACACAAACACACACATACACACAGATACACGCACAGGTACACACACATAAACAAACACACACACAAGCGCACACACACATACATGCTACATATTTCTTCAGCATTAAAAACACTAATCAATTTCTCAATTTTTCTCACACTTTTTGTGTGTGTATTTTTGTTTTGCTCAAAGCCGAAGCTCAAACTCTTAAACTTCAGTCAAGATGTTTCCACGAACATCAAAATAACCCCTGAAATCATATGAAAAGTACTTTTACCTTTCAGTCCAGTTCAACAACGTAGCATAGAAAGTACAGACACTGCTCTCACATGTACTTACTTCTTAACACTGTGTAGTACATAAAGACATAAGTGTGTGAGCGTGTGTATATGTATATCTGTGTGTGTAGGGGTGTGTGTGTGTGTGTGTGTGTGTGTACGCAGCCCAATGATAATCAGAGCTCTAATCAAACACACTCCACACTCGGGCAGAACGCATGTAATGGGAAATATAAATCAGAAAACAGACAAGTGAATAGATTTGACTGGGGCTTATTCTCTCGGAGCAGATTGTTAATGTTTGGCAGAAGGAGGAAAAATGGAGAGAAGAGTCGTATACAGCAGAGGACCATATGGCTGCTTATAAAAACACTCCAAAGAAAATATTGTGTTGTTTAAAAGAGGCAGGGGAAAAAAACATGGGCACACTTTTTGTCCTATATTAACTTTACTGAAGGCTCAGAGTCGTCTGGACGGAAACTGATGGAAATGTAGATTTTTGTTTCTAAATATAATGTGACGGTTTTATCCCCGAAGATTTATGTTGCAAAACTTTCCAAACTTAAAATCCAGAAGCCCCAAACAAAGCCATAAGAATTTAAAGCAGCTCAAAAATGATTATGTTAAATACAGAGCTCCAGTCCTATAGTGTATAACTGTACGATATAATACTCCCTACAACTGTACAACAACTCACTGTTATGTCACAGATAATACTCCCAACAACTGTACAACAACTCACCGTTATGTCACAGATAATACTCCCTACAACTGTACAACAACTCGCTATTATGTCATAGATAATACTCCCTACAACTGTACAACAACTCACCGTTATGTCATAGATAATACTCCCTACAACTGTACAACAACTCACCGTTATGTCATAGATAATACTCCCAACAACTGTACAACAACTCACCGTTATGTCACAGATAATACTCCCTACAACTGTACAACAACTCACTGTTATGTCATAGATAATACAACCAATAAAAATAAGACTAGAGTGAGTGTAAATGAAATGGCAGGAGACAGAAATGAGCAATGAAGATTTAGTTAATTATAAAAAATAAAATTAAATAAAATGGTTAACAAACTAACAGCCGGCAACTGTTACATTCACTCGTGTACAATATAAATCAGAAAAACAAGTCCTACTGAGCTCAGTGGTATTTCAGCCACAGTCAATTGTCCAAAAAGGAAAGTTCCTCGTTGTGGTAGTTTGAGTTGTTACCACGTGATGATCAACAAGAAGAATAGAGAAAGTTCCATTCTCCATTGACAGTTCAGGTTCTGGGACAGGCCATCTCCTCTGAGTCTGAATCATCTCCAACCACACAAAACCCAGCCTGCATAACAATAATGTATAAAGCTAGTTAAAATTCCATTTCCAGTCTCTAATCTTTGTAGTAGTAGCTATAGCTTTGTTTCTTTTTTCTCTCAAAGAATCAAGTATTGTATTCCCATTGTACAATTTACAATATCAGTAACATACATGCATGTTTAAAACTCAAAATATCATTGTTGTGCATGAAATTGTTTTTTATAAATGCAATAATAACAAATTGAATCGCTCCTTTAATCTTAACTCACTAACCATGTGACTTGTGATTAATATTTTTTTCCAGTTGAATTAGTAAACCTTATCTGGTTTAGCATTGCATTACATGCTTTTGCATAAAGCATCTATATGTGCATTTAGCATCAAATAAACATCACATTTCACCCTGAAATAGTGCAAAATTAAATAAAATACAGTGACATTTGTTAACTTAACTTCTGCTTTAAAATACCGTAAAACAAGCACACATACGTTTCATATTGACCTTAAGCAGTAGTTTACCACTCGCGATTAGCGTTAGCGATTAGCATTAGCGATTAGCATTAGCATTAGCATCACGTTAGCTTCACATTAACTTCACGTTAGCCTGTATATGTAATGAGAACATGTTCACTCACCAAGATGAGGGTTTTGCAGTGAACATACAAACTGTCAGGGCCGCTCTGGTTCACTCAGGGAATCAACTTAAAATAGTATAAACAATTTCCCAATTAGAATTCTAATTTTGTAACATATTTACATCAAAATAATTCAACGTGCACTCACCAACAATCTGTTAGCTTAGCAGTTTAAACAGTTCGTCAACCAGCCTCTCTCGTGTGTGTCCAAAGCGTAAAAGAACAAATAAGAAAGTTATTATCACCCAACATGACAGATAAAACAGGAAGTTAACAGCACAAGTGAGAGGATCACACTTCCTCTTACAAAAATAAAGGTTTTCAAAATAAAATGAGTGCATTAACATCTGTACAACAACTCACTCTTATGTCATAGATAATACTCCCAACAACTGTACAACAACTCACTGTTATGTCACAGATAATACTCCCTACAACTGTACAACAACTCACTGTTATGTCACAGATAATACTCCCTACAACTGTACAACAACTCACTGTTATGTCACAGATAATACTCCCAACAACTGTACAACAACTCACTGTTATGTCACAGATAATACTCCCAACAACTGTACAACAACTCGCCGTTATGTCACAGATAATACTCCCTACAGTTGGCCTGTTGTACTTTCAGAGCTTCAAATTCAAATATTTAAATTTAAAGGAGTCTAGTGAGTGACACAGTGGCTGAGGGAGTAGCGCCCTCTCACAGGAGGGTTGTGGGTTCTATTCCCGGGGCCTTTCTGAGTGGAGTCAGCTGGAATCTGCTGCTGTGGGAATCTCCTCTTGTTGATTCCTAAAAGTTCATGTTTTTAGTCAAAGTTTAAAATACTGTGTGTCAAAGGTCATGACCCCTGCGTCTGTTTAAAGGGCCAACATTAGGCTATTTTCTGATCTGTGTTCAAATGTTGTCGCTCGTCACAAAGGTAAAAGGAGCAGTTTGGAGCTTTAAATCGCAGGATTGGGTCAGTCCGGTTTGTCTTTGAATTAGCCTAAATATTAAAAACAGCCGTGTGAAATGTACCGTAAACTGTCTTTGTTTAGACTGAGCCACAGGAGCCTGACGAGATAAACACAAAGAGCCTGAGTCCTGAGGTAATGAGTCTATGTTCTCATTTGTAATGTGAATAGTGTAAATATATATATACTCTTATATTTTATACGCTTCTATTTTATGTTGCTTTAGGCTCATTTCAACATCTGTCACGGAAGTACAGAGGAAAAATAAACTTCTTGGCTAACTCTGGTGTATTTACAGAAATGTTAACTGAATTCAAACTTAATTAAAAATAAATAAATATATTAAATAAATAAATAAATGAATGAATGAATGAATTTTATTTTGGTTGTTAACATTTTTTAAAATAAATAAAATAAAATAAATAAATACATAAATAAAATAAAACAAAAATAAATACATAAAAATAAAATAAAACAAAAATAAATACATAAAAATAAAATAAACCAAAACAAAATTAAATTAAAAAATAAAATAAAACAAAATAAAAATAAAAATTAAATTAAATTAAATTAAATTAAATTAAATTAAATTAAATTAAATGTCTTAAATGTCTTGTCTGCTTTTCCCTCTCACACTGAGAACTGAGGGAGATGCAACAGTGTAGTGCAGGAGGACGGGAGGGCATCTGACACACAGTGATATAAGTGTGACGGGAGGGCATCTGTACTAACAACATAAAGCTTAGATGTTGCACTGATTCCATTTGTGAGTTGTGACCGTTGGCTGGCACATTTTTACGACTTTAAGCGTGAATCATTGGTAGGTAAAGTGAAAGTGTGTTTAGGTCACGACCTTACACTGTTTGATTAGCTGTTTGTCGGTTTGGAGCAGACCGCATTCTATTTTTTATGATCTTATTACCATGCACAGCTCAAAGCAGCAAAATAAACAAAGACTGTGCAGCCTGACCTTGAATCATCGGCTGAAGCAGGAAGTTTTGACCCTGGGTATTATAATTGTTACTGAAGAGGAGCTCTGAGCAGTAAAAATATAATCCGAACAATTTATGTGTTTGGTTAAAGGCACATTTTGAAACCAGGAGTTGCTTTACTGCATAGAATGGAAGTGTTTATGCTTTGAAGTAGCCTGTATGCACGGCCACTGTTGACTCATTTTGAAGGGAAAAGCGAAGCTATTTCATCATAAACTCGTGTCAGTGTTGTTTGGTCATGGTGTCGGCCGTGAATAAACGTAAAATTTTCATGCCTCTTCAACACTAAAATGTGATAAAGTTTGTCCAGTGTCGTCCTGTCCCTCACTGTGAGATGGAGACAAGAGGACACTGGACAAACTGGTGTCCATCTGGTGCTCCGGGTCGGCCACTGCACTGGGCTACTGACCTTATTCTGCCCAAAAGGTCAACAGCACTGAGCCAAGTCTAAAGCTTAGTCTGAGTCTGATTTTGGTCTGAGCTGAGTCTGAGTCCGGTCTCAGTCTAATTTTGGTCTGAGTCTGAGTCTGGTCTGAGTCTGAGTCTGGTCTGAGTTTGAGTCTGAGTCTGAGTCTGAGTCTGAGTCTGAGTCTGAGTCTGAGTCTGAGTCTGAGTCTGAGTCTGAGTCTAAGCCTGGTCTGAGTTTGAGTCTGAGTCTGAGTCTGAGTCTGAGTCTGAGTCTGAGTCTGAGTCCGGTCTGAGTCTAATTTTGGTCTGAGTCTCAGTTTGAGTCTGAATCTGAGTTTGACTCTGGTCTGAGTTTGGTCAGAGTCTGGGTCTGGTCTGAGCCTGAGTCTAGTTTGAGTCTGAGTTTGAGTCTTAAACCGGATCTGGTCTGAGTGTGAGTCCGAGTCTGGTCTGAGTTTGAGTCAGAGTCAGAGTCTAAGTCTAAGTCTGAGTCTAAGTCTGGTCTGAGTCTAAGCCTGGTCTGGGTCTGAGTCTGAGTCCGGTCTGAGTATAATTTTGGTCTGAGTCTGAGTTTGAGTCTGGTCTGAGTTTGATCAGATTCTGGGTCTGGTCCGAGTTTGAGTCTGAATCTGAGTCTGGTCTGAGTTTGTGTCTAAGTGTAAGTCTGAGTCTTAGTTTGAGTCTGAGTCTTAGTTTGAGTCTAAGTCTGGTCTGAGTCTGATAAAAACTAAATGTGACAAACTCCAGCAGCCAAACGTCATGAACCTCGTCTCTTTGCGTCTCCAGCAGCGGCTCTTTTAACCTCTATCCAAATATTTACTGAAGAGAAGATCATTTACGAGGCCGAGCGGCAAAGGTCAAGAGATCTGAGGAGTAAAGAGTCTGCGTTTGTTTTTCTGTCTATAAGAACGATGATGACAGAGAACGCAACTGTTTTTGAGACGGTAAGCACAGGGCGAGTACTGCGACAGAAAATATAAAAACAGTAGGATATAGAGCAAATATAGACAGAGGTCGGAAGTAACTGAAAACATGTACAGGAAATACTTATTCTGGTACAGTTAGTCTTTCGTTTGGTGGTACTCAGAATATAATTACTTTCTAAATGATAAAAAATACATGTCATACCTACATTTTTGGCTTTAAAATGCAATTTCTTCTTTTCTGATTTGACTTAAATACATTTTTTATAGAGACATATTTGCATGTTTGGGCAGAATATGAAGGGGCTGGGTATAAAATGTAATTGTCTTGAATGAACCAAACTGACTGAAATAATGGGAACTGTGCAATAAATGGATTGCGCAATATTTTGGATGGAGCAATAATGAGAACTGTGCAATTATGTAAACTGCGATTATGGAAACTGTGCGATTATGGAAACTGTGCAATTAAGGGAATTGTGCAATACTTGTGTGCAATTTTTATTTTGACACTTTTGTGACCGCAGCCCTCAAGACAACACATCTGTTCACTAGCATTAGCATCAAATAAATAAACAAACACAAAACAAACAGTAAAACAAGATTATATGTCATGTTTTACTCTATAATTTAATGCAACTCAGTGTAAAAGTATTCTAAGTATTCTAAGTAGTAAAGTCTTAAGTATAAATTTGACGTATCTGTACTTTACTTGAGTACATTTTTAAGTGGATATTTTTGACTTTTACTTCACTACATTTGAGAGCAGTATCTGTACTTTCTACTCCACTACATTTTAACTGGACCGAAAAGTAAAAGTACGTTTATTTTTGTTTGACCTGTTGCAAAGTCTGAGGATTTATTTGTAACACGTTCATAATTTAAACAAAAAATATACAAATATAAAAACAGCTGGAAAAAACAATGGATTCAATTGTTTCTGTTGAAAAAAATCAGCACAAATCTGTATCAAAATCACCACATTTGACGCTTTATAAGACTCAAAATCTATGCAAAATACTTTTACTTTTTACTCTTTAAGCACATTTTTAAACAGACGCTTTAATACTTTTACTTGAGTCAGTTTTTCATGTGATACTTTTACTTTCACTTGAGTATTTTTCGCTCTGGTATCTGCACTTTCCCTTACATTTTAATGCAGGTAATTCAGTATTCTGTAAGTAAATACACTAGAGTATTCAAGTATTCTGAATATAGACACACAGGCCTAAACCAGCTGTGCAGTATCGTGTAGATAAAGACCCATAAGACGTGGCTCATTCCCAAATATAATAAAACACTGTGTCTAAAATGAGAGGCACTTACAAAGCCAAACAAGTGAAAGCAGTTTGCCTCGGGAGATTTAAACGACATTGCAACAGCTCACTGACTTTTCAAGCGGGAACATCCAAAAAAAGAACAAATTTGAAAAAACAAAAAGCAAAAACGCAAGTACGGCTCTGCGCTAACCTTGAACAACCAGAAAAGAACACTCCCTCCATGCACCGCCTCACGCTCGAGAGACACAATACCGCGCCCAGACCACTGCTACGGCGGAGAAATGAACGAAAAGGTGTTATATTGCACAAAAGTGACTCCTGTGAGGTTTAAGTCACGTTATAAAAGCTGTTGCCGCCTCAAAAAACATACATTCCAGGTGCTGAAATGATCCAAATGATTCAGGTGGAGGTGCGTGGGGTTTAAAAACACAGCGGAGCACTTCCTGTATCACCACACGATGACATCACAAGGTGGAACAGAGTGTTTTTTCAGTTTATATGTGCAGGATGTGTGTGTTAAACATGTGCGGATGAAACAAAACGAGGAAATAACATTATAACAGATCAGAAAACAGCGTCATACTGGCCCTTTAATGTGTGAGGACTTTGGTGTTTGGGACGTGTTGCCCAAGTGGGAATAACGCCCATTTTGTTCTGTTTAGCTGCAACATTTTCATATGTAGAAATCCCCGGAGAGAATGGCAGCTTTTGTTTGGATTTTGCCTATGTCTCATTACTGAAAACAGGCTTCATGTGTCTGTATATTTCTCATAATTGGAGCAGATCTGGTATATCTCTCTGCAGGTTTTTCCATTACCTCGTGCCTTTGGAAATAGCCTCGCCGCACGCTCGCTCCCCCGAGACTCCGCACAACGCAAATGGCAGTTTAAAATGCAAAATATGAACTCCCAAAAGGAGAGGTGCATTCTGGGAACTCTCTCTGTCTCTGTCACGGGTGGAGGATGCGAGTCTGGTGACTTTGGTTTGGAGGTTGGTTTAGGTGAGTGTATATATATATATATTTGTATCTATGGTGTGTACTTTATACTCTTTAGGATTATGTTGGGATTATGTTTGTTTATACACCGGGTTTATCAGTTGTTGACTTGTTGTTTCATCGTTTCAAAGCTTTTTTTTTAGATAAGTTTGATTTGATTTTTTTTATTTGGTTCTATGGAGCCCTGCAGAAGAATAATATTTACAAAATAAAAAATAAAAAATGTATTATCTTGAGGGAACGAGATCTATTATCTTAAAAGAACAACATCATTATCTAAAGGGAATGAGATATTATTTTGGGAGAATGAAATATTATCTTGGGGGAAAGAGATACTATCTTGAGGAAACGACATAATTATCTTGGGGGAAAATAAAAATGTCTTTTCACATATTTTCACGAGCGCACAAGATATTTAACTTAAAAAATAAAAATAATATCTTGTTCCCTCGTGATAAATCGTTCTTTCAAGATAATTAAGTCATTCCCTCAAGATAATACTGTGTGGGAATATGATTTTCTCGTGGCCTTGTATTAATCGTCCGTTTGGTTCTGTTCATAGTCCAGGTCATTGAGTCCAGTCAGTTTTGGCTTTGAAACGCTCCTCGTCTCATTATGATTGTTTTATATCAGTTGTGTCCAGTGGTGGGTATTTGTACTTTACTTAAGTACATCTTAAACAGGATACTATACTTCGCTACATTTGAGAGCAGTATCTGAGTACTTTCTACTCCACTACATACGCAACTGAACTGAACAGTACAAGTATTTTTCATTATAGTTTGAGACGTGCTGAAGCGGCTGAGCGTTTCATTTTAACATGTTCATAGTTTGAGCAAAAATGTACAAATAAAAACAGCTGGAAATAAAATACTAAAATTCACCACAAATTTTAGCACAAAATCTCTACATCTGAAGCTTCATAAGACACAAAATCTGTACAAAATAGTTTGACTTAAGTGGATTTTCTCATGTGATTTTTCTTTTACTTTTTACTTTTTTGTTATGGTATCTGTACTTTTACTTAAGTAACAAATATGAGTACTTATTCCACTACAGGTTATGTTTTTAAGTAAATAAGGGACGTGATAAAAGACATGATGTATTTTCAGATTCTGTGTAAAATAAATATATTTTTTGTGAAGTTTAAGTCAAATATAAACCAAAGAGAGTTTTTGAGTGCAGACAGTCGGGCTGTGATTCATATTGATTTTTTCAGTCCGTCGACTCTGTAGGCCAAATCCCAGACTACTCTCACCCCAGACGCTTCCTCTGAGGCGCGGGGGTCCCTGTTTAGACCCCTGCCCCCGCGACCCCGCCCCCGGATAAGAAGAGGAAGAAAACGGATAGATGGATACAAAAGAAAAATGTACAATGACATCAACAACAAACAAACAGGTGGACAGGGATGTTCTAAAAATAACCCACAATAGACGAAATCTGCAAAGTATCAGCTTTATTTTTACATTATTCTCTATGTTTTTGCTGTAAAACCCCTCACCACACACTTTATACACTTTTCTCACACAGGCATTAACATTTTCTCACATTTCTCTCTCGTTTAAACTCTCTCAAAGTTCAAACCTTCGTAGGCGTCTTTGTCGGTGCAGAACGTTTCATCGACATTGTGGGTTTTGTCGGGGAGAAAACAAATTGCAAACGTACAGCACTTCAGAGTCACACTGAGATCCAACGTTTATGTAAATTTGTCTGAACACATTCTGTACTGGACAGGAGACACGGCACGGAGGAGACTGATGGACAATGGTCTACAGTCCAACAGCCAATCAGGACGCACGACACAATGGTCTACAGTCCAATAGCCAATCAGGACGCAGAACAAGTAAAAAAACATGTGAAATTGCACTAAAAAAAATCCGCGAAATAGCGACACCGCGAAAGGTGAACCGCGATATAGTGAGAGACAACCATAAAGGTAAAAGAAACATGCGGCCTGAGCTTGAGGGAGAATATTTTCGAGTAACGACTCCGTGTTCGTTGATGTAAATGATATATTTTTAAACTCTTTTTGTGGCATTTGGTTTTAATAAAGTTGATGTTGTTTAAATCATATTGTTCACCATTATACACTGCACAGCTCTGGACTCACTACAAAAAAGCAGGTGGATTATAATGAAGTTTTAAGGTGCGACTGAGGAGACCACGATGGACGAGTGCGACTGAGATATTTGACACTGCACGAGGGAACACTCTGCAAACTGCAACTAAGAACTTTAATGTACAGTTTTATCTGCAAACTGAATAAGTCAGAAAATGAAATAATAAAGTTACTAACAAATATAAGATTCAGTGCAGTTCGTTATCAGTCCAGGATGTGGAGACACTGCTCTTTTTAAATGTTTATTGTTTGTATTGTCACTGTCCCTGTCTGTTTTTAAAAATGGACCATGAGCCTGAAATAAAGACGAATTGAATAATCTCCTGTCCTTATTCTTAAACATCTTTTGTCCAGTGTTTTAGAGTCTGTATCATTCTAGTAACAATCAACAGCATTAAAATAGTCGACCATTATAGAAAATAGTCATATATACTAAAAAAAACAACATCTTTGGCCTGATTATTCCGAATGTTTCCAGCCGTATTTGTCAAACTTTCATTTTCCCACTGAAGCTGCCACACTCTTGCACACGAAGCCACTTTTGAAAGACCCTTAATTAAACTCATTATGCTGCACATGCCTTTACTGCCTCTATTTTAAGCGCCCGGGCGAGAACTGTCGGCCCATTCGCTGTTTGGAAGCAATTTGAGCTGTCAATCATGCCCGGTGTGGCCTGGGTTAATTTGTTTTGTACAGTGTAATAATGCCTCCATCAGCAGAATCGGGCGGAGAAGCTTTAAAAACACACAGGCTATAAATAAACAACACGTGCTGACATGAGAGTGTTATGGGCAAATATTGATCAGTGTGCAGATTTCTCTATGCCCCTCCCCCCGGAAAATACTGCATTCGTGTCATTTATCGTGTGCGTTTTCTTTTGTGGTTGATGTATCGCTGTGTTTCTCAAACGGTGGAGCGTGTTCGGTGTTACGATCCAGCTTGTTTAGGGTCAGGGAAGTAACAAAACACAACCAAGATGGGAAAAAAATGGTAAAGTAAGAAGTAATTTAGTGAACAGAGTTGTAGAAGTAGACGGTAAACTAAACAAAAGGAATCTAAAATACTTAAACTGAAGGTGCTCGCAAGGTTTTAAACAAAAGAAACAAAGGTAAAGTTTAACTACGACAGATTTTACAAATACATAACAAAATCTTGATAAATAAACACAGAATCAGTACTGACAGACAAAAGAGACACATACACGCACAAAATGGCGCCGAAAAGGTGTCCAGAATCTTCTTAAACGGGGCGAGGCGGCTGCAGGTGAGACACAGGATTGGTCAGGCTGAGAAACCGTCCTCCAATCATCAGAAAAGTCTCACACGGCCAGGATTTCATGAGGGAAAGGGACAGATTCAGGGACACACACGAAACATAACAAAGACAAATACAAACAATGAAAAGAACTGGATCCACTTGTGGGATTAGTCCTTGTTTCGACCTGTAGTTTACTCCTGTTTTAGACCAAATATTTACTTAAGTGAAAGGTTTGTTTATCCACTGATCTGAAGGTTGGTGGTTTGAATCCTGCTCTCGACAGAAACATCATTAGTTGAGAGTTAAATCCATGGACCCACAAGTTGACGGTGCAATTCCAGCTCCCACAGATGAATCCTGTAGTTGTGACCTGGCGATATATAAAAATGTGTTTAGCATCAATATGAGTGATCTGTTTTTATCACATTTAAGACTTAACACTTATAAATAGACTAGAAGAGAGGCCCCAGGGAAGACCCAGGACACGCTGGAGGGACTATGTCTCTCTGGCCTGGGAACGCCTCGGGATCTCACCGGAAGAGCTGGAGGACGTGTCTGGGGTGAGGGAAGTCTGGGAGTCTCTGTTTAGACTGCTGCCCCGTCGACCCAACCCTGGATAAGAGGAAGAACATGGATAAATGGATGGATACAGCTTTAAATGAGCAGAAGCCATACTATCTTGAATTGAATGAAAGCTCTCAAAAGAAATGAGTTGTTGTTTTTTTTATTAATGTTTGTTTTTGGAGGGGACCCGGATGCACTAGGGCCCGTCCGTCCATACAACTTTAGCACAGTTTGCTCACATTCATTATAAATGATCTGCTTCTTCCTTTGTTTTGGTCACATGAGCCGGGCTGTAGCAGGTAGCTTTTTTAAATATAGTTTAACATGTGCGTCGGACCTGCTGTGCTCATAAAATGCAGATTTCTGTTAGTTCAATGGATAATTACAGTTGCTTCTATGTATTTAGCTCAGTGTCAACACACAGTTTGCCTCGTGTCAACAGTTCACAGCGTGTCATGTCCCGGTCCCATACGAAGCAAACAAACGCTATAATGTTCTGGGATGCAGTGTCTATAGGAAACACAGATTTAAACATGGGACGCTGCAGGTAGAATATAAAACACTCCCTTCAAATCAGGCTGGAAATCTGTGGGTAATAATGGACTCGGACTTGAACTTTAACAGCCACATCAAATCAATAACGTCTGCAGCTTTTTACCATCTAAAAAACATCGCAAAAATCAAAGGTAAACTGTCAAAACCAGACGTAGAGAGACTTATCCTGCGTTTGTGTCCAGTAGATCAGACGACTGTAACGTCCGAGCCTTAACACAGAACAGAACATCCAGAACACTGCTGCTCGGGTCAGGACTAGAACCAGGAAGTACTTCACACATGTGTCCTGTGGCTCAGTCTCTGGCTCCTGTGGCTCAGAGACTTTAAAGTAGCTCAGTGTGAACAAGTCTCTCCATGGACCAGCACCAAAGAACATCTCCCACATGAGCCACAAGAACCATCTCACATGAGGAGGACTAAACCAGGACTAAACCAGGACTAAACCAGGACTAAACCAGGACTAAACCAGGACTAAACCGGGACTAAACCAGGACTAAACCAGGACTAAACCGGGACTAAACCGGGACTAAACTAGGACTGAACCAGGACTAAACCAGGACTAAACTGGGAATAAACCAGGACTAAACTAGGACTAGACCAGGACTAAACCAGGACTAAACCAGGACTAAACCAGGACTAAACTAGGACTGAACCAGGACTAAACCAGGACTAAACTGGGAATAAACCAGGACTAAACTAGGACTAGACCAGGACTAAACCAGGACTAAACCAGGACTAAACCAGGGCTTAAACTAGGACTGAACCAGGACTAAACCAGGACTAAACTGGGAATAAACCAGGACTAGACCAGGGCTAAACCGCCGCTAAACCAGGACTAGACCCACAGGACCAGAGCCGCAGACAAACACACAGGTTGTTGTTCATTTACGCGTCTTTAATCGACTGCTAAACATCCACATTAGTGATGAGATTCAAGGCTCTTTTAGGGGATCCAATTTCAAAGAGCCGTTTAAAAGACTGGCTCTTTTATTATGTATTTAAATGACAGACGCCAATGTGAGAACTAATTTTAACAACAAAATAATCACTGAGAAACGACCAAGGCTCAGATGTGTTTAAAATAGTTCAAACTGAGAATGGGAGAGTGTTTACGCTTTGAAATTATGAATGATCCAAGTACAACACTCCACTACAATAATCATCTAACTATTACGATGCCAAATACTTTTTTGGGTTTTTTTTTTTGTTCATAAATCTCTCACTTTGTGTTGGCCCAGAATTTATCAGAATAAAAATGCAGAAAATTTTCAAAGCAGAAGATCTGGTTCTTTTAAAAAATGAGATCCGCTTCCAGCCATTAAGGAACCGTTCAAAAGAGCCGACTCGTTCACCAATGTCACATCACTAATCCATTAATCGTTCCTAAATCCACACACAGCTTTTGGCCGTTTCTTGTTTCAGTTCTCTGCAGCGAGTGACCAGACCCACCTACAACAAACTTTAAAACGTAGTTCGTGTTTACCTCTTAAAAACTCAAGTATTTTCCTGGATCAGCGCACATTCTTTTAACACTTTTACATCTTTAATCTGCATCTTTAATCACTGTTTCACATTATGACTCATGTGTGAGCGTTTGTGAGTGTGTTTGTGTGTTCTTCTTGTGTGTGCTGCTGCATCTTGGCCAGGCTGGATTTACCTGATAAAATATCGAATAAACCGGATTAACAAAGAGGAAGTTTTGACCCTTCACCTTCTCTCGTAGCAGCACATTACATTCTGAACTATGACTGTGTCCCTTGGTGCGTCTTTTGTGTTATCGGCTGTGCTTCTGTGGTACAAATTGTAGTTTTGTGCGTTGTTTTTCTGTAAGAAAGCGTTACAAGCCACACTTTTCCCTGTCTAATCCTTTAATCTCACGAGAAGGCTGTACGCACCTTTGTGTTTTCCATTTACATGTCTGTGGTTTGATCATCCTTTACACAAATGCTTATGTAAAAGTGTTACCTGTCTGAGGTGAGAAGGCCAAATACCCAGACAGACTGACCCCGAATGTAAATTGTTCTTGGGGAAAGGCTTGGACCTCTGACAGTGTCTAAGTGTTGCGCTCTGGACCCACTGCAGCAGAAACTCTGTCTGTCAGTAGTGGGAGCGTTTGTTTACCGGTGCAAATATAATAAACCAACATAGACAGTCTTCTTGAATGTTTTGGTATTATTTTGCAGATAATTCCCACAACAGCTTCCAATAAAAAATGAAATGGCAATAAGTAGTAGTTTTATTTTTGGTTTGTTTGTATGTAGCCAACACAAAATTTACCAAAAAAAAAAAAAAAAAGGTGGACTCTGCAAATAATGGTCCATAGAAACATTTTGCACAGATCTTGGTTCAAAATGGCACAGAGCGACACAGGCTGGACAGACTATAGTGATGAGGACAAAGGCACCAGGCCTATAATCTGCAATCAAGCACAAAGAACATTCAGCTGTAATTAAGTTCAGCCAAATTAGCTTAATAGGCTAATACGGTGTAATATAGGCCTATAGGTTACGACAATATGGTCACATGGTCACGTTTTTATACAGTGCTTTTCCACCTTCAACGCACTTAAAGAGCTTCATATCAAGGAACCACTCACCCAGTCACACTCACATGGACCAGAGTACACCAGAGTACATACCCCATGTACAATACTGAATACCATGTAAATCTACTGAAGTCACTTTACTGAGATTTATTCTGTTTATATGCTGCACTGTTACTCTTTTGTACATAAAAAGAAACAGTGTGTTACATTAGAGTCTATTTTAGTTTATTTTATGTATTATTTTATGCTATTATCTATTATCTTGTTTTATTGCATGTTACTTTTTTCCTGCTGTTCTTGAACTGTGCGGTGCAATACTGGAATTTCCCCACTGTGGGGCTAATAAAGGCAGATCTTATCTTATCTTAAAGGTGAGGAGGGATAAGTGTCTTGTCCAAGGACACAACAGCAGCATTCACCTGTGGGAGCTGGAATCGCACAGCCAACCTGTGGGTTAGTGGATCTGACCGCTCAGCTATTGATGTTTATGAGCGGGATTTGGGACACTTTGCTGATAATAAAAGAGCTTGTAATTAATATGCACAGGGCCTATTTTGGACTCATTTCTTAGTTGGTATAAAATCTGAGAGACTTCAGTCAGTGTTATTTTGTGTTCTGGTCATGTTCAAACACAGTTTTCTGTATTTTTTGCTAAACAAATGACAGTATATCTCCCTCTTTACTGTTGGTAGGGATCAAATTGGTCAAAAGTAGATACACTTGGGACATTTCTTGAATAAAACTGGGACAAATCTGAGTTTTTTGGATAAATCTGCAGGGACAGGGGACACAAGGCTCAAAACTGGGACTGTTATATAGGGACGTCTGGTCACCCTAACTGTGACATATAGGTCTACTTACTCTTACGTAACCGATCAGTAAATTGAGCCATAGACTGTATATGTATAAATACATTCTTTATACAGTTTGTGAATTAGTCCCACTTTACTTTTACTTCACACTGCAGCAGCTAGAGCCAAATTGATGACAGTCAGTGAGATATTGTTGCATCATATTTAGAAACTCGAGCAGAAAATGACTCAAAAACACGGGGGTTATAATTACTTCGTGTTTTACTTCCACATAACCTCATTTTACTGTCAACATTTTTTAATTGGATGGTGCTCAATTACCGAGAGTTACCGCCAGGGGGAGCTGCACCCCGTCTACTTTTGATACAGTTAGTAATGTGTTTGTAGCTTACAGTCTATTTGCTTCATAATAAGTTAATAATAATGATTTGCATAAAGTCTATGTTTTTAGACAAAGCCAAACAGACCTAAGATTATTTTACCAAGCTGTGTAGGATCTCGGCTGTATTATAGAGTAAACCGCACACATGTTTTGTTAGTTTTTATTTTATTACTTAACCCAAAACGTGGCTAAAATAGAGAGTGTTATTTTCATTGAACATTGACACAAACCTGTGGCCTATTTTCACTGTTTATCCTCAGTAGGAACTAGGAACCCCAGATGATTTAGTGGCGGAATTATTTAGGTGTAGGACGCTCAAAAGTGTCCGGGTTAAATGTTTGTATCATGGAGTAGGCGATTCATCTTGTGTACTCTTATCTATTCTTTATCAAGCAAACACGTTTTTGGAGATTTTTTCGGTTAAATAATCTCCAAAATGTTGTGTATCTGTTTTGCTTTTCGTTTAATTTATACCACGCAAAGTATGCTAGTTTGTGACACATGTAGCTAATGTAAACATGCACCTCCCTGGCGTCTCTGTGCTTTTTCGTGCCTTTAAAACATCTTTAAGAAGACTAATCAGAGCACGTAAATGTCACACCGATGAGTATATTCGGAGATTTATTTTGGAAAACACTGAAGTAGGAGGGGACCAGTCTCTGACCCCTGAGATCCGCCTCAGACTCTTCACGCCCAAATGCAGATTCTGGAAAGAAAGACCTGAATTATGGCCTTTTAGCGATCCATTCTGGGCAATTTACTGGCCCGGGGGACAGGCTGTTTCGAGGTTAGCTAGAACTGTGTCACGAAACGGATGATTTGTTGCTTTTAGGCCAATGGTAGACGGCTCTATTTGTCTTCCAGATACATAATGGATAACCCAGAGATGTGCAGGGGCAAAGCTGTGCTGGACCTTGGCAGTGGCTGTGGAGCTTCAGCAATTGTAGCCAAAAAGTGTGGCGCTAAGGACGTTACTGCCAACGATATTGACACTGGTAAATCACTTCTATCTGTCAATTAAGCAGTGGTGGGTACTAACAAAGTAAAAGCAGTTAAGCAATCTACAGAAGTTCAGATACTTTTACTTTTGCCTCACAACATTTAAGAGCAGTGTCTGTACTTTCTACTCCACTACATTTGTGAACTGGACTGAAAGTAAAAGTATTTTTCTTATTGTGTGAGACCTGCTGAAAAGTCTGAGGGTTTTTAACAAGTTCATAATTTGAGCAAATAAAAATATATGTTATATAAATATTGTTAGGCGTGTTCTTATCAAAATGACGACTGGATTCGATCAGTTCAAATCTCAAAAGTTTATTCCCCTGACAGTTACAATCTAATACAGTACCCGGGGTCAAAATGATCTATCCCTCGTATGTGCAGCAGGCTCTGTCTGCCTTTCCCTGGCCCCATAACGTAAAAATGTAACATGGAACATGAATATGCAAATATTGTGATGAGTAGTGTAAGAAATGTTCGTTTCTGGTGCAAGCGTCAAAGAGGACTAAGAGACTGAAGTATAAGTCAGAAGAGTTTAATGAGTTCATCACAGGTAAAGTTAACAATGAAGCACCGGACTCTCAGGAAAGGATAGGAAGAGAGTCCTGAGATGTTTGTGTTTCCAGCTTTTATAGGCCTCCCAGTGTGTGTGTGTGCGTGTGTGTGTGTGAGGCGGGTCTTCCTCTTGGCAACATGTGATTACACATTAAAAACCTTTTGGCAAAATCCCTGAATGTGCATTTTTAAGTCAATCAATCTCATTGTTTTATGACCCTCACAGGATGGGGGGCACTCAGCCCTTGGTGAACAGGGGCATAGGTGGGCCTAGGTGTTATCTTCTTGGCCCCAGTGCTGTAGATTGCTTTATGACCCTCTCAGGGTGGGGGTCTTTGGTGAATGGGGCTACAGGCATCTGGGGTAGTATTACATTGTTAAAAAATACCTTACAGTAGGTTGGCGCCTTGGTCCCTCCTTCCGGCCTCGTTCACTTCTCCGGGCAGCACCGGTTTGTTTTTCGGCCTTGGATCTCATCCGGCCACCTTATCTCTGTGAAAGGAGTTTCTGCAAAGAACCAGCTGTCCCCCATAACTCAAATCTTGCAGTGTTGCCTGTAATATGAGAGTATTCTACTGAGTGAATAGTTTCGGTGTTAGTACATATTGTTCAAACTTTAGCATGAACATGGTGCCCGTTAGACGACCTTCAAAAGAGTACAATATTCAAAGGATACATGAATTCAGTATACAAATAGTGGTTACATGACAATATTCAAAACTTCTATGATTTCAGTATCAAAAGATATATATGTATATGTGATGCACCTAAGAAGCTTTATTCAATCAATATGCATTCAATAATTTTGATATATGTATTTGTAATGCAACTCAGAGCTTTATTATTTGTCATACCCTTCAATATATATGTTTGTTATATCTGTTTTTAATGTTTTTTTTCTATACTATATTGTAATTTTCACTTTATAATATTTTACTCTTGTTTTTAGGGAGACAGGTCTGCCATCTGTCCAGGGACAACAGATGAAAAATAGCCTTTTGGCTAATTCTGGTGCATTTGCAGCAATGCTATTAATGTACACTGTCCCTGTCAAATAAACCAATAAATAAATAAAATATACAAATAAAAAGATCAATTTGTTTCTGTTTAACAAAATTCAGCTAAATCTTTATAAAAATTACATTTCAAGTTTTATTAGAACTCAAATCCTGCACAAAATACTTTTACTCTTTTAAATGAGTATTTAATACTTTTACTCAAGTATTTTTTATGTGAAACTTTTACTTAAATAACAGCATTAAGTACTTATTCCATCACTGCAATTAACCACGTCTCAATTCATGGGTTCAGCTTCCTGCTATGGAGATTTAGAACTTTTCACCATTAAATTGTTAATTGCTATGGCCCTAATTTTTCATCATTCTGAAAACAAAGATATACATAGAAAATAGCACCTAGAGTTTTATTTATTTATTATTTATTTATTTATTTATTTAATGGGGCATCTCTACAAATTACACATAGTAACAGCTTCATTAATTCCAGGGATAATATACATGGGTTTCAGACTGATGAATTATTGGGACTGTTGCCATGGCAATTAACAATTACCCTATCTTTTGAAAGGGGAAAAGTCCTCAAAATGTTGCATTGAACAGGAAGCTGAAAGCCATACATATTTTCATTATCATCCCTACAGCAAAGATCTAGAACAAGTTCCTTTAATATGACGTTAATACAAATTCATATCCTCTTAAGTTGCAGGACTTGTGACCATCATGAATTCAGAACTGAACAACCTGGCGCCCCCCGTGTGTTCGGCCGACAATATGATAAGCTCGGAGCCCAAGCCCTTTGACCTGATTCTCCTGGGAGACATGTTTTATGATGAGACCCTGGCTACAGCTCTGCACGCCTGGTTGGACACCTGCATTAAAACTCACGGAGCCACAGTGCTTATCGGAGACCCAGGCAGAGCAGCGTTTGAGGGGCACAACATTCATCACCATCTGCATCACCTGGCCCAGTATGAACTCCCACAGTCAGTGAGAGAGGAGAACTATGGTCTTATCTACAGCAGTGTTTGGTGCTACAGGCCTAGACTTTAAACCTGGACTATGTGGAGGGCCTGCCACCTGCTTGTGTCTCCATGGAGAAGTGTGTAATCAGACTTAAATGAAGCATGTCCCCCAGCATACCGCTACATGGAGAGAGCCCGCACAACTGGCAGAGGTGGGGGCCTAGCTGCCTTTTATAGCAGTAATATTGAACTATCCCCTGTCACTTCACCCTGTTTTGCTTCTTTTGAATCCCTGGTTTTTAACTGTAGAAAACCATTTCCACTGACAATAGCCCTCATATATCACCCCCCCCCCCCCCCCCCCAGATCACACCCAAATTTTTTATCAGACTTGCACAATCTACTTACCTCACTCTGCACACCCCAAAGTAAACATTCTGGTTACTGGTGACTTCAATATCCACATGGACTCCGATAACTGCCAACTAGCCACCAATTTTAAAGAAATCCTGGACCAACATGTCACCTGCCCCACACATAAAAGAGGGGGTCACACTCTAGACCTTGTAATAACTGACTCCCTCCCTGTCACTGGATTACAGGTGTATGATGTTGGTGTCTCTGACCACCTGGCAGTCACTTTCACCATCCCTGTGCCCTGTCTCACCACCAAACCGACCCGACAAATTACCTTCAGGAACATTAAAAACATGGACTCCACTTCCTTCTGCCAACAGCTCCAGTTTCTCTCCCCCCATCTTCACTCATCAACGGACAACTTAATGGATTTTTACAATGCTAACCTTGTCTCCATCCTGGACTCCCTTGCTCCATTAAGAACCCGGACTGTAAATTTCACCCGCTCTGCCCCGTGGTTCACAAGAGGAGCTCAGAGAAATGAAGAGGGCGGGCCGTGTCCTGGAGCGTGCATCCATAAAATCCGGCCTAACGGTGCATCAGTTGGCCTACCGGGAACACCGCACAACGTACTGCAAAGAATTCACCAAGGCCCGGTCAGAACACAACTCCACCAGAATAAATAACAACATAGGTAACTCAAAAAAACTTTTCTCCACAATAAATCATATCCTCAATGCTCATATCCCCCCATTCCACAGCAATACAGATTTAAACTGCAACCTTTTCATGCAATTTTTCACATCAAAAATAGATAACATCCGTACCTCATTTCCACCATTCAACAGCGCCACACTCGACCTACCCTTAACACCAGTCACAAACATACTCACCCATTTCACTGTCACAATGCAGCAGGAGGTCGAGAAGATCATCCATAAATCTAAACCATCCACTTGCCCACTCGACCCTCTCCCATCACCCCTGCTCAAAACTCACCGCTCCTCCATCAGTCCCCTCATCACAAAAATAATCAATACCTCTCTAGAAACAGGCCATGTCCCCAGCACCTTCAAAACTGCCATTATCAAACCCCTCCTCAAGAAACCCACCCTGGACCCCAAACCTCTGTCAAACTACAGACCAATATCAAACTTCCCATTTCTCGCAAAAATCCTAGAAAAAGTTGTCACCACCACCACCTCAAATCCAATAACCTGTATGAAAAATTTCAATCTGGTTTCCGCCCCTCCCACAGTACAGAAACAGCCCTCATCAGAGTCACCAATGACCTGATGAGGGCTTCTGACTCTGGTTCCACATCCCTCCTCATTCTTCTCGACCTCTCTGCTGCATTTGACACCGTAGACCATCACATCCTCCTACACCGTCTCCAGCATTACACAGGTCTCTCTGGCACTGCCCTTCACTGGATTCACTCCTACCTCGCCGACAGAACCGAGTGCGTAGCTCTGGGGGAAGCAAGATCTAGACCCCACACTGTTATCTGTGGGGTCCCCCAGGGCTTCCTGCAGCTAAATGTCTCCAAAACAGAAGCCATCCAAACTGGTACCTCTCATCAACTCCGCTCCTCTCCAATCACCTCTGTTTCATTTTTCGGACACACCATTCCCCTCTCTCCCTCTGTAACAAACCTGGGGGGCAAATTTGACCCCCACCTCTCCTTTGACAATCATGTCACCTCCATCTGCATCTCCATCTCCTTCTTTCACCTCCATAATATCTCCAAACTTCGCTCTTCTCTCTCCCTCCCTGCTGCAGAGAAGCTCGTCCATGCCTTTGTCTCCTCCAGGCTGGACTACTGTAACGCTCTCCTCATCGAGGTCTCTGGCAGGAGCATTCAAAAGCTCCAGTATGTCCAAAACAGCGCCGCCAGGGTCCTGATGAGGGTGCGTAAACACGAGCACATCACCCCCATTCTTCACTCTCTGCACTGCCTCCCCATTCACTTCCGCATTCAATACAAAGTCCTCTTGCACACCCATCACTGTCTCCACGGTGCGGCCCCCACCTCACTGAACTGCTCACACCACACACCTCCACTAAGACTCGGTCAGGCCAACAGCACCGTCTGGTCATGCCCAGGACACGGCTCAAGACCATGGGCGACAGAGCCTTCTCAGTGGCTGCTCCCCGTCGCCCTCCCAGACCATCTCAGGGCTCCACAGACGGTGGACGCTTTTAAAAGAGGAATAAAAACTCACCTTTTTACCTTGGCCTACAGATAAACACCGGCTATTGTTTTATTGCTTTTACACTAATTGTTTTCTGTTTTTAATGTTAATTGTCTTCAGTTTTTAATGTCTTTTTTTTGCACTGTAGTACTTTGAGATTTGTTGTTCAAATGTAAAGTGCGTTATAAAAAAAATGTATTATTATTATTAATCCCTCAGTCATCCAGGTATGATCCAACAAACAAACATAAACTGTACACAAAAGGTGTGTTTGTTTCAGTGTCGTTAGCTCCTCCCTGTCTCCACCAGCAATCTGACCAGAGCTGAAGGAGCGGCTTGGATAAGCAGCGAAACGTCTTCACTCAAACAACTTTTTCTTTTACTATCTCCATGGAGAAGTTACTGCTTTGCCGGGAATATTCCACAGTATGGCGTTACGTCATCGAGAGAAGTAACTGCGTGTTTCCTTACACCACAACACTACAATATTCTGAATAAAATCTCTGTTCCTCTTATTTGTGTTTGTTTTTGTTACAGTATTTAACTGCACAAACCAAACAATTTTATGATATCAGGAGACGATGGCCATACGTTGGTACTGAAGGTCATGCAGAGTTCTGGATGTTCTGCCAACAGACAAGATAACAAATTTTGAAACATGATAAATTATATTATTGAATCTACTTTATATTACAAAATAACCATAAAGCAGGATAATCACAGTGAACCATTTTGTAAATAGGTAGCAGAATAAACTAAATGTAAGTAATAAAAGTGTGAAAATGTATACAAAATGTAGAAGGATAAGTCGATTTAGTTATTGTGACAGCCTGATACTTGTTCTTCATTCCACGTAGAACACACATACTTGACAAATTTACAGGGAATCAATAGAACCACAGGCTATTGTCCTTAGACTCCTGACACAACTGTTCAATTCTCAAGGTGGACAGTATTCAAAAGACATACCATTAACTATTAATTCTGTAATAACTGATTCCTCACTGTTGAAATATGAAGTACACTAACAATAAAATGCACAATGCGTTATTTGAATCTTTTTATTTAAAAAAATAAAACTAATTAAAAAGTAAAGAAAGTCATACAAAATGAGGTAATAAAGGTTATATCTTACATATTTGAATATCAAACATTGAAAGAGGTAAACACTGGAAATTCACAACTCAATTCAACTGGAACCTTTACTTGGGATTCACATGAAATAACTTATTTCACCAAAAAAAGATGGATGAGAGAATCCATTTACAATGGTGGGTTTAAGATAATGTCACTCATCCTAGGACTTCTGGTTCATTTTGTGTCGCCTCTGATACTCCTGAAACAGGCTGCTGGATTCAGGGGATGAGGTTGGGCTTCGTGTAGGAGACTTGTTCGTGGAGTCACCACTCCAGGCTCCTATAAAGCAGCATTACAGAGTTTTGTTTCATTTTTCATAACACAGTTTGTTAAAGATTAAAACTGTCGCCCCTCTTACCTTGCATCTTTAAAACTTGCGTCTTTTCCTTCACTTTTTCAGCAACTGTTTTCTCATCTGTTGATAAAAAAACACATATGTTAAATATTATTCGAAAATCTTATAGTACTTTGTGAGCGTTACCTGCAGTGGAAGCCACAGCTGAATCACTGTTCTTCGATCCCTCCTCAAAGCTGAAGGAACTGGGCAACACGTTAAATTTCAAAACATTTTCTTGTTCAAACTCCTCAACATCCTTGGGTTTGTCGAGTAAAGTCACAGATTTTGAGACGGTGCTGGTTCTCCTCCTTTTACGACATAGGCCATCATCAGACTCATTCGCTTTTCTTTTTGAATTCACACCTTTGCACTTCAAAGTCCTGTCTCCAACTATAAAATAGTTTTTATTCTTTCTCCAAATTTTAATTGTGGGCAGTGGGAAGCTCTTCCTCCAGTTTTCATGTATCCGTCTTTTCACCGAGCTGCTGCTTAGAGACTCTGCGCTTTGAGTGTCACTTGTAGTTGAAGAGTTCATTTTAACGTAAATCCTTTCAGGAGGCTGGCGAGACCTGTCCATCAAAATATTTCCTCGCCGAGTGCCTGCAGGAGAGCATATTTCTTGCTTTGACCCAAATACCGTCAATTCGATTCTTGCACCGGGCGCAGAATTTTTACATTTTGAGAAGCTCTCGAACAAAGTCTGTGATCTTAAATGAGACGAAATTTTGCATTTTTTGGAGGGATGCAATAATGAGGCATCAGAAGTGCCCATAATGGATTTCCTGACATTTTTCTGCGCACCATCATGAGAACTGACAGGTGGTGAGGTGGAGGGCTCTTGTTTTTTCTCTGCCACCTTTGCTACAGTCTCTTCCTTCTCTGTCCTGCACTCCTCCTCCCGTTCCTTCATTTCACAGCTAGTTTCATTAGTAGTTACTTGCCTCTCGTGTACTATCAAAGTTTGTAATGCATTTCTGTCTGGGCTTGCAGTGAGAGAGCTTCCTGTAAATTTGGCCACGTCTTGTTCATTAGTGCTGTTCGAATGGCATGTTTGATTGGCCTCAGAGACTTGGCTTTCATCCTCATTTTCGCTTAAAGATATAATTGAGTTAGGACTACTGCCTTCTTGTGTGTCCCCTGGTGCAGTGAGAGGAGCTGTAGAAACGACCTCTTCTGTCAAGTCAAAAATCTCCTTAGAAAAACCATTATCTGTTTTGAGTGATTGTGGTTCTTTGTCTTGATTTGGCACTACTTTGCACTTGCACTCCCCCTCTGAAGCCAAACCCAAATATTTCTCCTTCCATTTGTCAATACAACAGATCATCTCTAATGTAGTCGCATTGCACGTTTGCTTCTCGGGCACATTTTGTTCGTTTGGCACAGTTTCTTCTGATCTGGGAGCTGAGCCGTTGTGGTCCATTTGTTCAAAGATAACTTTTGCTTCTTCTGGGCGTAAAACTTCAATTTTAAATGAGCAGCTTGAGTCACTTGAGTGCTCACTTGATTCACACTGGTTTTCATCACGGTTTTCAGTTTCTGACTGTAGTAATGCAGTGATTTCTTCATCGATATTGCTCTTACTGTCCACAGATTTAATGCCACCATCAGATTGGTCATTTTGAGTTAAAAGTTCTACCAATTTGGAAGATTTGATCCCAGTTTGAACAGTTTGTGTTTGTTCACTCTGATTGTCTGTATCGTTGTCGTCATCATCCTCAAACAGAGTACATTTAAAAAAATAGGGCAAGCCAAACTCTTTATCAATGTCGTCAAGCTGGCTGTTAATATTTAACCATGTGGAGGTGTAAGGGATTTTGTCCACATAAACCTCACCATGCTGAAGTACGTGGAATTTGTTGAGATCTGTTTGGCTTGTCACGTGTGATAATACTACAGTATCGAGACTGAGCTTCATACATATCTTCATAAACCCAGTTGGGTGAAATAAACCGGCTTCTCCTGCAGTTGTAATAAGTGTTCTCAAGCTACGGTCAGATTTATTTTCATTCTCCATCTCTGAAATTTTGTCTTTCAACATCTTCAGAGTCCATTCAGTGGTTGGTACAGAGGAGAGTGGTTCTTCACTTGGCTTCTTCTCTGTTGGGGTCTTTTTATTCCCTATTTTTTGTTTACACCCTCCAGAAATAGGCGAGGTTTGAGGAGTTCCCATAAGTAACTGAGCAAAAGATAATGGTAAAGAGGACAGCTTGGGTGCGGCATCAAGTATTTTTGACATTTCGCACAGAGATGGCGAGGAGTTTTGAACACCAGCTTTCTTTGAGGAAACACTGAAACTGCTTGTCAATTGTTGTGACTTCTCTGGGGTACTAAGTTGTGCATCCTTCATTTGGTTATTGCCGGAAAAACATGGTTTTGATGAGGCATTCGGGGACGGTTTGTCTGTAGGAGAGGGATGGTCGTCAGGAGAGTTTTCTTGCGACAAGGGCAAAACTACCGCGACGGCACGCAGGGCACGATTGGGTGATATCTGAACTGTACCACTGGACGCTTGTGCAGCAGCTGTGTCGCATTTGTTCATTTGAGCGCCTTGGGTCAGAGGCGCGTTAAGATTCACACTTGGAACATCATTAATTTTCTGGTAGGACACTGACTTCGTACTGGCTGAAAGGTTGGCGGAGTGATCCTTAGTTGGCACATTCTTCACAGTCTGTGGAGGAGCAGGTCTTTTGTTTAAGTGTAACTGTTCGTTCGAGTTTTGTGATAAGCAAGTCGAAGACGGCAGCTGCATTGAACAAGCATTGTGGTTCAGATTTATGAAATGTTGCTGCGCGAGCTCCTGATTTGGACAGTGCCTTTGAACAGGGACAGCCGTGAGTGTGTTATTACGAAAATGTGCGTTTGTCGCTTGACCTGTCCATATGTAATTTGTTTGAGGTATGCAGTAGTTCATTTGGGTACTAACTGCGTAAACGTTTTGTGGACTGGATACCGGAGAAGAGACGGTGTACTGATTTTTGCCAGAAATGGCTTGTGAATAGGAAGGCAAAGAGAGAGCTTTTTGCTGGGAACACTGGTTGTAGATGTGACTTTGAACAGAAGCTTGCGTGTTGTACCCAGCCTGCGTTGTAGATGGAACGGTAGAATTGTTCATTTGTGCTGTAACATTTTCAGTGTGCGAACTTTGATGCACTCCCTGTGGTTCATAATTATTAAAACACACCGTTGATTGTGGGTTTCCGGGGTTTGGCGTCTTTTGCGCATGGTTTACTTGCTGCCTAACTACTGTGTTCATTTTGGCATTTGGAGTGTAGAGGGGTGATGCGTTCTCTGTAGAGTTTGGATAACAACCCTGGTGGCCACTTGCTGGTAACTGATTGTTTGCAGTCCCAAAGTCTTGTCTCTGTGTAGACACCTGCTTTGTCCCAAAACTGGACATGGTAAAGTGGCCAACCAGCAATGCCATTTGATTGACTGGCAATAATGAGAGATAAGTTGCGTTGCTCCCATTATTACTGCTTGTAGTCTGGTTGAAATGAGGAGGATGTGTTAATGGAAGCTGCCCAAACTGTTGACACTGTCTGTTAGTAGTAGTCCATGCGGAGGCTTGCATTGTGTCCACTCGAAAGACCGAGACAACCACCTGGAAGAGGAGAGAAGAGGAGATCAGACAATGGATGACTTTAAGATTCAATAGCTATCTCTGCTCTGGACATTATCAACTTTTCTTTAGACTGACTATTATCTAGGCCTGATGACAAATACTGTACATTTTGGTATTCACCGTTTCATGGGGAGTTTAAACACCACGCTACAGTGTTTAAGCCATAGACTGCATAGAGAAGTAGAAATGTTTTTTGCTCACAGGGTAATGAAATGAGCTCACAAACTGTAGCTTTAACATGAACATGGAGGACTGATGGATTCAAAATATATATTCAAGTTATATTATGTCTCACTGTTATCTCACTGTTCATTTTCAAGGTAATGTAATGTTCACTCTTATTATAATCATTATATTCATTTCAACTATGTAAACTATGTAATCTGCACTAATGTTTGTTCTTGAGTCTTGCAGAAAATGTCTTTTGAAAGTTGCAGGATCCCACGGGAAGAAGGTCACTCTGAACTTGCGAAACCCTGAAACAGAAACATCTTGGGAATGACCTTTAGAAATGCAAAAACAAAATAGATTTCTCTGTGAATTTCGTCATGTTTTTACACTGCTTGCAAAGTATGTAAAGTATGTCCCCCATCCCTTGAGAGTAAGCAGTGCATTTGTAACTAGGGTTCCTAAGTAAATAAAAGGAGGAGAAAGAAGATGGAGACTTCAGAAAGAGGGTGCGAGGTGATTTGTAACTGAAGGTTTTTGCCTCCCCGCTCTTTCTCCTCAATATTGAGACAAAATAATCTCTCGTCTTCTCTTCTCTTCTGAACTGTAATATAGGTTAAAAGGGTGAACCTATCAAGGACACACAAGGTTTGCTTATTCTCACATGGACGGGCCATGCCTCAAGTGAAAGCTCAGAACCTCCAGCATTGATTAATCATTTGCTGCAGGTGCTGAGAAATAAGGAAACCTGCAGTAAAATACCTTTTACTGCAGGTTTCATTACATTTAACTCAAATCTTGACATGACCGACCTGATATAAAGGCTCAGAACAGCAGTCTGAATAAAGATGTGATGGCTCCACTGTGTTTTTAAACTTCAGACACCTTCACTAGAATAATTTGGATCATTTCAGCTCTGGAATTGCCAATCTGCTACTGAACAAAAAGGTGAAAGGAGCTGTTAACTTGAAAACTACCACAAGATGACATCAAAAGGTGGAACAGATAATTTTGAGCTTTGGAGGTGTAGACAGACAAATAAAAACTAATAAAGCAGGGTTACTGAAACATGTGCGAATGAAACAAAACATAACTCCATGATTCTGAGGAGGGAATAACATTCTAACACGACTTAAGGCTTCTTGGAAAGGCGCTTCTGAAACTGATGTCTGCAAAGTGAGCTTTAACTGTGCATGCAGGGTGTCATATAGCTTCTGTGGTCATCTATGCCATAACCACAGCTCTACTTTTAGCAAACCTCAGCTGGGCTATGGCATTTGGAATTTCTCAACAAAACCATGTGCATGATTGTGATTTTAACTGATCGATTCCAGTCGTCATTTTGATAGAACACGTCAACACTGCTATGGCACTAAAAAGGTTCAAGTCCTATCTAGAAGACAAGGAGTACTTTGTTGAAATTCAAAAATGTGTCTCAGATAAAATGTCCCTGACCTGTGGGGTGCCCCAGGGGTCAATCCTGGGACCCCTGTTGTTCAGTCTCTACATGCTGCCGTTAGGCCAGTTAATACACAGCAATAATGTGTCCTACCACAGCTCTGCAGATGACACTCAGATCTATGTCTCACTGCAGCAGGTGAATATGGGCCAGTGGATTCACTCTGCCACTGCGTCCAACAGATCAGTGTTTGGAGGCAAAACAACTTTCTTCAGCTAAACTCAGACAAGACTCAAGTCATAGTCATCACTTCTTGCTTCTGAAGAGTGCAGACGCAAACCTTCCTGCTTCCTTCTTTACTTAATTTTTAATCATTTTACCTCTTCCAGTGCTGAAAGATTTGTTTAATTATGATTTTCTTTTAAGTAAACCAAGACTTTTAAATCATTTTTACATTTTTTAACTAAATTTTGTGACGAGCCAGCGACATGTCTGGGGGAAGAAACCAAAGGAATTCTTTCTGCGAATGTTGTCAGAACTATCAACAACAAATTAATGAGCTACAAGCACGGATATTTGTTTTAGAATCTGAAAAAGGACTTCACCAGATGCTCCCTGTGACTTCCAGCGGTAAACAGCCTACAGTTACTTTCAAAGAAGAGGGTGAAAAAACTGCTACCTTCAACTTAAACCTGAGTGATACGGTGTCTTTTTTGTAAAGACAAGAATACCAAGCCAACGCAACAAGTGATAAGAGACAATGCTAATATAGTTACATCACCCAAAATACAGCTGACAAACAGATTTTTACCACTGTCACAGACTGATGTTGATGTTAATATACACACAGAAAATAGATTTTTGTCACAAAACAAGAGCAATGAAGTTGGCAAAAGAGCGGTGGCAAACAGGCGGTCTGTGCCAAACGTCAAGGTCAGAGATACGCTGCTGCTAGGAGATGGTGCTGTCAGAGATGTGACTCACAGAGGAATCCAAACTTGCTCTTATCCCAGTCACACTGTTTCTGAGATTACAAAACTCCTGCCAAAAGTTTTGTCAACATACCAAGGAGCTAAACAGCTAATTGTGCACATGGGTGCAGTTGACACCAGATTGGAACAGACTGAAATCTTGAAAAAGAATTGTATTATATTATTGGAGGAGCTTGATAAAATGGGGGTTAATACATTCATCAGTGGACCTCTTCCTAGCATAGACAGACTGAACAAATTTACCCGGCTGTTTCAGCTGAACACATGGCTGTTCAACGAATGTGTAGACAGAGGACTGCACTACATTGAGAACTTTGATCTATTCTGGAAACGAGAGGACCTGTTCAAGGGAAATGGCCCACACCTGAGCAGAGGTGGAGTAAGAGTGTTGACGGATAACCTCCTCCACGCTCTGAGGCACCGGCCTGGACAGGGTTCTGGGCCAGTGAGAGAAAAGAGGAATGAGAGAAGCATTCCTGCTGCACCAACCACAGACCGAGCCAATGTGTCAGCACCACAACTACAACCACCACCTCCCCCAGCGAAGGAGTCACCACCAGCAGCACCACCACCTCCCCCAGAGAACAAGTCAGCAGCACCACCACCTCCCCCAGCAAGGGATTCAGCAGCACCACTGCCTCCCCCAGAGAACAAGTCAGCAGCACCACCACCTTCCCAAGTGAAGGATTCATCTCCAGCATCACTTCCCCCTGCGCCCTCATCACAGGCCTTGAACCTGTCTGTGACAGCCCAAGTAGAGGTTTCAGTCCCAGCAACACCCCCATCACCTCCCCTGCCCACAGCCCTGGGTCCCCTTTGCTACATCTACTTCCTCTAGGGACTCTTCACTTTCCTTTTCCTCCCCACCTTCACCCTTGGCCCTTCCCAACCATCTAGAAAGTCTCATCAGATCAGGAATTAAGATGGCTCCCCTCACACCTAATGTAGTGCTATCAAGAGTTCTGGCATCAACTATACAGAACTCTTCCCCGTAGCCACCTATGCCCCCTCATCTTTCACCCAAACTCCCCCCTGCCCCACCTATTCGGCCCTCACCTGGTCCCTCACCCAAACCCCCCCTGCCTTTCCCCAGAGCTGTTATCACCAAGAGCTAGGACACACAGGGCCTCTGCTGTCTCAGGACATACAGTCATGATAAAGATAATATCATGCTGAGGCCTGTGATGGAGCTATATCTACATCTACAGTTACACCACATAGACTGATTAACAGAAGGACAGTTAGACTGTCCAATCAGAGACATTTAGGTCATATTTCCTGTAAGAAGATAATATCCAGCCCCACTGAAACTAATCTGAAAATTGCTGTGCTCAATGTCAGATCTTTATGTAACAAGTCATTTTATTTCTTATTTTAATCTTGATTTTATGTTTTTAACCGAAACATGGCTCGACAAAAACACAGGCAATCTGAAACACGAATAAACAAAAAGGGTGGAGGTGTGTGGGCATTTTTAGAGTTAATGTAGTTACTCACAAGTTGTCATTTGGGGTGTTTTCATCTTTTGAATTAAAATGGAGCTAAAACAATCCCCCTCTGCACTCATATACAAACCTCCCCAGCACTATCTGAGCTTTATTGATGATTTTACTGAGATGCTTTCAGTCGTATGCACAGACTTTGATGGTTTAGTCATTACAGGTGATTTTAATGTACATGTGGATAATGTGTTTGACAGGAACGTTAAAGAGCTCAGTTCTGTCCTTGAAACCTTTGGTCTGACTCAGCACGTCAGCGAGCCCACCCACAACAGAGGACACACTCTGGACCTGCTCATTACAAAAGGAGTAAATATTTCAAATGTCAATGTGGTGGATGTTGCTCTGTTTGATCATTTCTGTTTCTTTTTTGACCTGTCTGTTATTCACAAAGCAGTGAATGGTTCTGCAGTTTTTCGAAGGAGAAACATAAATGACAAAACAGGTGCACTGTTCACAAAGCAGCGGATGGTCCTGCAGCTGTTCGAAGGAGAAAGATAAATGATACAACAGGTGCACTGTACACTTTCAAATCAGGCTAGAAATCTCAGGGTAATAATGGACTCAGACTTGAACTTTAACAGCCACATCAAATCAGTAACATCTGCAGATTTTTACCACCTAAAAACATTGCAAAAAACAAAGGTAAACTGTCTAAGCCAGACTTAGAGAGACTTATCCATGCATTTGTCTCCAGTAGGTTAGATGACTGTAACGTCCTGCTCACTGGCCTCTCCAAACGAGCCTTAACACAGAACAGAACATCCAGAACACTGCTGGTCGGGTCAGGACTAGAACCAGGAAGTACGAGCACATAAGTCCCGTGCTCAGGTCTCTGCACTGGCTTCCTCTAGCTGAAAGAATAGACTATAAAGCAGCTCTGCTTGTGTATAAGTCTCTCCATGGCCTAGGTCCAAAGTACATCTCTCACATGTTAGAGCCACATGAACCATGCAACACTCTGAGGACTAAACCAGGACTAAATCAGGACTAAACCCGGGATTAAACCAGGGCTAAACTAGGACTAAACCAGGAGAATCAGTGTTTCAGTTTACTGCAACTAAAGCCTTGAACATTCTTCCTGAAGATGTGAGACAAGCATCTACTTTGAAAATGTTTAAATCCAGACTGAAAAGGTTCTGTTTAGCTGTGCATATGACTGAAAGGGTTTAATTCTGCACTTTTCTCTTTTAATATTAATTTAAAGATGAATATTTATGTTTGGATTTGTTGTATTGTGATTTGAATGTCTTTCTTTTTCTGTAAAGCAGTTTAAATTACCTTGTGCATGAATTGTGCTGTGCAAATAAATTTGCCTTGCTTATTAACGCGGCTCTTCAGATCAGCTCCTGCAGCGTGTAACAGCGAGAGACACAGAGACACTCCAGAGGGACACAGACAGGAGAAAGTCCACGGAAACCCCCTCTGTTGTCCCGAAGGCGAATATCCAACACGACTGCAACAAGTTTGAATCAGGTTGCACTGAAAAAGCCCCTGTTCTTTGTGCCCTGCTGCATTCTTAAACTATTTGGGCGGTTGACAAACTTCAGTTCGCTGTTTTTGCAGAGACTAAATGCAACGACAGTTTGAATTTCTTACTTTTTGTTCCTTTTTTTCAGTTTCTTCGTAGAGTCGCGCGTTGTTTAAATTCCAGTCGAGTTCATTTCACAGTAAACAAACATCCTGCGTATCTTTTTCCAAATGTTCTGCCCTCATAGTGACTGCAGCCATGGGATCCGGAAGAATATGAGCGCAAAGGGGCGTGTCTGTGATTTGCGCCACGCCCACCTCAGGGTCACGGAGTTTTAAATCCTGATTTGAGTAAATTTGTGAAGATATTTCTCCATTTTAAAACACGTAAATGTGAAGTATCCACATTTAGCCTCTAACCTTTTAAACTGAATGTAGGTTTATTAAAGCTGAGATAATGACGGGTTATCTCGGTCAAATAACGCACGAGGAGCAACGGTTAAATCCAGAGGTGAAAGGTCACGGAGTACTGTACTTAAGAACAATTTGTAGGGAACTGTACTTTAGTAAATTTTACAGTTAATACTTTTTACTTCACTAGATTTGAGAGCACATATTTTTACTTTCTACATTACATTTTTGCCTGGACTGAAAAGTAAAAAGTACTTTTCATTTGATTTGAGGGTTTATTTTTATTTTTATTTAGTTTTCGATTTTAATTTTATTTTTATATTTATTTATGTGTTTTAGTTTAATTTTTTATTTTTAAATGTATTTATTTATTTTAGTTAAATTTTATTTTTACGTATTTATTTTTATATAAATTAATTTATTTTATTTTTATATTTTTATTTTACTTATTTCGTGGAAACATCCTGACTAAAGTTTTTTATTTCAAGTTTCAGCTTTGAGCAAACAAAAATAAAAACACAAAATTCATAAGAAAAACTAAGGCATTGATTTGTATTGTTACTATTGACCAAAACGTGTATCTTTTTTTTTTTCTTTTTTTTTTTTTATCAATATCACTACATTTTACTCTGAAAGTACAGTAAGGTACTGTGATACTTTTACTTATTCATTTTTTTTCATACTTTTTTTCATACTTTTACCTAGTCATTTTTTACCTCTGTATCTGTACTTTTTCTTAAGTAACAGCATTGAGTACTTCATCCACCACTGGTTAAATCACATTCTATAGTGTCCCAATTCAACAGCTGCATCCTTCAAAGGACCCGGCTTCTCCTCCGTGGACCGCAAAGGCTGTGCATAAATGGCACAGGTCCACGCACATTAAATTAGAAAGATTATTTTATTTATTTATCTTTATTTATACAGGGGAACCCAATGAGATCACTTGGGTCACTTTTTCATGGGCGCCCTATTTAAAATACAATACAAACAGAAAAACAAAAAACAAGTCCATATAAAACTTTAAAAACAGGAGCAGGTTTGTGTATGAAAGTTTGTTATTGGAGTGTGTTTCATTTTTGTGAAGCAGAACAGCTAAAAGCATCTGTCCCGTCTCAGTTCCGATGCAGCTCGTCCTCAGATTTATAGTCATGATTACACCCAGTGATCAAATAGTCGAACCATGAGCCCAGGATATCAAAATAAATCTCATCTAAATCTTATGTCTAAAAACACAAACACACTAGTATGTTGTGATGGAAATGTGTGTATCATGCTGTGAAGAAAATATTCTTTTCATATGTCTTTGTGTGAATGCATTTGATGTGTGAGTGTCAGACATTAACACTGGTGCAGACTCTGTGTCCCACACAAAACTATGTGGTTCTGTGTGTTTAAGTGTAACAGCTAATTAACTCATGGGTGTTAAACAAAGTCGCTCCGCTTTGATATGTATGTAGCTGATCTGTGTAATTCCTCAGTCGTCCAGGTCTGATAAGATAAGATAAGCCTTTATTAGTCCCACAGTGGGGAAATTCCAGTATTGCACCGCACAGTTCAAGAACAGCAGGAAAATGGCAACATGCAATAAAACAAGATAATAGATAAATAGCTTAAAAGAATTTTAAAATAGACTTAAAAAATAAACTAAAAATACACTCTGTACAATAAGAGTAACAGTGCAGCATATAAACAGAATAAATAAATATAAGTACAGTGACCTCAGTAGATTTACATGGTATTCAGTATCGCACATAGGTGTGGATGAATGACACATGTTCAGTGTTCACAGTGTTCATTGTTCAGTCTGACAGCAGCAGGAAGGAAAGACCTGAAACCTTCACACAGCGAGGGTGAATCTGTCACTGAAGCTGCTCTCCAGGGCAGACAGAGCGTCCTGCAGGGGGTGAGACTCATGGCCCAGCATAGAAATGACCTTAGCCAGGACCCTCCTGTCCCCCACCTTCTGCAGTGAGTCCAGAGGACAGGACGGAGCTGGACTTCTTGATGACCTTGTCCCTCTCCCTCTCTGTGATGCTGCTGCTCCAGCAGACCACACCGTACAGGATGGCTGATGTCACCACAGACTCATAGAAGGTCTTCAGGATCTTGATCCATTCCAAAAGAAAAATAAAATCTGTCAACTGGACAAAACGTTGTGTGTATGTTGGAGTGAAGACGTTTGGCTGCTCATCCAGGCCGCTTCTTCAGTTGTGGTCAGATTACTGCTGGAACCTGTCTTAAATCTATCAGTAAACACAGATTGTTTACAGTTTTTGTTTGCAGACTAGGTTTATTGTGCTACTCTAAGTGTGCACGGTGCTTGAGTTCTACTTAACACAGTCATTCAAACCCTTAATGAGTGATTTCACACCAATTAACATCCTGATTAGTCCAATTGTTTTCTTTGTTATGCTTTGGGTCTGAGGATGGAGTTATACACAGGGGGTAGTCTGATGTCTGAGGGCCCCATTCCTGTTCAAGGATTGTATTTCCTAACAAAAATTGCTTCTTTAACTCCTCAGTCAAACGAAATGGTTTCAGAGGGAACGAGAAATGCTCCTTCAGATACTCAGGGAGAGAGACGCTCTAAGGGAGAGACTCTGGGAGACTTTTTAGGACGCTGGAGGGCTACCAGTCTGTGGCCAGGGCAGAACTGGGCCCTGTCCATATCAGTTGTACCAAACAATAAAACTTTTTGTATTTCATAACTCATCAGACTACAAATGGATTATTTATTTTATTTATTTATTTATTTATTATTATTATTTATTATTATTATTATTATTATTATTATTATTATTATTATTATTATTATTATTATTATTATTATTATTTATTTATTTATTTATTTATTTATTTTATTGTATTTATTTATTTATTTATTTTTTATTTTATAACATGACATGAACGGTAAAAGTGTATTAGGTACATTTTTGAGTAAAGATAGTTTATTCTACAGTCAGAAGGAACTTTTCGATGATGTAATAATGTAAATAGTCAAACCCATTACACACATGAATAGGTTAGTAAAAAAAATAAATAAAAAACTGTTGTAATGTCAGTATACGCTCAAATTGTGCTCCTTTTTCGAATCATGTGACAGTCTAAAACAAACGAGTTATCTTTGTAAAATGTGAACAGATGGATTTCTGCTGCTTGAACACTACTCGTGCTTCTTTAATACATAATAAGTGAGTTAGTTATTATCAAAAGAGACATTAAATAAGTGTCAAATCTCAATGAAACACATCAGTAAAACACACTTTAAGTTCATATAAAGACCAAATCTGTTCTCTGTAACTGGAACATTACCACAGTGCACTTAAAGTACACATTACAAATTATAAAACCTAAAAAAAAAGAAAAAAAGACATTATTCTACATTTAAGACAGCTGTAAATGAAATATGTTTTACTTCTGCAAGAAATGATAAGTTAAACCTAAACTTTATGATCACACAGCACTACAGGAGGATGCGGGTGGAGGCTTGACCACCTCCTCCTCAGTGACTCTGGACGGGGGAGACATGACCCCACGCTCAGATCACGCGTCCTTTGTCTTCTGGAAGAAGATGACCAAGCCAAGATTATGATTTTTCTCAGCCAACACCGGGATAATGGACCTTAGGTTTGGTTTAAAGTCACGTGCACATTAAGAAAGTTACGAAGCTGTGACGGAAATTTAAGTATATTCATGTTGTGTCTTTAGACCAGGTGTGTCAAACTCATTTTCACAGAGGGCCACATCATCAAAATGGTCGCTCTCAAAGGGCCAAATGTAACTGTAAGATAAATATAACCAAATGTAATAATAAATAAATAAATACAACTACTTTTTATATATTTATTACTTATTCAAGTTACAAATATTGCATATGGATTTGCATATATATGAAAAAATGTCTGTGTATCTCCTGATAAACTGATATTTTAAGACAGTCATACCTTTTAATTTACTTTGTCGCGGGCCACATAAAATGACCTGGCGGGCCACATTTTGCCCATGGGCCTTGAGTTTGACACATGTGCTTTAGACCTTTAGACCAGACATCACATTTTTTTTTTTGGTATTTTATATTTTGCCCCATCGAAACAGTGTGTTACATTAGAGCCTATTTTTAGTTTATTTTTTAAGTCTGTTTTATTATCTTGTTTTATTGCATGTTGCCATTGCCCTGCTGTGGGACTAATAAAGGCATATCTTATCTTATCTTATCTTATCTTATTAACATGTGTGAAGCTCTGTCTCCATCGTCCACGAAAGCATTTGTTGTCTCGTCTTGTGCTCAGGTGTAGAAGTTCATTTTCTCACAGGTGTGAAACAGAAGTCACTGCTTTGAAATGTTTGTAGCTTTGTCACTCTGGGGTAAATACTCAGAGCTCAGACATTCGGGGGACTGGGAGACAGAGCAGGAGAGTCTGTGTCTGCTGTAACAACAAATAAACCTTTTTCTGCATTTCAAAACTCAGACAAATTGATTAATTTTCATGTAGAATTTTCCCACAATAAAGCTTTTACAGTTTAGGCTGGAAATTAAGTTCACATGGATGTCCTAAAAACATCCAGATCCACGTTCACATAAAAACAAACAGATAAAATCAGTTTTTCTATACATTTGAGACTCGCTATAACATCACCAGCAACAAGTAAACAAATGTGCAACTGCTCTGAGTATTTGTGTTAATCAGAATCAGAAGACTTTTATTGCCATAGTCTGTGAACACAGTTCACAAACTAGGAACTTGATACGGTGAAAAAGTGCAACATAAACACACTGAATAAATACAAATACAAATACAAATAAGGGCATGCACAAAGTTAAAAAGATATGCTTAAAAAAATCAAATGAAATACTTAAAGGGAGAATGTAGGGACTGGCTTAATTTTCATGATAAAGGACTGATTTTAGTCCAAACTTTGTAGTTGTAAAGTGTCTTCACTTAACACTGTGCACTACATCAAACTGGGATCTTCATTTAGTGACGCTAAAATAAATTATGTGTGCACATCTGTAGAGTGCAGACTGTACACACACATATACACACATGCACACACACACACACACACATTCACATACATACACATATACATATACACACACACACCCATGCACACACACACACCCCCACACACACCCCCACACACCCCCACCCACACACACACACACACACACACACATTGAGAGACACTGTACCAGTCCACAGTCACATCTCATGACTCTTCCTGTCTTTTCTGTACATTCTGTTTCTTCATTGTTCTTTTTACCTGTGGAACTCATTAAAACTTCTGACTTTACATTTCAGACTCTTGTTCTCTTGTTCCTCTTCGACGTTTACGCCAGAAACAAACATTCTTGTTGGCTGTAAATCTGCGTTACTGTGAGCGCAGTGACATGTCTGTGTTCATACCCCCTGGGGTTAATCAGGGGTCACCTGCCCCTCTGAGATCCTGCAGATATGAGCCCAGCAGTTTAATTGTGGCTTCTCTTGTCCATCTGTGAGAAAGTGAGAGTTTTTGTCATTGGCTCAAACTGAAATCTTCGACTGAAAAACATGGAGACTGCTGGTTTCTGTTCTGTTACGTGAAGAACAGACACAGAGACATGGGAATAGTTCTGTAGATCTTTCTTAAAGGCAGCGTCCAGCAAAATTTTACGCAAATCTAAAGCAAAACGAAGTCTAACAATGTGAGATTATACCAGTGTTTTATAATCCTCTATTAATGGGGAGTCACACATTCCTGTATGAAAAGAAGCTACAGAGAAGAAATGTGGCCTTGACCAAAATACCCCTGAATGTAGCTGCTCTCCTCCCTGTGATAAATTGACCTTTTCCCACACGATGTTTATTTAGAAGCTGCAAAAAGTTCAAAACAGGCTCACGACGGCTCCCTCGCTCATGAGCCGCGCCTTAACCTCCTGAGACCCGAGCTCTTGCATGAGATACTTTATTAATTTCTCTTTGTTATTTGGGCTGACTGGAACCTGATGAGTGTAAATGCAAAGAATTATTTTTTTTACATCCTGCAGTTTCTGAGAAAAAATATGTAAATCAAATGTCCTCATATGTGGACATTTTCATCATTTTGATAAAACATTTGAAAAATGATTTGCAAAACCTATTTATTAAGACCCTGAACACAGCAACATTTGTCCTGAGTAAAAACAAAATGAGAAACAACAATTGTGCCTCTTGGAACAATGTGTCTCGTGTGAAGAGATGCTGACAGGAGCAGGAAGAAAAATTAAAAAAATTAAAATAAAATATTCTAAACATTCAACAAAAAAAAAAAAGAATATATTTGCATTGTTGTTGTTCTTGTTGCTGTTATTTTTCTTCTAAAAATTTGCATTGTGGCCTAGACAACCCAAAATGTGTTGTCCACATATGAGGACACCAGGTCTCAGGAGGTTAATGCTGGGTTCAAATGCACCTGGTAAATTATAATGTTCAGAAATTAAATAAACTATCATGTGTGGCATCGAAGTCAGGGAAAGTTATTAAGGTTTGAATGAGTTACAGAAAACATAGTGAAATATAAACACCAGGATCACGTAGAGCGGGTTAATGTGAACATTTAAGACAGAAATGACGAGTCTGACAGCGGCAGGTACAGAGAGAGGGGCGACGGTTTTTCAATGTAAAAAGAATTGGAGCCAGAGTCGATGGAGCCATTTTCACAAAGGGCCACATCAGCGAAATGATTGCTCTCAAAGGGCCAGATGTAAATGCAAGACAGTGTAAATGTAACCAAATGTAATGTAAAATAAATGTAACTTTTTTTTTATCTTGTTAATTAACCATTTCTGTATTTATTACTTATTCAAGTTACAAATATTGCACATGAATTTGCATAGATATGAAAAAATGGCTGTTTAACTGTGTATCTCCTGATAAACTGATATTTTAAAACAGTCATACCTTTTAATTTCCCAGGCCACATAAAATGACATAGTGGGCCGCATTTCGCCCACAGGCCTTGAGTTTGACGCATGTGGTCTATGGTATAACTGTACATTTTTTCAAAAATAACCGAAAATCCCCACGTCTCACTCTCCCCAATTTAAGATGTCGCCCCAACACAGAAAAATGTACTTTCTAAATGATAAAATTGTACCTTCATATTTCACATTTCATTTACCAAAAGAAAAATGTTTCCGTTTCAACAAACACATAGTCGGCCATCAGTTCATGTGTCAATTCTAGATCAACCGGGTAAATCTGGTACAGTCTTATGGAGAATATGGACAATATACAAATGTAATACACTGTTTATTTTCTTACACTGGTGCAAAACGTTCTGTTTGCCGCACATCTAAGGCCACATGACACATTTACATTGTTATTTTTTTCTTACAAAAGTACAAAAGGTTTTATTTCACACACGTCTGTCGTCATGTGTCGCACTGGGGAAAGATGGCAGTTGTCTGTTTGGTTTTCTGTGGCCCCTCTCGTCTCGGGAATGGGTGATCCTCAATCTGGGAAGGTTATAAAACTCTCACTTTGTTATGATTCATACTCACTGTTCTAGTAAAAACCCTGATAAAGTCTCACCCTGTCAGACTCTACAAGTCTACAAGACTGTATAAGACTCTACAAGACTGTGTCAGACACCACAAAACTGCTGGACGCTGCCGTTAACCCGACTGTTTGGCTGTAATCGACAATAAAAATCTACAGAACAATCCCCGAGACTCTGCGCCTGTTCTTCACGCAACAGAACAGAAACCAACAAGAACAAAGTGTGTTTCTGCTCATTTCATTTCATTACATTTTAAATCAACCTTCAGCATTTGTACCAAGTTTGCCAATAACCATTAACGTTTAAATCTTGAGTAGGCGCTGCTCTCTCTGTGAAACCGGGTGGACACAGTGTAATTTATTTATTTTTATTTATTTATCTTTATTTATACAGGGGGGACCCAATAAGAGCACTTGGACTCTCTTTTTCATGGGTGCCCTGTTTAAAATACAACACAAACCGAAAAAACAATCAAAACAAATAAGTCCATAAAAAACATCAATAACAAGTGCAGGTGTGTGTGTTAAAGTTTGTTATCAGATCATTAAATTGCAATTGTGTCACCAACGTGTCCAGTTTTGCTTTTCCTTGGAGCATATTCCATTTCTGTGACGCAAAACAGCCAAAAGCCTCTTTCCCATCTCAGTTCTGGTGTGGCTCGTCCTTAGCCTTATGCAGTCATGTGATCTGGTGTTAAATGTTCCGGTATCAATAATGAACAAGCAGGTGAGGTATTCTGGCAGTTTTTGAAGTAATCCCTTATAGATAAACTTAATGCAGTGCTGTTCTCTTCTAACAGACAGTGATGGCCAACCTACTTTTTCATAGAGCGAACAGTGATGAGTTTCAAATCCATCACCGTAATGAGTTAAAGTCTCTGTTTTCTGTCAGGAGGTCAGTGAACCTGTAGTTTAATTTACACACAGAGCAGCTCACCTGTAATAGCAGCCCCTCTGAGTCAATGCGAGAAAGACCCCGGACAAAGAAACTCACCTATATTTATACTCTACAGATATATAGATCTATAGGAGCCCCTTGTCTGTTCAGGTATTTGGCCCTGATGTGGAATTTCTAATGGTCAAAAAGTCTTAAAGATATAAAAATCAACAGAGAAGTTGTCTTGAATCAAAGGTCTGTTTTATTGAATCAACTGTGCACAATTGTCAAAGAGCTGTGTCCCTAACGGTGTCGTCTCGCCCTCAGCTGACAAATGTAAACAATACAGAATATTTATACCACCAAAACAATCTTGCCAGTTTGGTCTAATCGAAGTGGCTGGAGGCCGCTAGACACACAGAAAAGACATAACAACATAACAGATAGTATTATGAAGGTTAGGTCAGAATGATCCATAATAATACAAATAAAGATTTATGCTAAAGAAAGCCATAACAATTCCCCCCCTTTTGATTATACCATGACGCAAGTGACGACACCGTTAGGGACACAGCTCTTTGACAATTGTGCACAGTTGATTCAATAAACCAGACCTTTGATTCAAGACAACTTCTCTGTTGATGTTTATATCTTTAAGACTTTTTGACTATTAGAAATTCCACAACAGCCCCAAGGCTTAAGAATGACCATACAGTGCCTAACCCTCTGGGCCATAACTCTTAACAAAGATGAGAAGAAATTCCTGGACCTGATGACAATTGACAGGCCAGATACCAAAAAACCAAACATCAGACAGGCTTTTATCTCCTCCTGTGATATAAATGTCGTCTTCCCTGTAGGACGCCTCTGTTGTCACTCACATTTGTTAACAGTACAGTTGTTTTCATGGACGACTTTGGGACGGTGGCTTTCCCGCCTGTTTCCTGGTCTTCAGTCAGTGTCCTTAGCTCAGAGAGAAGACTCCTGTTCCCCCGTTTTCTTGTGGGTGAAACGGACTTGTAAGTGACCCCTTGGAACTTCTTTTAAATGGTGTAACCGTCCATTTTATAAAACGAAGACAAGAGTAATTTAACAGTCTCTCTGCAGATTTGTTAGTGGTTGCGTATGTCTGAGTAAAGCGACTGTAATGGTCCGTCACCTCAAGATTATACTCACGACCTCCTTTACTTTGCTCGTTTGACACTATATGGAATGTTTGTTTTAACGCTTCATAAAGGGCCACGTGTTTGTCCATGTGTCAGAGCATCACAGCAGCACAGTCACTGTTTGTGGAGCCAGGCTGTTGATTTTCTCGTTAAGGCGAGACAAGTTTATTTGTATAAGCACAGTTCATACACAAAGTAATTGAAAGTGTTTTACAGAATACAAAACACATTAAAATCACAATACAACAAATCAAAACATAAATAATCATAACACAAAAGAGAAGTTAATAACTTCCTCTGTCACGTTAAAACCTCTGAGAGTATCTTGAGCCACATTAGGGAAACTGGAAACTAACACAAGCACGAGAAGGAACTGGAGGCGTCTGGACCGACAACTTCAAACTGTCCTGGGACAAACAAAATAAATTATATTTCTGTCTGGTTTGCGGCAAATCCATTTAACTCTGGTCCTAAGAATTATAATTATATGAGTGTGCTCTCCTTTAGCATTAGCACATCCAGATACAAGTTTAAAGTAAATAACCGGTGAAAACCAGTGAATGCAGACGCATAAAATACAACGAAATACAATAAAATACAATAAAATACAATAAAATACAATGAAATACAATAAAATACAATGAAATACAACGAAATACAATGAAATACAATAAAATACAATGAAATACAACGAAATACAATAAAATACAATGAAATACAATAAAATACAATGAAATACAATAAAATACAATGAAATACAACAAAATACAATGAAATACAATAAAATACAACAAAATACAATAAAATACAATGAAATACAATGAAATACAATAAAATACAATAAAGTACAACAGAAGGCACTGATGCTCCAAGTCAAGGACAGAGCTGAACTCCTGCTGCCGATGTGAGAGAACAGAAGAGAATCCTCCTTACACACACACACACACACACACGCACACACACACCTGAATGTGTTTAAAATTTGAAAGAGGAGCCTTGTCCTTGTGTCACTTCAGCTGGTCCAGTAATAAAACCTTGAAAATATAAAATTGTCTTGAATCAGAAAGGTTTATTGAGTTGTGCACTATCGACAAAGAAACGTCTCACCCTCAGCCGACAAATGAACATACAAACAGTGTATTTATACCATCAAAACAATCGTCCCAGTTTAGTCTCGTTCACGAGGCTGAAGGACGCTGGACGCAACAAACATGAGATACACCCCTGCAAAACAACAGATGGTATTATGAAGGTTGGGTTAAAGAGATCCATAAAAATACAAGTAAAGATTTAGGGTCAAAAAGGCCATAACACCAGACTCTTTGATTCAAGACGACTTCTTTGTTTATTTTCCATTTTAAAGGTTTTTACTTTTAGAAAATTCCACAACAGTTGTTTAAAGGGGAGGATAGAGTTCATATATAATTCTAAAGTGCTAAACTGGATGAATTTGAGAAAGGACAATTATAGCTAAGGCACTAATTAAAACATCTAATACATGTTTATGTCCCTCAATAGAACATTCACAACCAGCACTGCACAAAAAACCCATGTGAAAAAACTTGAAATAAAAAAAATAACTGTGGTCATGGACACTGGGAGGTTATTGACTCTGAGCTCAGTGTTTGGACTGACACAAATATAACAAAAATGTGTATCAAAAATGTGACATGACAGACTTCACCTCACACCTGGCAGACTGTTACATATGGATATATTTCACGAATGAACTCCACCCAAATGATGTGGTTGGATGTCCTGCCATCAGCGCTGATCTAAACCGAACATCTCGACCTCTCTTTACATGAGCTCTTCATCAGGAGAAGGATGGACACTCTCCCACCTGAAACACTTGTCCTTCAGAGTCTTCAAGATCATGAAAACCTCCATTACAAAACAATGACTAACTTAAGTCTGTAGTTCTCTCCCAAAAGGTCCAGAATCTCTGGAAACCCCCTGGTGACGGGTCATGGTAATCTAACCTGAATGAAACACTCCAAACATAAGTTACTTAACAGCTGTTACAAACTGACAGAGCTGTGAGCTCCTGCCGCTGCTGTGTGGGAACTTGTAATAAAATTATGCTTATATTTTATCTAATAAACTGTATGTGTGAAGCCTGTGCAACTGAACTGAAAAACAGGAAACGGGGACGTGGGTGAAAAGTCAAGAAGCCTGTGTAATTGAACTGAAAATTTAATTATGACCCTTTTTAACTGGGAGGCCCGGGTAAAAGGTCTGATCTGTCTATTTGTCTGTTATTAATGTTCATCTCTTGATTTACAGACACAATAGTGAAATAAAAACCCCAGGATCATGTAGAGGGTTAATACAAACATTTAAGACCAAAATGACGAGTCTGACAGCAACAGTTACAGAGAGAGAGATGACAATTTTTCAATGTAAAGTGAACTGGAGCCAAAGTCAATGGATCAGGGAGCGTGTCCATGATTACTTCCGATTTGGAGCGCGGCGGCTGGTCGTTAGCCTGCAGTGACCCTTGTGTTCAGACAATAAACAACCAGAAGAAACGCAGCGTGTTCTCTTACACCAGAACACTACAACATTATAAAAGTCCATGTACCAATGCATTCATTAATTTAAAAAAAAACATAGAAAATTGGCGTTAGGTAGAGCCAGGATTCCCACTGCACCACAATATGACAAAGGCGAGAGAGAGCAGCCCAGTGCCGAGCAGATCCCCCAGAGCGGTGAGGTACGGTATGGAATAACTGTCAGGATCCTTCTGCCTTCTCCATAAACAGTGCACCATGTACTCAGCTATGCACAGGAGGAGGACGACCTGATGGAAAACAGTTACAATGACAAGTAATTAATGACATAATTACACAATACTGTAACCCAACCCTAAATTCTTTTGTATGAGACACTTGGTCAGTTGCTGTTCTGGTTTTGGAGACTGTTTCGAGTGGGTTGAGACTGTGGTTGTTTTGTTCTTGTTTTGGTGTTGTAGCCCTTGTGTTCAGAAAATGAAAGCATGATTTTTGTTTTATTTCTTTGCTCTTAAACCTTGTGTTGACTTGTTTCTCAGTAAGAACACTTATTTTATTCATCTTCTGTTGACAAGATGCCGTTATAATACATCTTTTCAGTGATTGCAAGCACTCTTTTCATTCTTTTCTACTTTCTTATAAACAGTTAACGGTATATCTATTTATGACCTTGTACGGACAGTGTGTAAAATTAGTTTAAGTCCTTACATCAACGTCTATAGAGAGTACCTTTCTCAGGGTATAAGTACTGGAAATGCTCCTTTATAATATAACACATGTGCTCTAGTTTTCAGGGGGGCCCTAAGCAGAATGTGTGTCTGGGTCCCCGGGCAGTGGATGTATCTGGGCTCAGCTATTTGTGACTCGCGTTTGACGACATTCTGACCCTGTTGTTTTAATCTAACTTGTAAAACAGCCATTCAAAAGTACATCGGGGGGGTAAACACATAGATATAACAAATGTAGGCGGCAGATATTTTGCTACTATATATAAAAATAAGAGAATACTACAATGAGAAACTAAAGAAAACACTCGATGCCAGGCGCGGGTCTACAGGGGTGCAAAAGTGTGCATTAGGCCCGTCATCGTGACAAGTTTTGAAGCGCGATATATATTGCTGAAGTAAATATATTGTAGACGATAAACTATAATACTGAAACCAAACTATGAAGAGGAATTATCCCACAAAATGTAGAAAATTGTAAAAAAAATGTGAGCTGCAATAAATAAATAGCTGAAACACTTAAGTAATTAGTTTGTGTCTATAATGAGACACAAAATACAAAGAAAAAGTCCCCACGATAAATACTCACCCCAAAAAATATTGTGCAATCTTCTCGTTTACACTTTCATTTCAGGCGCCTAAAACAACGCCACTTAATGAGAGTCACATGAGGCTCGTCGAGGCTAGAGCAGTTATAGCGGTGAATTTGGAGCCAAGAACTCTGACTGCGAGTATCATAGCAACCAAAGAGCCAATCTGGAGCGAGGCTGTTGAAGGTAAAGCCCCGTCTGCACCACCGGCTTGGCAGTCAAACCTGTTGCTAACGCTAACAGGAGTGACCTCAGGGAAAGAAGGCGTTTGATTTGTCTGTTATTAATGTTCATATCTTGATTTACAGACACAATAGTGAAATAAAAACCCCAGGATCATGTAGAGCGGGTAAATACGAACATTTAAGACCAAAATGACGAGTCTGACAGCAGCAGTTACAGAGAGAGGGGCGATATTTTTCAATAGAAAGTGAATTGGAGCCAGAATCGATGGAGCCAGAAGTGGACTCATGATCACTTCCTATTTTGAACGCGGCGGCTAGCAGGTTAGCTATGTCCATTTGTATATACAGTCTATGGGTCTGATAAAACTAAAAGATTTTAAAATGATCCAGTTATGTGTCGGTACTTGCTTAAATCTTACCTAGTTTTGACACAAGTTTTAGTATTGATTAATATCTCATTTTCGATACTTCTGACAACTCTAGAAGACAGACCGTCGACAGAAATTTGTGGGCCCGGGACAAGAAACTACACATGGGCCCCCTGTAAAATAAATTAATAGAAAGAAAGTCCAAATTTGGGCCTGTAAGACCCTGGGGCCCGCGACACCAGACCCCTTTGTCCCCTTTGGCCCTGCTTAGACATTATACAGACTTATTTGAACGTACAAGAAACTCACCTGAATAACTGAGGCAGACAAGAAGAGGAAAGTAAACAGGGGACTGGGTAACGTGTACGCCCCTTTCATCACGTGAATGCTGAACAAAAAAATGAGCTGGCCGGGTACGACGAGAGAAAGCAAAACCTGAGCGGAACGGTGATTTGAACCTGAAAAAGCGAAGGAAAAGTCGTTATGTTTAAGGAGAACAGGACGGCAAGATTAATTACAGTCTAAAATTTGAATGGACATAATTCTCAAAAGGAAAAGGCTGCAGTATTTGAAGTAACAAAATGTACTCCACAAACATTTCTGCATAAAAGCTGTTAACTTTAGATCAGTTTAAACATGTTCTGAAACACAGTGGTGGAAAAAGTACGTAAATCTGTTACTTGAGTAAAAGTAAAGATACTCGAGCAAAAAAATACACATGTAAAAGTAAAGATATTGCATGAAAAAATCTTCTTAAGTAAAAGTATTTAAGTATCTGTTTAAAAATGTACCTAAAGAGTGAAAAGCAAAAGTATTTCGAGCTGATTTTGAGTCTTTATAAAGCATCAAATGTAGTAATTTTGATAAAGATTTGCGCAGGATTTGGTTCAACAGCTGTTTTCATTCATATATTTTTGTTTTCTCAAATTATGAATGTGTTAAAAATCAACCCTCAGACTTTTCAGTAGGTCTGAAACAATAATAAAAATACAGCAACCTGCTCTCAAATGTCGTGAAGTGAAAAAAGTAAAAGTATCCCCTGTAAAACTTGCTTAAGTAAAGTACAAATACCTAAATTTTATAGTTAAATACAATACTTTACTTCTTTTACTTCGTTACCTTCCACCACTGCTGACATGTGATTTGTGAATTCGTTTTCCAGTTCATATTTCAGCCTTTTTTGTCAATTCTGGACATGTCTTAAATGTGAACTTTGAACAGAATCTAATTATTAAAATACAATTCACAAATCCAATCACACTAATACAGAAAACACATAATACAGTCAGAAAAAACATAATTACATATTGTTCCTAAATCGTGCAGAAAACAGTAGTGCAGTGGAACAAATGATTATGTACCTGAGCCAAAAAAAGCCCGACAGGGACTAAAGCAGCCAGTTCTATCGTCCGGCACCTCTCCTGGTGAGTACTTCATGTGCAAACTTGTAGAGATGCGACTGGACTGGATGGAGACCAGGTTTCCTCCGATGCCTGATCAAAAAACACATTTAGATCAGAGATTAAAGCTGTTTCTGTTCAAGAGTCTGGTGAAGGACGTGGATGCTGCTCACAAACACAAAGAAGCAAATGTTATACTGTATACACTTCTAAAAGTAATCACAGGGAGCACATGCAGTAAACCACAGAGTAATACACAGCGGTGGAATGTAATGAAGTAAAAGCAGTAAAGTACTATATTTAAGTACAATTATTAGACATCTGTACTTTGCTTAAGTAGATTTTAGATTTACTTTTTCTTCACTACATTTGAGAGAAGTGTCCGTACTTTCTACTCCACTACATTTCTGAACTGGGCTGAAAAGTATGGTAAAAGTATTTGTTTTTTTTAATGTTTGGCATCTGCAGAAAAGTTTGAGGGTTTATTTTTTATCAACTTCATAATTTGAGCAAACAAAAATATACAAATAAAACCAGCGAGAAAAAACTCAGCATGAATCTGTATCATTTGAAGCTTCATCACAAACCTCAAAATCTGCGAGAAATACTTTTACTTTTTACACTTTGAGTACATTTTTAAACAGGTGCATGTGATACTTTTACTTTTACTTGAGTATTTATTGCTGTATGTTTACCTAAGTAACAAAACTGAGTACTTATTCCACTACTGGTAACAGATAATAGTTAATACTCATTAGGTAAATGGATGACATGTCTCACTTAGTAACACAACAACAGTGAGTACTAGAACCACTAATGCCCCACTGCGGCACCTGGTTTTCCACGCAGACTCCAACCCGAGTACGAAACATGTATAAGTCCCTGTATCTGCATTGTCAGGGCGATATGTGCTCCGCTTTACCGACTCTCAGCTCAGTCCTCGTTATTTTGGCCTGCGTCATCAGAGGTATAATACTCCCTACAGTGGAAGCATGGCCAGACTGGACAGCACTGGACTGTTTTGAGAAGGCTGCCGAGTTACATCTACACATTTATATTCTTTATTTCAGTAATGCGATGTGTTTTTGTGCATCATATAATAATAATAATACATTTTATTTATATAGCGCTTTTCAAGATACTCAAAGACGCTTTACATAGAAGAACAATTAAAAAAAAAAATACAAATATACAAACATTTAAAATCAACACTCATAATAATTAAAGATTAAAAGCAGCTTTAAACAGGTGAGTCTTTAGGTGTTTTCTGAAGGTGGTGAGGTCGATGCAGTCCCGGAGTTGTTGTGGTGGAGTGTTCCAGAGGGTGGGGGCAGCGATGGAGAAGGCTCTGTCTCCAGGTTCGGAGCTTGGTCCTACAGGGGAGGGAGAGGAGGTTTGCGTTTGAGGAGCGGAGGGAGCGAGAGGGGGTGTGGTGATGGAGCAGATCTGTGAGGAGGGGGCCAGGTTATGGAGAGCTTTGAAAGTGATGAGAAGATCTTTGAACTGAATTCGCTGAGAAATGGGGAGCCAGTGGAGGTTTTAGAGGACGTGTGATGTGTTCACACAGACGGGTGCGTGTGAGGAGGCGGGCAGCAGAGTTTTGTATGTATTGCAGTTTATTAAGTACATATATTGCTTGTTTCAGTCGTGTACTATGTTTTGTATGAAGTCGACTCAAAATTGTAAACCTTATATAAGTTTTTTGTAGTGAGAGGCCGCGTGGTTCGGTCAAAACTCCTCCTCACTTTGTCACAGACGGACTGAGGGATCCCACAAATCAAAGAGCTGTCGAGTCTTTATTTTCTCAGCCCCTGGACTAACCACAGGGGCTCAGAGACAAACGCGCCACAGTGTTGAGTAAGTCTGGTTTAGAAACAACATCCAGCTTCAGTAACACGAGCCATAAGTCACACTCCTCTCCTAAATGACGACACAAACCGACTTTAAGTGATTTGTTACGAAGGTGGACCGGTTAAAATAACGTATAACTTATGATGTTGGATTGATAAAACCAGACAAATGCGTCCGTGTTATTCAAACTTTTTCAGTGATAAATGTATTTTGCTGAACGCTACACCCATTACTTGTGTCGTGAATTTTCAGTTTTGATAAATAAACCACGACAAAGGATTTCGTTTTTAGTGACTGAAGTTATTACCTAGTCCGTGACTGGAGAGTTTTACCCCTCAGACTGAGAGAACTGAGAGGTTTTGATTCTTACGGTTTAGTTTTGAACTCGTGGGAATTCTGGTGCTACACATTCTACCGTAGAGACACACTACACTTTCCTTTGAGTGTGTAGGCCCAATAACTATCAATTAAACACCTTTTGGGTTGACCTGTGGCCCAGGAGAGTTTAAAAGTAGAGACAACTCCTACAACAGAATGATGCAACTATAAAGACGACCTGCCTCGAACTCAGAGCAGGTCCTGGACTCACTTCCTCGGTTAAGACGGGGTGGGGGTCCGTCTGAGGCCTCACGCTCCAAGGTCTGCACCTGCTACTCACAGGCTTTATTTTGGGAAGATTTCAGGACCTTGGTGTCGTAACATTGTGTCTGGGACAGAGGAGCATCACAATAACACAGATTTTACTCATTTGAAGTTGAGGTTTGGACGCCTGCTTTAAATAAGTGGGATAAACTCCAGAAACATGATTTTTTGATAGACGGGTGACTGGAGCCCCTGCAGGTTGTGTCGATACAACTCCCAACATGCACAAATTGCTTTCTAACTATTAAAGAGGTTTTTGTGTACTTGTTCCTGCCTCTCCCTGGTTTGACCTTAACTGTTCATAAAATCCATTTAAAACGCAACAACTGGAATGAACAACGCTGTAAGACTCCAGCCTCTTCAGCTCTCGCTTCTTTACATTATTACATTTTATTCTACAACAATATGGAGTTTTTTTTAAATATGTGACAGAAACAAGAACTGTGTCTAGTGAAGGTTAAAGTATCAGACAAATGTGAAGAACGGTATTGTCCTCAGAAGTGAAGAAATATCACTCTGTATCTTTACGTTTACAACATGTTTGTACTTTTTGCTCTTTAGCAGCATTTTGAGATAGATTTTGAGTTATTTTAAACATGACAGTAAACAGTATTCACAATATTATCAATAATTCAGTATGTCCCAATACCCACTGCTGCGCTAAATAAATAAGTTCATATATTTTGGCATTTAATTAGGTTTGCTATTAAGATTCTCTGACATTATTAACGTGGCAACTGATGATATGGTAAATTATGAATCTATTTTTTATTGTATTTTTCATAATAAAAGTTACACTTGTTTGTTTTTTGTAAATTAAATGACACTGGGCTTTGTCTTTTGATTTATTTTGATTTATCACAGCCAAGATTATACGGTGTAATTGTGAAGGAAGCGACTGCAGACCAGACTAGAGTTGAAAGAAGTTTATCTGATCAGATAAATGAAGTTACAGACAGCAGCATGTGTTGTGTTTCAAGGCAGTTTTTCTAGTACTTTTAGCCTGAGAAAGGTACTATCTATAGAAGGTTGGTCGTGTAAGGACTTAACTCATTTTACACAGCTGTTTGCCGTTATCAGTGCACAGTGAGGTAGAACGTGTCACTGAAAAGATGTATTACACGGCGTCTCATCAGCCTAAAGACGAAGAGCTGTGTCATGTGACCGAAGTGGCAGGTGCCAGTGTAGACGTCTTAAAATATCAGGACTTACTAGTGCAACTACCACAATGTCTCGCTTTAAAATACAGTGCAGTCTCACTGGTAACTACTACGGTAATTACCAGTACAAACAGCAGTAAGTACTACAGAAAGTACCAGTAATTACCGGTACAAACTTAGTAAGTACTACAGAAAGTACCAGTAATTACCGGTAGAAACAACAGTAAGTACTACAGAAAGTACCAGTAATTACCGGTAGAAACAACAGTAAGTACTACAGAAAGTACCAGTAATTACCGGTACAAACAACAGTAAGTACTACAGAAAGTACCAGTAATTACCGGTACAAACAACAGTAAGTACTACAGAAAGTACCAGGAATTACCGGTACAAACAACAGTAAGTACTACAGAAAGTACCAGTAATTACCGGTACAAACAACAGTAAGTACTACAGAAAGTACCAGGAATTACCGGTACAAACAACAGTAAGTACTACAGAAAGTACCAGGAATTACCGGTACAAACTTAGTAAGTACTACAGAAAGTACCACTAATTACCGGTAGAAACAACAGTAAGTACTACAGAAAGTACCAGTAATTACCAGTACAAACAACAGTAAGTACTACAGAAAGTACCAGTAATTACCGGTACAAACAGCAGTAAGTACTACAGAAAGTACCAGTACTTACTAGTGCAACTACCATGATGTCTCGCTTTAAAATACAGTCCGGTCTCACTGTTAACTACTTCAATACTTACCGATACTAAACAATATATGTCACATTCTTCCAGAGACGCACACAGTATTTAACACAAGGTTTAAGAGTAAAGTAATAAAACAAAAATCATGCTTTCATACGCCAAAGTTATTTTCACATATTTAGTGCTGCTCTCACACACATATGTTTATTATAATCTGTGTGTGCAAAACCTGGAAATGTCTTTTTGTTTGTCTGTAGACCATATAACAGCAGATGGAAACAGCCTTTTGTTTGAAATTAAGTCTTTCCGGGCCATGTACAGCCACACTGAGTGAAAACTGTAGCTGCATCTAAACAGGAAGTTGTGCGGTTTGTGGTTTTGCTTGGCACTTCACCTCGGAGATTCAAAAGTGCAGACAAGAGTCACTTTGTCCAATGGTATTTGTTGATATTTCCTCATCGCCACGTCAACTATCTACAACAGGACGTCGATGCTGCACAACAAGAGCAGTTCCCCTCAGACTCACGTCCATAACATCAAACTGAGGCTTTTCTCTGTACAGACTATGGGCTTTTGGGTCGGTATGGGGCGGTATGGGGCGGACCCTTACCAATTCCACTGCATAAAACGATCAGTACCACCTCATTTTACGGATCCAAAGGGTACTATCTTCCAAAGAGGTCTGTAACTCTTGGGACCTGGGCTCATAGAGGAGCATTGGAGAACCACAAACAGCTCAGGCCAAGTTGTCTTTCCATGCTCTGGGTACGACTCCAGGTCCCACATAACTAATATTAACTTAATAAAATCTAACTTGTACCTGAATTATACTCTCATAAGACTCCTGCATGGGTACGTCCTCCACACATCACTATTTGAGGTTAAATACACAGGAAGCCACAGTGAAACGTTCAGCTGAAGGGACTGTTTTTCTGTCAGATTTCATTTAACAGGGTTGAATTACAGTCTTCAAAATGAGTTAAGAGGCGGAGAAAACTATGCACTAAATTGTAATTGCAATAGGGCCCATTTCACGCTGTTTCCAGATCTATATTCGAATGTTTCCTCATCACAAACAGACCTGGCGTTGTGTTTTGTTTAACGCACAAACACACTTGCAGATTTAGGCTGAGTTCTTCTCTCAAACTTCAAACAGTCCGTCCTACTTTGTGGTGTCACGTGGTAAAACAGGAAGTGTTCAACTGTGTTTTTAAACAATTCGGAGCGAGGCTGTTGAAGGTAACGCCCCTTCCCGCTCGCACAGCTGGTTTACCATCGCTGTCAGTCAAACCTGCTGCTAACGCTAGAGAGGAAAGAAGGCGTCTGATTTGTCTGTTATTAATGTTCATGTCTCGATTCACAGACACAATAGTGAAATAAAAACCCCAGGATCATGTAGAGCGGGTTAATACGAACATTTAAGACCAAAATTATGAGTCTGACAGCAGCAGTTACAGAGAGAGGGGACAGTTTTTCAATAGAAAGTGAATTGGAGCCAGAGTCGATGGAGCCGGAAGCGCACCCATGATCACTTCCTGTTTGGAACGGGGCGACTAGCAGGTTAGCTACGTCTATTCCCATATACAGTCTATGGTAAAAAGGGATATTCATAAATATTCATGGAGTTAAACTGCCATTAAACTCAAGGAGAAGTTGGAGTGAGTGCAGCGCGTCTGACAGGTCTGAAAACAGAGTGCTGTGGATGAAGGGATGAAGGGACCTCCAAAGGGGACTTCAAGGTGAGCGTAGTGCGCGTGGAGAGGGAGGAGGGTTTAGTTTGGGGCTCATATGAGGGAAAGGACACACAGGTTTCACATCTGCCATCTACAAGTAAAAACAAAATCAACTGAACTTACAGATGGTATCTTTAAAACTGTAGTAATTAGTTCCATAATTCATTTGAGTCATGTCTCTACAGAGGATTTAGAATCATGTTCATACTCTCCATGAACTTGACACGTCTTTGTTTATGCACAATGATGGGAAGAATACTATGAAAACGTATGAAATTACAGAATACTGAATACCTGAGTTAAGGCCAATCAGAGTACTGTGCTCTGAATGTTTGTTTCACTGTTTGTTCTGCATCTCCTGTCACCGGAGAAGGACATTTCTCAGTTTAACATTGTCTCACATCGTCTTCTTTTGGCAAATGCTGATGCTGTCAAACCGGAGTCTATTGGCCTTCATAGTCTCACTACATTTGCTAAATAAACCTCATCTAGAAGCCTGTGGAGGGGGCTTGCACACTCAAAGATCGATCACACTGTCGACTTCACCGGTCCTGATCGTAAATAAACTTGGCGATAGAAGCAGATAGAAGTTGACCCTGAAGAGGAGCCAGACCTGGAGCGTTGAGGTGCACTCATGTTTTCACTTATCTACATCGTCTTGTCTTGTGTTTTTCTTATCTGATCACATTCCTCATCCTTGTGAACATATTTGCTTTCAATAAAGGCAGTGTTTTCCTCCACTTTGATGCTTTGTCTTCACTTCAACACAGAAAAAACACATTCCTAAGTTTACAACCCCTAAGAAAAGGATTACAATGACTGATAAACGTTTGTAAAATCGTGGGCCCTCACAGCAGGACACTAAACCACAGGAGTCACACTGGAACAAGTCTTACAGATGAAACCAGAACTTTACCGTTACGGCCCCCGCACATATACACAGCCGTAAGTACATATAGATATATACTATAAACAAAACAATAAAAATAACAACTCACCATTGATTACTGGAACGTACACGATTATTCCTGCCAAATTGGGATCCGCAACAGTTTTGTCCAGAATAAGACCCCCAATACTGAGAGAAAAACAACCAAAATATGGCTTTTTAATTCCAAAAGTTTCAGAATATGCCATCAAAAGATTTCAAAACATGAAGTCTAAATCACATGTTTGCAGGGCGGGGTTTAAATTAAAGGTCCTATATTATGCAGAATAGACTTTTGTGAGCTTTAAGTCGTGTTGTAATGTTGTTTCCTGCTCAAAAACAGACCTGGAGTTGTGTTTTGTTTCATTCACACATGTTTGAGTAACACTTTATTAATAGTCTGTAACATCTCCAAACCTCAAAACGCTCTGTTCCACCTCGCGACGTCAGGAAATGGTAGTTTTTTAAGTTAACAGCTCATTTTTACCTCAAATTCAGTAGAAATTAGAAAAATCGCAGGTCAGAGTTGATTTCCTTGAATGCTTTTAAATCTAAACTGAGAGGTCTCGAGGCCGACTCCACAACATGCACTTGTTTTTCATAATCCGTTTGTCTTTTCCTGTTATCTTGTCTCTTTTTAATTATGTAACTGTATTTTTTATTTGCTGTTACCGCTTGGCCAGGACTCCCTTGAAAAAGAGGTTTTTAATCTCAATGGGACTTTCCTGGTTCAATAAAGTTTAAATAAATAAATAAAAACTAAGAAATACACTATACTACACTTTGGACGAGACACACACACGCTCCAGTTACTTACACCGGGGGGCGCTGTAGGTCCCTGCCGTCCAAGTGAGTCAGATTCAAAAACAGTTTAGTTTTAAAGCCAAATAAAATCCAACCATTGTGAACCTGCCGTATTTACCGTGTGTCGTCTTCCCATGTTTGTCTCAGCGTTTTGAGCTGTGCAAGAAATTAATTCCACCTTTCTAACTATTTTATTTGGGGATCTAACCTATTTAATGTCATTTGTGGTTGGATTTGGTCAGTTCATGGTAAAATATGTAAGTCACACGAGACAAAACGGTGTAAAACGGTGGATTTGGTCAGGTCATGGTAAAATATATAAGTCACACGAGACAAAACGGTGTAAAACGGTGGGTCCACCTGCTGATGACCATCGCGGTGATGATGGGTTCCCAGCCTGTGCGCAGCAGAAGAAGAGTGTCCGGATGCTTGGAGGAGATGATGATCCAAACGGGAATGAGGCAGACGATTAGGAAGTCCACGAGGAAAAGCACAAGCGGAGATCGATCTGAAAGCACAAAAGTAAAGCAAACTGAGGTTGTTCTAACACTAATGCGATTTAAAATATATAAAGTTGTGTGTGCCAATCAGGTCGTCCAGAAAAGGAGAAAAAAGCAGAAAAGTTTTGATTGCTTTGCTTTTGTTTCGTGTTTATATTATTCTAATATACAGATTTTGGTATATTTACAAAAAAAAAGACCTGGAAATCACAACCCACCTCAACATTTCTCTAATTTCCTCCAGACAAATACAAAATATGTCAATCTCAATCGTTTCAATTATAATTAACTGCCTCTTTGCCTATTTTAATGTGTAAACAATAAAATATGTTGCCATTGAAGATGTCGTACCATAAGTTTGGACACGCCTTCTCATTACATGTTTTTTTTCTTTATTTTTGCAACTTTCTACATTTTAGATACAAACAGAAGACATCACATATATGAAGTAAGATATGGAATTATGCAGTAAAGAAAAAAAGTTAAATAACAACTATATATTTTTCGACAAAGCGACTTGGCGGCACGGTGGCCTGTGACACAAGAAGGTTCCTGGTTTGATGCCTGGGCCTTTCTGTGTGGAGTTTGCATGTTCTCCCTGTGTCTAGATGTGTTTCCGCTGCGCACTTCAGTTTCCCACATCAACCCAAAACATGCACCATAGTAAAATCCTCCAGCTCAGGTCGTTCTCACCAAGACAAGCAACATTATCACGGAGATGGGCCCCTGGGCGTGGGACTGCGCATTCGCCTGCTCCTGACGAGGTCAAATTTGTTGTGGGTCAAATGCAGAGGACAAATTTCCCTACAGCAACAGTAAAATGTACATTAATCTTCGCCTTAACTTTACTTTGAGGATTTGAATATCATTTTCTTTAAATTAGCATTAGTAGTTTTTTCATTGCTACGTACACTCACCTGAAGGATTATTAGGAACACCAGACTAACACGGTGTTTGACCTTTCACCTTCAGAACTGCCTTAATTCTATGTGGCATTGATTCAACAAGGTGCTGATTCATTCTTTACAAATGTTGGCCCATATTGAGAGGAGCATCTTGCAGTTGATGGAGATTTGTGGGATGGACATCCAGGGCACGAAGCTCCCGTTCCACCACATCCCAAAGATGCTCTATCGGGTTGAGATCTGGTGACTGTGGGGCCATTGTAGTACAGTGAACTCATTGTCATGTTCAAGAAACCCATTTGAAATGATTGGATCTTTATGACATGGTGCATTATCCTGCTGGAAGTAGAGGAGGAGGATGGGAACATGGTGGTCATGAAGGGATGGACATGGTCAGAAACAATGTTCAGGAAGCCCGTGGCATTTAAACGATGCCCAATTGAAGAAGAAGCCAAGAAACATCCCCCACACCATTACACCACCACCACCAGCCTGCACAGTGGTAACAAGGCATGATGGATCCATGTTCTCATTCTGTTAACGCCAAATTCTGACTCTACCATTTGAATGTCTCAACAGAAATCGAGACTCATCAGACCAGGCAACATTTTTCCAGTCTTCAACTGTCCAATTTTGGTGAGCTCATGCAAATTGTAGCCTCTTTTTCCTATTTGTAGTGGAGATGAGTGGTACCCGTGGGGTCTTCTGCTGTTGTAGCCCATCCACCTCAAGGTTGTGCGTGTTGTGGCTTCACAAATGCTTTGCTGCATTCCTCGGTTGTAACGAGTGGTTATTTCAGTCAACGTTGCTCTTCTATCAGCTTGAATCACTCGGTTCATTCTCCTCTGACCTCTAGCATCAACAAGGCATTTTCGCCCACAGGACTGCCGCATACTGGATGTTTTTTCCTTTTCACACCATTCTTTGTAAACCCTAGAAATGGTTGTGTGTGAAAATCCCAGTAACTGAGCAGATTGTGAAATACTCAGACCGTCTGGCACCAACAACCATGCCACGCTCAAAATCGCTTAAATCACCTTTCTTTCCCATTCTGACATTCAGTTTGGAGTTCAGGAGATTGTCTTGACCAGGACCACACCCCTAAATGCATTGAAGCAACTGCCATGTGATTGGTTGATTAGATAATTGCATTAAGGAGAAATTGAACAGGTGTTCCTAATAATCCTTTAGGTGAGTGTAATTCCATATATCTTACTCTACATATATTTGATGTTTTCTGTATGTACTGTAAATTTCAGATTATAAGATGATACTTTTGTCCCACGCTTTGAACCCTGCGCCCTATACAACAGTGCAGCTAATTTATAAATTTTTTCTGGCTAACGTCCACCGGGGGGGCGCTCTCTAGCAGTAAACACAAAAGTGTGACAGACGTGGGGACAGATTCTGCGCTGAAGAATACACTAGTTTTCATTTTGAACTGTCATTTTGCGCATCATGAACACAGCCTCATCAGGGAAAACACACGAAGAAGCAAAGAATCTGTCCATGAAAGAAGAAAGAAGGAAATAGAGCCACTGCACGTAAGTTTGACATCAAAGAAGGAAATAGAGCCACTGCACGTTGGAGGTGGCAGTGGGAAGAACTTAGTCAATGTTTTATTTTCTAAACATGCAGGTATGTTCATCCCGTGTTGGTGCCGATTTTCTGTGTTCCGTCTTTCTGTGTAAATATCTCACGTTACAACATATTTGCAACATGCGGCTTATATTCAGGTGCGCTCAATAGTCCAAAATCTACAGTATATAAAATGTAGAAAGTTGTAAAAATGAAGTAAAAACAAACACTGAATGAGAGGGTGCGTCCAAACTTTTCACAGGTAGAGTACGTTTTACCCATAAATGTGTAGAACCACTGGCTGAAACAGGCCAGCAGAGCCAGAGTGATGAGGTCTCCAAAGCTGGCGGCCATTGGTGTTGCAATATTATCAGGGTTAAGTCCCAACCGCTTTGAGCCAATGATCACTCCAACCATAATCAAACCTGTAACAGTAAAGATCATACCGTTTCAACTCTTTACATAGTTTTATAGTTATTGAGTTCACTGTTTATGTGTTACTGTCAAGAAAACTCGCGCTGTTTTACCAGAAAAGACTCAAAACAGGTATTAGACTTTCTCTTACTCTGATCAGAGGGGATCAGAGGGAAGGAGTACAGAGAAGAGACTACGCAGACTGCTTCAACGAGATCTCCTCTGCCTTCTTTACCGTCTCCTTTTCAGAGCAGGCAATTTCCTTATTTATCAGTAGAACAACATCCCAGTCCCCTCCCCCACAGTCACATGGCCTTTTAGGTTGCACAGCGGTTAACCCTTCAACTTTTCAACTTAGTTCAGTTACTTTATGACTTCATTATACAGACTTGTAGTTTTCCGTCACACTCTGTTAGTCCCGTAACACAATATAAACATACAATTCATTCATGCTAAAAATATAAACATCATTTCATTCAGTTACCTTGCAGCAAAGACGCTATAAACGCAGTGGAGACACTAGTGGAAGATAAAATAACTACGTGGTTCAAGGGCATGTTTCCCTCTGCCATCCAGCCAAGCAAAGCGGCCATCAGCGACGCGAGCAGCCCCAGAATTGTGGCCTGCAGCTGTGAGACGGGACAAGACGTTTATACCTTAAAAAAGCTCCAATATTACACAAAATGGACTCTTGTGAGGATTAGGCCAAGTTATAATGCTGTTATTTAATCAAAAACAGACCTGGAGCTGTGTTTTGTTTCATTCACACATGTTTGAGTGACTCTGGATTATTAGCCTGTCTATATCCCCAAAGCTCAAAACGCTCCGTTCCACCTTGTGATGTCATGAAGTGGTAGTTTTCAAGTTAACAGCTCCGTTTACCTTTAGTTCAGTAGAGATAAGTGGCAATTCCAGGGTTGAAAGGATCCAAATGATTCTAGTGAAGGTGTGTGGAGTTTAAAAGCACAGCGGAGCACTTCCTGTATTACCACATGATGACATCACAAGGTGGAATAGGGTGTTTTCAGTTTGAGAGAAGAACTCTAAATATGCAGGGTTTGTGTGTCAAACATGTGTGAATGAAACAAAAAAAACAAGCAACTCCAGGCCTGTTAGTGACGAGGAAACAACATTAGAACAGATGAGAAAATTGCATAATACGAGCCCTTTAACCTTAACAACTGATATTATTTAAGAGAATATATTACGCTAATTTTGTATTTCTGTTCTAATGTTCTTTCCTCGTCACAAACAGACCTGGAGTTGTGTTTTTTTGTTTCATTCACACATGTTTAATACACAAACACACCTGTATATTTAGGCTGAGTTCTTCTCTCAGACAGAAAACACTGTGTTCCACCTTGTGATGTCATCATGTGGCGATACAGGAAGTGCTCCGCTGTGTTTTTAAACTCCACACACCTTCATTTCTAGAATCATTTGGATCATTTCAGTCCTGGAATTGCCACTTATCTCTACTGAACTAAAGATAAAAGGAGGTGTTAACTTGAAAACTACCACTTCATGACATCACAAGGTGGAACAGAGCGTTTTGAGCTTTGGAGATGTTACAGACTAATAACAAATTAAACAAAACACTACTCCAGGTCTGTTTTTGATGATGTAACAGCATTATAACATGACTAACAGCTCACAGGACGTACATTTTACAAATAATGGAGCTTTAAAAACTGAATTAATAACACACAAAAACAATGTCACAGTTTGTACCTGTTTAAGTGCAAGATTCCCCGTGATCAGCATCAACTTTTCACCTGGAAGTTCGATCTTTCCTGCGTTTACCTGAGAAAACCAAACAAAACATATTGTAAGGCATTTTTTAACAATGTAATACTACCCCAGATGCCTGTAGCCCTATTCACCAAAGACTGTGTGACCCCCACCCTGAGAGGGTCATAAAGCAATCTACAGCACTGGGGCCAAGAAGATAACACCTATGATCAGGGCCACTTCTTATCTGTGGCCCCGTTCACCAAGGACTGAGTGCCCCCCACCCTGAGAGGGTCATAAAACAATGAGATCTTTTGACTTAAAAACACACATTGTTGGATTTTGCCAAAAGGTTTTTAATGTGTAACCACATGTTGACGAGAAGAAGACTCGCCTCACACACACTCACACACACACACTGGGAGACCTATAAAAGCTGGAAACACAAACATCTCAGGACTCTCTTCCTATCCTTTCCTGAGAGTCCGGTGCTCCATTGTTAACTTTACCTGTGATGAACTCATTAAACTCTTCTGACTTATACTTCAGTCTCTTAGTCCTCTTTGACGCTTGCACCAGAAATGAACATTTCTTACAATATAATTCTGCTGTATTAATATCAACCTTTTAGACACAGTAGCCACAGTTTGGTAAGTTTATATTGAAGGGTATGTCATATTGATTGAATAAAGCTTCTTAGGGGCATCACATACACATACATATCTTTTGATACTGAAATCATACAGGTTTTGATTATTGTCATGTAATCACCATTTTTATACTGAATTCATAAATCCTTTGAATGTTGTATCCTTTTGAAGATCGTCTAACAAGCACGATTTTTATACTAAAGTTTAAGCACAATGTTCTAACACTGAAACTATGTTAAAGGCAACATTGTAAAACGTGAATTATGGGAGACAGTTGGTGCTTTGCTTTGTTGGTGCTTTGTTGAAACTCCTTTACCGAGCGAAGCCAACATTGTAGGATGTGAATCATGTCGTCTGACAAGCTCTATGTTTTTACTAAAGTTTGAGCACCATGTTCAAACACTGAAACTATGTTAAAGGCAACATTGTGTGATATGAATTATGGGAAACTGTGGGGGTTGTGTAGACACTCCTTTACAGAGACAAGGTGGTCGGATGAGACTCAAGGCCAAAAAAACAGACTGGTGCAGCCCGGAGAGATGAACGAGGCCGGAAGGAGGAACCGGGGTGTCAACCTGCTCAACATAATATTTGCATATTCATGTTGCATGTTACATTTTTCTGTTTCGGGGCCAGGGAAAGGCAGACAGAGCCTGCTGCACATACGAGGGATAGATCATTTGACCCGGGGTACTGTATCAGATTGTAACTGTCAGGGGAATAAACTTTTGAGATTTGAACTGATCGAATCCAGTTGTCATTTTGATAGAACACGCCTAACAATATTTATATCGAGCTGGAACAATAGACTTTGGGGATCAGTATTTATCACATGGACCTTTCCTTTGCAAAACTGGGAAGATTTTTGTTATTTTTGTTGTAATACGATCAGATTTGAGCTGTAGAGAGTTGAAAAAGTCACTTCTATGGAGAATTATTGCTTCTTTTGGATATTTATTTGGTGCAGCTCATGTCTTTTAATGACACTGTGTGGGTGCTCTCTCTCGAAAAAAGCAGAGTGTAAAAATAAGGTTCCACAGGTTTATTGAAGTGTTGAGTATGAACAAAAATTACTTTGGCTTACAGATCGGGTGTCTCAGTCGTTCGGCCCAATTGAGAGGACCCAGACCAGTTCAGTGAATCTAAAGATGCCCAGCAAAAGCCCCAGATTCGGGTGTGGCTGTCCCTTTTGTTGGATCTACTCGAATTGAGGCTCCACCCCTTCCTCGGACCGTCCACCCACCTGACGCAGTTTGGTGCAACTCAAACTCCGGACCTGACTCTGACCATAGACGGGAGTGAGACGGGATCTGAGCTCAATCTGGCATCTGGTTCCTCTCACAAAGGTCATCTTGACATTCGCCTACAAAACATTTCACAACATCCTTTGCACAGAGTCCATTTCTGGGAAGCAGGATGAAGTTAGCTTCCAGGAATTTCCAAAACACCCACGTCATGAGGAAAGCAGAGAGTCTCCATTCGACTGTCAGCGCCTTTCAGAGCAGAACAGGATGGTCTCTGCCTGAGCAATCACGCACAATGTTACAGTTATTATGGGACAGTCCTGTAGTTAGGTTTAGAGCGCGCCTTTGCTCGGATCGACAGTAGAAGTGTGGACTTTATGCGTGCTGACCACTTGTCCGTCTCCTCCGCTCCACTGCTGCAGGATCCACCGCGCTCCAGGCTCCTCAAAGCTGCTTAAAGACCCAAGTTTTTAAAGCTGGTGTGAGTAAACTGCGTGTGCGCCATGGCTTTACCAGACAGTGGCATTTCTGGAGAGGAAGTGCCCTTTCCAGAGATTATAGAACTGAATGTGTACATCTCCACCCTCACTAGTGTGCCAGACTCTCTGCTCTGGGATCCTGTTCAACTGTTTATTTAAAAATGCGTTTATTGGGATTATCTTGCTGTATTTTAATTGTATCAGTGGCACAAAGTCGTCTCAGTGTCTCTAAAGCAACATAACGTGCTTCAAAATATGACAGATTTACACTGACACTTTATTTAGATCCGATCAGTGATGGAGTGTAACAAAGTAAAAGGAGTAAAATACTTAAGTACATATAAACGTTAGGTATCTGTACTTTACTTTTACTTCAGTACATTTGAGAGTAGTACCTGTACTTTCTGCTCCACTACATTTTTGAGCTGGACTGAAAAGTAAAAGTTTTATTTTTTATTATTATTATTATTGTGTGAGACCTGCTGAAAAGTCTGAGGGTTTATTTTAACACGTTCATAATTTTAGCAAACAAAAATATAAACATAAAAAACAGTTAGGAAAATAAAAATCTGCTTAATTGTTTCTGTTGAACAAAATGCAGGACAAATCTTTATCAAAATCACTTTATAAACGACTAATGTATCTCCTGTGGTTTTGTGAAGTGATAATCTAATAATGTGGTTCCTCTTATTTATCTGTTTTATGAATGTACAGCGATTTTATGTTAAAAATTACAGTATAAATCAAACTTCTCTCTCAACCAAATGTAGCTTTTCATGACTGCGCAGCTCGTGTAATTGATTATTAATGTGCCACCAATGTTTTTCTCCTGTGGGAAATAATGACAATGTCCCCCGTGGTTTTTTTTTGTTTGTTTTTTTAAACATATGTATAAGTGCATTATGTGTATGTTCATGTGTGAATGCATGTATTCCTATGTATATGTATGTGTATATATATATTTTTTTCTTTTTCTTCTTTTTTTCTCCCTTCTTTTTTGTTTCTATATTTGTATTGTATTTTTTGTTTCTATATTTGTATTGTATTTTTTGTTTCTATATTTGTATTGTATTTTTTTGTTTCTATATTTGTATTGTATTTTTTGTTTCTATATTTGTATTGTATTTTTTGTTTCTATATTTGTATTATTACGTGACCCATATGGTGTGACCCTTATCTAAACAGGAGTAAAGTCAGGAAGTGGGTTCTGGACATTTGAAGAGTGATGACTGTTGAACATCTGAGGGGGTGTATGTTATTCTTAAAGGAGATGTATGCCATGTGTGAAGGAAATGTATGTTATCTGTTAAAGTGTATCGAAATAAAAGGCAAAGGAGAAGAGGAGGGTGGAGAGGCACTCAGGCAGAGGGTCTTTGTCTGCGCTGGTTCATGCACAAAGTAATTCAAAGTGCTGTACAGAATCAGAATCAGAAAACATTAAAATCACAAAACAACACAAAACACACAATACACACAATACAATACCTCCCCTCTGATCACAGCCAAAATAAGACATACTTGTATTGTATTATTGAAACTATGAAAATAAACAGTTAAAAAAACAAAAACAAAACATTACTATATTTGTAACCTCACCAGAATCCAAAAACTGTGCGAAATATTTGTACTTTTTACTCTTTAAATACATTTTTAAACAGGTACGTTAATACTTTTACATAAGTAGGATTTATTCATGTGATACTTTTACGTGAATATTTTTTTCCTCTGGTATCTGTACTTTTACTTAAGTAACTTGAGTAAGAGTAGTTCTTCCACAACTGGTGTCAACTGAATAAATAGAACTCAAGAATGAATGAATGAATGTTTGTGTGTCGTCTCTTGGCTCATCTGGGAACGCCTCAGGGTCCCATCGGAGCAGCTGGAGGAAGTGTCCGGGGGTGGGGGAAGTCTGGGAACCTCTGTTTAGACTGCTGCCCCCGTGACCCGCCCCGGATAAGAGGAAGAACATGGATGGATGGATGGAAGAAGAATGAAATGCGATTCAGGCTTTAAACATCTTAATGCTTTCAATCAGTGTTGGGGATTTTGAATGTAGTTTTTGAATTTATTTTAATCTTTCTAGGACATTATTCCTTCAGAGAACTTTTATCACACCAGACTGCAGTATTGTTTGGGCAGAATTGTGTTTTTTCCTTTTTCTATCCCAGGTTCATATCACACTCCTCTGCCTCTGCTCATCTCTTCAGTTCTGTCAGTCTGCCTCCCTCTGGCGGTGAGACTGGGGCAGTGCAGGTTAAGGCCACTGCAGACTGGGATTAGTTGTTTTATTTTGTGCCCTCATCCAGACTCACACTGAGATCTGACAGTTTAAACAGTTAAATTATGAGCATGACTGGTTTTCTTCATTTAAAGGTGATCGTCCTATAAATGGAAAGAGTTCAAAATGGGCAGCTTCAGTTGTATTTTAAATGTGTCATATAAATAAATCTGGCTCTACTCCTTTTGTGGCTCTGGGATGGGACAATATCAAGAATCAAGACACAACACACTTCACTTTGTCTCTGGTTGTTGGAGCCTTGTGTCTTGTGTGTCACCACTAGAGGGTGCTTGGCGTCTTTGTTGTATTTATCCTTTTTTACGCATAGATTAACTTTTATTCTTTCAAGTAACATTAACACATTATTTTTATTAAGATTATTGCGTCCCTTGGATTTGTCTATTTAGACGCCAGAGACAAGATGAGTGTGTCACTTACTGTTCTCCAGATCTGCATCCCTCAAATAGGATTTAGTCACAATACAGTGTTAAAGAACAATAACTGGTGTTTATGAAAGTGGAGAACTAACTGACCAAATTCACTGAAGAAGCAAGTTTTAAAAGTACATCTCTGATAAACCAGGACTAAACCAGGACTAAACCAGGACTGAACCAGGACTGAACCAGCACTAAACCAGGACTAAACCAGGACTAAACCAGGACTAAACCAGGACTGAATCAGGACTGAACCAGGACTAAACCAGGACTAAACCAGGACTAAACCAGGACTAAACCAGGACTGAACCAGGACTAAACCAGGACTAAATCAGGACTAAACCAGGACTGAACCAGGACTGAACCAGGACTGAACCAGCACTAAACCAGGACTAAACCAGGACTGAACCAGGACTAAACCAGGACTGAACCAGGACTGAACCAGGACTGAACCAGGACTGAACCAGGACTGAACCAGGACTAAACCAGGACTGAACCAGGACTAAACCAGGACTGAACCAGGACTAAACCAGGACTGAACCAGGACTAAACCAGGACTAAACCAGGACTAAACCAGGACTGAACCAGGACTGAACCAGGACTGAACCAGGACTAAATCAGGACTAAACCAGGACTGAACCAGGACTAAACCAGGACTGAACCAGGACTGAACCAGGACTGAACCAGCACTAAACCAGGACTAAACCAGGACTGAACCAGGACTAAACCAGGACTGAACCAGGACTGAACCAGGACTAAACCAGGACTAAACCAGGACTGAACCAGGACTGAACCAGGACTAAACAGGACTAAACCAGGACTGAACCAGAACTAAACCAGGACTAAACCAGGACTGAACCAGGACTAAACCAGGACTAAACCAGGACTGAACCAGGACTAAACCAGGACTAAACCAGGACTAAACCAGGACTGAACCAGGACTGAACCAGGACTGAACCAGGACTAAACCAGGACTAAACCAGGACTGAACCAGGACTGAACCAGGACTAAACCAGGACTAAACCAGAACTGAATCAGTGTTTCAGTTTTGTTCAGTTTAAACCTGTCTCTCTCTCTCTCTCTCTTCCTGAAGATGTGAGACAGACCTCGACTTTGACGATGTTTAAATCCAGACTCAAACGGTTCAGTTTATCTGTGCATGTGACTGAAAGGATTTTATTCTGCACTTTTCTCTTTTAATGTTCATTTTTTTTTGCTGATTATTCATGTTCTGATTTGTTGTATTGTGACTTTAACGTCTTTCTGATTCTGTAAAGCTCTTTGAATTACTTTGTGTATGAACTGTGCTGTACAAATAAACCTGCCTCACCTAAAAGAATGAAAAGACAAGACTCTTCCATTAAATATTATTACTTTACGTGCCTTAAATGATGATGCAAACACTTTTAAAAGAGGTTACAATGCAGAGTTTTGTCCCTGTAGACCTGGTCTGAGCGAGACAATGGACAGATCTCACCCCAGGTTTACACTCACAATAATAATAATATAATAAAATAATATTCAATAGTCTAGAGGTTATGTGAAATGCAAATGAACGTATCTGTTTGTACAAGATTAGTTGTGTGTTTGTGTGGCCTTTACACAACAGTGAGACAGTTCACACGTATGAGGCAGGAGCAGCAGGTTATTATTCTTAGAAGACGGCCTTAGTTTTCCTTTGAGCTGATGTTTATGATTTGAATTCATCTAGAGAGAGAAGATTACCTCTCACGACCTGCTCTGTGTCGATGTTTGACCTGAGTCGTTACATATTTACTCTCTGTCCATATATTTCAGCTCGTTTTGATTCTGTTTATCTGGATTAACACAGGGAGAGCCCAACAAGAGCAACTTTTTCATATAAGCTTCCCGTTAAAATATAGAACGATGCAGGCAAAAACAAACAAAAGTAATAACAAAATATTAAAAACAGGAGCTGGTATGAGTATAAATGTTTATCACCAGATTATTTAAGTGCATTAGTGGCACCAAAGTCTCCAGTGATGGTTTAAAAACACAAACGACTGAGTGAAAGAGCGAATCTAAAGGTTTAAAGTCTTTAGAGTCTGAAGTCTGCATGTATTAAATCTCCACAACCCAGCACAGAAACAAAAGCTACTTGAACAACACTGAATCCAACGCGATATATAAGACACGTTTCTGTAATAAAACACTTTGATTTTGAACCATTTAAACTTTGAAATACTCACAGCAGTAGAAAGTCTAGAGGCCAGAGTCATTTCGAGGTTCCCTTTCATGCCCAACACTGCAGGCACCAGGATGAGGAGCTCCGGGACGTCCAGAAACACATCCCACGTCTGCAGCATAAAGAAGAAACGCCGTCATGACAGAGAATCAGCTCCAGACTCTGAAAGTGTCAGTAGATTTGAATAATTTGACCAGAAACTACATTTTAGATGATCAAACGTGTCCACAACAGTTTAGTTAATTTGTTTCTGTTCCGTTTCACTGTAAAAGTCTGCACATAATTGATTTTTATATTAGTTTTGACTGTAGGAAACATCTTTTAGTGGACATGGGGACATTTTATTGTATTTTCCTGCTGATATTAATGATGAACTGTTCGTTTTATAATGTAATTGTATTGAAATGTGTGTTTTAATGTGTGTTCGCCTGTGCATGGAAAGCAGCAGCAGCTAAATCTGGTACAAATCATCTTTTCTTTTGTGAGAGTAATGAATTTGTACACGGTCACTGACAAATAAAGAATAAATAAAGAATGACCCCAAATGGACAAGATGGAACTATGTATGTGTTTATAGTCCATAGTAATGATCTGATGTTTTGTGTTTAGTTCAGATTCAGCACTTTTAGTTCTTGTATCTGTTTATGTGTTAATGTAAATGCTTTTGTCTGTGACTTTTGGTTGCTATGCCGACGAGGATGAGAAGGTTCTATTGGTCAGTTACTGGTCAGTTTTGGAGACAGGCTCGAGTTGTTTCGCTGTTGTTCTGGCACGAGGTTACGGCCGACAGCAGCCATTGTGTTCAGAAGAAGAAATATGGCAGGTTTTCCACCACCAGAACGATACAATACTTCTGAACTTTTATTGTTCTATTATGTTTTTTTGTAGCCGTCTTTTTTGCGACTTTCAAACCTAAAGCCAATAGATGGAAATGAGCATCTTTGCACTGGAAATGTGACTGTTCATTAATATGCACTGTCCCTGTGCAATAAAATAAAAAAAATAAAAAAATAAATACATATAGTTCATTCTCTTATAACTCTACATGTTAAAATGCAATGGTGATGTAATGAAGTACAAGTAGTAAAGTATTTCACTTAAGTAGAATATACAGTTGGGCCTATCGAGTATCTGAACTTTAAGGTTTACAGTGGATACTTTTAATTTTTACTTCAGTACTTCACTACATTTGAGAGCAGTGTCTGTACTTTCTACTTCACTACATTTTTGAACAGGACTGAAAAGTAAAAGTATTTTTTATGATTGTTTGAGACCTGCTGAAAAGTCTGAGGGTTTATTTTTAACACTTTCATAATTATATGCAAATAAAAACAGAAATTCCGCACAAGGAGAAGGTCCTGAGGAAGACTCAGGACACACTGGGGGGACTATGTCTCTCTCTGGCCTGGGAACGCCTTGGGGTCCCACCGGAGGAGCTGGAGGACGTGTCTGGGGTGAGGGAAGTCGGGGAGTCCCTGCTTAGACTTAGACCCGGCCCCGGATAAGAGGAAGAACATGGATGGATGGATGGAATTCCATACAAATCTTTATCAAAATCACTACATTTAAAGCTTTACTTTTACTCTTTAAGTACATTTTTAAACAGGTACTTTATTACTTTTACTTTTTACTCTTTATGTACATTTTTAAACAGCTACAGGTCCATTTTTTTCATGTGATACTTTTACTTTTGAGTGTTTTTCGTCTAGTATCTGTACTTTTACTTAAGATGTCTGTATAATCCCTCAATCGTCCAGGTCTGATCCATAGCAACTTCGACTTTTGCTACTTTTACTTAAGTAACAAAGCCAAGTACTTCTTTCACCGCTGTTAAAATGTAATAACAGCCTTTATACTCTCTTACCTGAACCACTTCTAGGAGCATCCCAGCTGAAACTGTCCCGAGACCGGCCAGTATGAACGGCACGAGTATCTGCAGGAGCATGGAGCAAATTGATTCCCCATGTGCGTTAGACTGATCCGGGCCTATTTCTGTATGAGAACTTCTTCTTCTTCTCGAGCCTCCGTAGTTTTCATTTGACAGCAGAGAGTCCGTTTCACTATAATCCCACAAAAAGTGATTGTTTGAAGGTTTTGATTCCCCGTTTTCCACTTGTGAGCCATACTGAACAGACGTCGAAATCCTCGGAATAGAGAGTAACTTCTCCTCCTCTTGTGACGGTCGGAGTGCCATAGCTTCAGATTAAAGCCTGGAATGTTGTCCTGGATGCTGCAGTGTAAAAACAGCTCCTGCCGCACCACTACCTCTGAAAGAAAAAACAAAAACATATGGTTAAAGTAATAGAAAGTGTTCAAATCGACTGTACAACTCTCTAATTACATTTAAATGACCCTGTTTCTGATCTGTTCTAATGTCGTTTCCTCGTCACAAACAGACCTGGAGTTGTGTTTTTTGTTTCATTCGCACACGTTTCACGCACAAACACAAACAAACCTGCATATTGTGATGTCATCATGTGGTGATACAGGAAGTGCTCCGATGTGTTTTTAAACTCCACACACCTTCATTTATAGAATCATTCGGATGATTTAAGATCTGGAACTGCCAATCTCAACTGAACTAAAGGTAAAAGGAGGTGTTAACCTGAAAACTACCACTTCATGGCATCACAAGGTGGAACAGAGCCTTTTGAGCTTTAGAGATGTAGACAAACGTCTGTTTTGAGGAGGTAAAAACATTATAACATGGTTTAACGTTCACAAGAGTCAGTTTTGTGTAACATAGGACCTTTAGTCTCCAAAGTCAAAACATTTAATAAAAAGTAGTGGTGGAATGTAATAAAGTAAAACTATTAAAGTACTATACTTAAGTACACATTTTAGGTATCTGTACTTTACTTAAGTACATTTTACATTGTGTACGTTTTACTTTTACTTCGCTAGATCTGAGAACAGTATCTGTACTTTCTACTACATTTTAACTGGCCTGAAAAGTAAAAGTATTTGTATTATTGTGTGAGACCTGCTGAAAAGGCTGAGGGTTTATTTTTAACATGGTCATAATTTGAGGAAATGAAAATATAAAAATAAAAACAAGTAGAAAAAATGGCTCAGCTGTTTCTGTTAAACAAAATTCAGCACAAACTTGAAGCTTTATAAGACTCAAAATATGTGCAAAATACTTGTGAAACGTTTACTTTTACTAGAGTATTTGTTTCCCTGGTATGTGTACTTTTACTAAAGTAGATTTACTTTTACTTGAGTATCTTTTTCCCTGGTATGTGTAATTTACTAAAACAGATGTACTTGAGTACTCTTTTTCCCTGGTATGTGTACTTTTACTAAAGTAGATGTACTTGAGTATCTTTTTCCCTGGTATGTGTACATTTACTAAAGTAGATGTACTTGAGTACTCTTTTTCCCTGGTATGTGTACTTTTACTAAAGCAGATGTACTTGAGTACTCTTTTTCCCTGGTATGTGTACTTTTACTAAAGTAGATGTACTTGTATAAAGTCGTGTAAAGGGGCTGCACAGAGTCATCTGATGCACAGCTGCATTATCATTCTTCATGCTCGTGTCTCATCAGCCACACTGAGGCGCCGTTGTCTGAATGAGACAATGACTCTTAATTTGAAATTCCTGAGAAATGAGCAGGTTAGAAAAAGCACAGTGGACAGTAGATTATCTTTTTTTTTTTTACTAAAGCGTATTCTATTAATTTAAAATAAACTATATGTTACTTACTGGAACTAGAACGTCATATTATCTTCTGGGCATCTGGACATTTTTTTCACAAATCATAAATTAATATCAATATTCATCAGTGCATCCAGTTAAAATTTGCTTCTAGACTTTCACTCACTGAAATAATTCATCATAAAGAGTTTTTAAATAGGCTGCTAAAATATTAACATTTTAAACTGTGGCTTTTGGTTGGCAATAATAAAACAGTGAAAAGAGCTGGTAACTCTGGATTCACTTCTTAGTTCATGTAAAATAGTAGATTATTTTAGTTTGTGTATAATAGTAGATTATTTTGAGTTATGCCCATGTTCAAACACAATTTTCTGTATTTTGCCTAAACAAACAAACAAACAAACAAACATATCCCACAAAAAACTGGCTCAAACTGGTCTAAAATAGGGCCACCTGGGACGTTTCTTGTGTAAAACTGGGACAAATAAGTGTTTCTGGATAAACTGTGACTGTCCCAGGACAACAGGGACGTCTGGTCACCTTACACTGAAACTTTCACTGTTTTCACCCTTGCTATGACCAAAATAATGAACATAGTCATGGTATATTTTAAATTTTAGCATTTGGTTATTTAGAAGATTATAAGTGCTAAACAAAAATAATAAAACATTTCTTACCCGGGGTTGGACCATGGAGGATGTGTGTGTTCTGTCCTGTGAGCTGTGGCCTCTGCTCGGCTCTCAATGATCTGCTCCAGCCCCGGATCAACACGCGCGTGCCACTCTCTCACACCCTCCTGAGGACTACAAACCCCAACAACACTTTTGACCTGCTTCTTCAGCCAAGCAGGCATATCAGAGATGTGACGTTGATGAAGGAGTCGGCTCTTTTGAACGGTTCCTTAACGTGAACGGGTGGAATCGGACCTCATTTTTTAAAATAACCGAATCTTTATTTTATTTATTTATTTATTTATTTTTGTTTGTTAATTTAATTTAACTTTTAATACATTTTATACTGATTAACCCTGAACCATCAAAATAATAAAAAAATGAATTAAATAAAAGTAAAAAATGAAAATAAAAATAAAATAAACTATATGTTGCTAACTAGAACTAGAATTTTACATTATATTGTGGGCATCTGGACATTTTTTCTTCACAAATCGTAAATTAATATCATCAATATTTACCAATATTCACAAAAAACAACAAAAAAACAAAAACTAAAAAACGTATTTGGCGTCATAATAACAGTTAGATTTTTATAATTAGCTTATTAATATTGTAGTGCAGTGTTTTATTTATTTTATACATAATTCCAAAGGGTAAACACACTCCCACTCTCAGTTTGAACCATTTTAAACACATCTGAGCCTTGTCGTTTCTCTCTGATTAATTTGTAGTTCAAATGAGTTCTCACGTTGCCTTCTGTCATATAAATACATAGTAAAACAGCCAGTCTTTTCAACTGCTCTTTGAAATGAACGGATCCAAAAGATTCGGATGCCCTAAAAGAGTTGAAAACCCCATCACTAATATCAAATCAACACGATGCCTTTCTACAATAAACTCAATTTCCCATGAGCACTTGCGGCCTCGGGCAAAATCACGAGACTCGTAACGTCATGGGACTGTGCAGCTACACTTGTTAACAGCAGAGTTTTGGGGCTCAGATTCTTTAGATATGGCGACAGAAACCATCGCCCCTGACTGGGAATTCGACCGTTTTGATGACGGTTCACAAAGTAAGTGTTCAAGAGATTTTTTTAAATGTTTGGAGGTGGAAAAAAAACGAGAGTTGCACCATTAGCCTCCTGAAGCTAGCGAGTATGCTAGCCACATCCAGTACTACTTTTACCCGTTGCTAAACGCTTAAACTGGTCTGTGTTTACATTTTTGGAAGTCCATGGATGAAATTGCGCATGGTATTGTCCGCAAATGATTGGTTAAGGTCTCCTCAAAATGTGCAAGTTAAAGGAAGTGCAGAAAGCTAGACATGTCTAATTCATGCACCACATAAACAGCACTTAAACATAATATAAACACCACATCAACACCACATCAACACCACATCAACACCACATCAACACCACACCAACACCACACCAACACCACACCAACACCACACCAACACCACACCAACACCACACCAACACCACACCAACACCACACAAACACCACACCAAAACTTGTACCACTAAGCCAGGTCCAAACCAGGACTACACCAGAACCAGTCCAGGATGAAAAGCTAAAAGTGCCCATATTATGCTATTTTCTAATCTATGTTATAATGTTTCCTTGTCACAAACAGACCTGAAGTTGTATTTTGTTTCATTCATACACGCTTAACACACAAACCCTGCATATTTAGGAGTTCTTTCAAACAGAAAACACTCCGCTTTGTTCCACTTTGTGATGTCATGTGATAATACACCCCATTGTGCTTTTAAACTCCATACACCTTCACTAGAATCATATGAATTATTTCAGACCTGGAATTTCCAATCACTAATGAACTAAAGGTAAATAGGCTGTTGATGTGAAAATTACTGCTTCGTGACATCACAAGGTGGAACAGAGCATTTAGAGCTTTGGAGATGTAGACAGACTAATAATAAAATGTTACGCAAACATGTGTGAATGAAACAAAACACAACTCCAGGTCTGTTTTTGATGAAGTAACACCATTCTAACTTGGCTAAAAGCGCTCAAGCATTCATTTTGAGTAATACAGGACCTTTAAGAGCTTTTACATTTTATTTAGTTTTTTTGTGGGCCCAAAGCGGGAGAAGTTAAAATGTACCCTACTATTATAATGCAATAGGCTACATTATACACTCTCCTCTCTTATCATAAGTAGACTATGAACACATTGGTAACAATTTTTAAATATGTGTACAGATGTATGCATTCACTCTTCTACAATCAATTGATTTGTCCATGCTTACAGAAATCCACACAGAAGTCCAACTAAAGAACTACTCCAGGTTTCTTGAGGAGTACACGTCTCAGCTGAAGGGCATTGAGGAGGCATTGGATGACGCTATTGGAGATGTGTGGGACTTTACATTGGACCCTATTGCCTTAAAGGTACATATGATAAAAAATAAATGAATAAATCACAATACCTGTACAGTACAACACTAGTTTCACAAATGTGTTTATGAATTATAGCTTCTCCCATATGAGCAGTCCTCTCTTCTGGAGTTAATCAAAACAGACAACAAGGTAAGCATTGTGTTTGTAAAATATATAGGTCTGTGTAATATCGAAGCCTGTCATGATAATCACTATATCAACTTATCGTTCAGTATATGTTAGATGGAACAATATTTTTGGGGTCAGTATTTATTGTGTGGACTTTTTCTTTGCACTACTGAAGAAATTTTGAGTTGTTTTTTGGCTGTATGATAAGTTTTAAGCCGTAAAAGTTAGCATTAATCAATTTTATGTCTCATTACAGAAGCAAATGAACGACTAAAGTGTTTAATTTGGCCATTTTTTATGGCAGCTCATGTTTTGTTTTTTTTTATATTGTAGCTTTAGAATAGTTTTTATGCTTTAAATCTGCTTTTGTGTTATTGTGTCAGTGGCATGAATAAGTTTCAATATTATTGTTTATTGTCTATATTTACTTCAGCAAAATATCGAACTGCAAAATGTGTTATTATGACAGGCCTAATACTGTCTGCTGTACATGTCACAGATTTTCTTTTCGTTATGCAGGTTTTGAATAAAGTTATCACCGTCTACGCAGCACTTTGTAGTGAAATAAAAAAGTTGAAGTATGAGGTAAAGTTTGTTCAGATTTTGCCAAAAGTACACATTTCTTTGGCAGGTACATTGTGTAATAAGTGGTTTATATTTTGGGCAGGCAGAGACCAAGTTTTACAATGGATTACTGTTTTACGGAGAGGGAGGTAAGCTGCAGACCATATTACAAGATGAACGTAGTTGGATTTTTGATATTTTTTCTTGAAGTAATGTTTTGTTTTTACAGTTTCCGATGCTTGTGTTATTGAAGGAGAGTCCCAAATTCAAATGGGACGATTTATCTCTTTCCTTCAGGTAAGAAAAAAATTGTAATCTATATATAAAACATGTTGGTAATATTTTCTTTGTATTTTAGGAACTATCCTGTTTCGTATCAAGATGTTACGAAGTTGTGGTTAATGTGGTCCACCAGCTGGCTGCACTTTACAACAGCAATAAGTAAGTTCCTCTTTATTTTCAAGAACCAATGAAAACATACACTTTTTATACTAACCTTTTGTGATTTACTAAACATACAATTGCACTTTCTGCCATTTTTGTAGAGGTGCAACAAAAATCATTGAGTCTTCTGGTGTCCATTTTCAAGTATGTTTCTTTGACAAAACTCCAAATAGTAGTTAAAAATTCCCAGTAGGTTTATAAAGTTGTTTTTGTTTTTGTTCTTTCTAGATTGTTTATGAGCACCTCGGAGAGCTCTTGGTGGTACTCCTCACACTCGATGAAATTATGGAAAATCATGGTACACTAAAAGAACATTGGAAGATGTATAAGAGGTTAGAAAGTTGTATTAATCCACTGGTACACACTGGTCCATTGAGGTTCATCTGGTCTTTTGATGATTTATTTGATTAGATTATTATTTTCAGGCCAAGATTTAGTTTGTTTTCATGCCTGACCTGAGTTTGGACTTAACACTAGCGCTCTTCTTCCGAGTGGCCACATGATGTTGCTGTGACATGTCTGCTCAGCTGATTTAAACACTTTTTGCTGCTGTCTCCGGCCTCCACCGGTGGGAAGACAGCGCCATCTGCAGTCTGACTTCTTCAGGACAGTATCCCAGCTGTGTGAGAGTTAAAAAGCCGCCTAATGCACAAGAGTAACAAAACACAAAGCAGAACAGGAGCAACTCAAGTCGGCCATTTGTGACTATTGTAAAAGAGATAACCACATTATGGACTGGGACGGAGCAAACGGCACAGGGACAGAGTACAACAAACATCGTCACTGAATTAAGGAGGCAGTTAAAATACAGAGAGGTGCCCATGGGACTTTAAACCGGGATGAGGGGGCCTTTGTTACTCTCTATACCTGGGATACTGTCCTGAAGAAGTCAGACTGAAGATGACGCTGTCGTCCTACCTCCACCAGTAGACGGATCAGCTGACCAGACAACTCACCGAGGCACTATGTGACCCCTCTGCACTGCTCGCTAGCATTTTTCCTGAAATTGTCAGAAATGAAAACAATTAAATGGTAGCTGTTAACTCGAGAACTACCACTTCATGACATGACAAGGTGCAACAAAACATGTTGAGCTTTGGAGATTTAGACAGACAAATAATAAAGGATTACTCAAAAAAAAACATAATAAAACATAACTCCAGGTCTGTTTTTGAGGAGGTAACAACATTATAACATGGCTTCAATTTCACAAGAGTCAGTATGGATCTTTAAAATCTACTGGTCACATATAATAAATGAAAATTGATGTATTGCAGATTATTGAAGTCTGTGCACCACAACCCCGGGAAATTCTCAATCCCTGAAGACAAACTGAAACCTTTTGAGAAGCTGCTGCTGAAACTCGAGGGGCAACTTTTAGATGGCATGATACTTCAGGTAACTCCTCTTTTACACTTTATTTTATTTATAACAAGGACAGTGCGTATTGACCAACACTGCAACTGCCCGGAAAGAGGGATTACAATAAGATAAAACAAGCAAACATTTCATCGCTTTAAGGGTAGGTAAGTTTGTGCAGCAGCAGGAAAGCAGGTAGTCCTAACCCCTAACCCTTAACCTTAACCCTCCAGACAGAGAAACAAATATTAAAAGTCTAGACAGAGCAGCACAGTGAAACATGGGCAGCATCAGAAGAAAGTTTAAGAGGAAAAACATGCATTACTTCCAGACACTTAAGTAAAACAGTTACAATATGCAACTTTTCTGGTCGACCGTCTGCTTGTTGTCATGGTGGTGTTATTGCTTTGCCGAGAGTATTCCACAGTCTAGCTTAATCCTTATAACTGCACATCTGTCTCCATGCAAAAACGTAGGTGACAGTACCAGGCCAAGTGCAGTTGTAGATCTGTGGAGATTCAACTCAGCCCCATGCATGTTTTTCACTAAATTTTTCCACAATAAAAACAGCCCTAATGAAATGAATGCTAGATGGATATATTTAATGCCATACTGTGAACCATTCCAAGCTAATTAATAACTTTTCCATGGAGACAAGCAAGTGGCTGACCCCCTGCCTGAAGAGTTGCTTTGTGCACCTTTAAAGCAGACCAATTGTGCTTGTGTCTGCTCTATAGCTGTAATCTAAGACCCGTGGTCATTATGTTATAATTTGCACATTTTAAATCACAATATGCATCTAAAATGACTCTATAAATGAAACTGTCAACTGACTTCCACGGTAGAAAATGCAGATGCCCAATAGGAGCTGACGTCACTGTAAAGGTCATCACAACAAAGAGTCAGCACCTCTGATGGACAGCAACACTGCCAAATCTTACCATATCACCAGTTAAGAAAATAAAATTGGAGAATGAAGTGAGTACATCACAGTGGACGTGTGCTGGTTTGATTGACAATATGGCGTCTTGAAAATGAACATTGCCCAAACATGCACGATTCACTCCAAATAAAACTTCAGGTGATTAAATGGTGAGAAGAAACAACTGTAACGTGGTTAAAAGCTCTGAAAAGCCGATTTTGCAGAATAGGTCTAATTTAAAAACTTTTGTAATAATCATCGTGTTGTAGAATTTTCTGTAGATTTTGTGTAATTCTATCTCTGTGACAGGCTTGTGTGGAGCAGAGATTTGATGATCCTGGAGAGGGCGTTGCTGTTGCCAAAAATAGTGCCTTTGCTGAAGAGTTTGCCCTTAACATCCGCAATATTTTCACCAGCATTGAGTCCAAGATTGGTCAGTTAATTTTCACTGATTTTGAATTGACTTTTGAATAATCTAGAGAATATGGTGCTAAACTTTCTTTTGGTTTCAGGAGAGCCTTCTGAGATCGACCAGAGAGATAAATATGCAGGAGTTTGCAGTTTATTTGTTCTTCATTTCCACATCTTCAGGAGTGTTGACAAAAAGCTCTACAAATCCCTGCTCGATGTTTGTAAAAAGGTATTAAAAAACTTGTATTTTTCAATAGGGGTGGGACGAGACACAGTTTAGATGTTGCGAGATACAAGATTAAGTCAACGAAATGAGAGAAGAAGAGATTTTTATATAATTTAGTTTTATGTAAATTGTGTACATTTTGACTCCACATTTTAATTTATTTTTAAATATTTTTGGTTATTGTAACTATGGCTTCGCAAGTCAAGACAAATTTTATTTATATAGCACAATTTCCACGCAAAGTCATCCAAAGTGCTTTACAGAATCAAAAAAGCATTAAGATCACAAACGAACCAAAACATAAATAATCATAAAATCAACATTAAAAGAGAAAAGTGCAGAATAAGAACCATTTGGAGCCTGGATTTAAACAGTGTCAAAGTTGAGGCCTGTCTCTCATCTTCAGGAAGACTGTTACGGGTTTTAGCTGCACAAAACTGAAATGCTGATTCCCCATGTTCAGTCCTGGTTTAGTCCTGGTTTAGTCCTGGTTTACTCCTGACTTAGTCTTGGGTTTAGTCCTGGTTTAGTCCCACTTTAGTCCTGGTTTAGTCCTGGTTTAGTCCTGGTTTAGTCCTGGTTTAGTCCTGGTTTAGTCCTGGTTTAGTCCTGGTTTAGTCCTCCTCATGTGAGATGGTTCTTGTGGCTCATGTGGGAGATGTTCTTTGGTGCTGGTCCATGGAGAGACTTGTTCACACTGAGCTGCTTTAAAGTCTCTGAGCCGAAGGAGCCAGAGACTGAGCCACAGGACACATGTGTGAAGTACTTCCTGGTTCTAGTCTCGAGCAGCAGCATTCTGGATGTACTGCACTTGTCTTATGTAGAGATATAACTCGCCAGAACTTTTTTTGTCCAATCCAAATGTAAACCCATGGAAAAAATCTCACAAGATCATTTTTCACGTGTGCATAATCTTGTGGCAGTTTTGTCTCATGTGATCTTGTGGTACTAGATCTTGTCCCATTCCCATTTTTATTATTTTTTGTATATGAAGCACTTTGGTCAGGTCACTTTGGTTTAGTCATTTTAAATGTGCTATAGGAATAAATTGAATTGAATCCCTATTGTTCAGTATGTCCATCACCTGTGACATTTGGCTTATCTTTCATTACTTTTCTTGCTCTTCCTCTCAGGTACCGGCTGTCACGTTGACCGCCAACATAATTTGGTTTCCTGACAATTTTCTTGTATCAAAAGTCCCGGCTGCGGCGAAGCTGATTGATAAGAAAAGTATTCAATCGATTAAAGCACAAAGAGACACATACCTGCAGCAAAGAGCCCAAACCCTCTCCAAGTAAGTACAACAGTTTACCAGAGTCAGGTCAACAGCAACACTACCAGTCAAACGTTTGGATACACCCTCTCATTCAGTGTTTTTTCTTTTTTTTTCTTCATGTTTACTACTTTCTAGAAGACTTTTTTTTTTCATTGTTACTTAATTCCATATAACTTCTTTTTTTTGATGTCTTCTGTGTGTATAAAATGAAGAAAGTAGCAAAAATAAATAAATAAAAAAAATATTTAATGAGAAGGTGTGTCCAGACTTTTAACTGGTAGTGTATGTATTGTGTGGGCATTGTAGTGTTATGTTTTTCATGTCCCCCTTTTGGCTAATCATGGCCATTTAAAAACGGAGATTCACCTGCAACCAGACTCACATCTTAAAGTATTGGAGAAGTGTGTATTCTGGATGTCCGGCAGCAAAAATAGTAACGCAAAGGAAGCTAGAGATTAGAATTAACTATTGATTGATCCAAACTAAATAGGGAAACAATTGAAGTTTGCATAATAGTAATTTGAGTACACTAAAGCAACAAGTTTTAAACAAAAATCAGTGGTATCTGTGAAATCCCTCAGTTGTCCAGGTCTGATCCATCGCAAAAGAAAAATATAAAATCTGTCAACTGGACAAAACGTTGTAGGAGTGAAGATGTGTCGCTAACGTTTTGTCCACTTGGCAGATTTTATATTTTTCTTTTGCTATAAAAATAAATGGTGCAAAAATGATGTAGGGACAAAAGGTTATAAGGAAAAGCTGTTATATATTGGATCAAATGAAGGGCGATTTAGAGATGACGTCATAACAGCAAAGACAACCCACTCAGCAAGAAAGTGGGAGGTAGAGTTATAATAGAAGTTTGTTTTTTTTCCCCCAGTTTTGAGTTCAGACTGAGTATTTAGCAAAAAAGGCTTTGCAGTCTCTCATTGTTGTTTCTTTCCAGGGATGTTCAGTCCTACTATGTTTTTGTAACTTCTTGGATGATGAAAATGGAGTCCATCTTGTCCAAAGAGCACAAAAGTGACAAGTTGGTAGAAGACCTCAACAGCAGGTGTAATGTGTTTTTACAGGTACAGTGCAGCTCATTAGGTCTTATAAACATTATTGTACCAACACTACCGGTCAAAAGTTTGGACACTCCTCTCATTCAATGTTTTTTTGTGTTATTTTTACTACTTTCTACATTTTATATACAAACAAAAGACATCAAATATATGAATTAAGTATATGGAATTATGTAGCTAAGAAAAAACGTGAAATAACTACTAAATGTTTTGTTTATATTTTATATTTAAATCCTCAAAGTAGCTGCCCTTTGCTTTGTCGAAAAAATATTTAGTAGAATTTTTTTTTTTTTTTTGTTTCACTAAATTTTTATTTATTTTTTTCAAGCAGATTAATGAACGCCTGTATCCAGTGCACTTACTGCACTTTTCACATATTTTTTCTTATATAAGCTCGAAAAGGAGTGGGAAGAAAACTTTTTTTTTAACTTTGTTTTTACTACATAAAAACTTTACTACATGTTTTTTGTATGTATAAAAAGTTTTAAAAATTTTGAAAGTAGTAAAAATTAAGGAAAATTGAATGAGATGGTGTGTTAAAACGTTTGAGTGGCCGTGTATATTTAAACACCAGTCTAAAGTTTGGACACTCCCTCTCATTCAATGTTTTAGTTAAATAACTCTGCATTGTTGAAAAATATTTAGTAAAGGGTGGTTACTTTGAGGATTTGAATATAAAATTGTAGTTAATATACCTGTTTTTCTTTACTACACAATTCCATATATCTTGCTTCATACATTTGACGTCTTCTGTGTGTATATAAATATAAATAAAGAATGAGGGTGTGTGCAGACTTTTGCCTGATAGTGTAAATCTGTTGTTGATTAAAATGTTTTTCCGTTGATGTTTGTCTAGGGTATCCTGTATGCATACAGCATCAGCACCATCATCAAGACGACCATGAATATGTACATGTCGATGCAGCGGCCCATGACAAAAGCCTCCGTCAAAGCCCTGTGTCGACTGGTGGAACTTCTAAAGGTGTGGAGCGTAGTGGCATTTTTATTTCTTACAATTCATAACATTGGAGTGGCTCGGTTGGTTAAGTGTTTGCCCATTGAGTCGAAGTTTGGTGGTTTCTTCATGTAAAGTTCTTTTAGTGGCTTCAAGATGGACATGCGTTATGTAAAAATGTGACCTTTTACTGTCGGTTTTACAGGTAATTAATGTGATGTTTCTTTATCTAGGCAGTGGAGCACACGTTCTATCGACGCTCTATTGTCGGAGCAGACTCGGTATCACACATCAGTCAGCAGCTGCAGTCTCAGGCCCTTAATGCCATCAATGTCGCAAAGGTAAATCTGAAACTATAAACGGAAGGTATGCATTTGTATATGTTTTAGTTAAGTTTTAGTTGTATTTACTGTAAAAAAAATACAAAATAAGACATTTTATAGAATAGAATGTGAAGGATGGTCACCAAAAACTGTGGTAAACTCCATATAAAATGCATAAGACTCATTTAAAACGGTGAGAGATAAAATACATTAAGGACTTTGAAAATGACATTGTGAAAGAGGAGGTATGTGAAGTATCGTGTCTTAACTAAAGCTGTTTGTTTGTGCAGAAAAGAGTCATCTCAGACAAAAAGTACAGTGAGCAGCGCCTCGACGTCCTCTCCTCTTTGGTACTTGCGGAAAATGCACTCAGTGGCCCAAGCACAAAAGAGCGCCGCCTTGTGGTGGCGCTGGCTCTGTGTGTTGGTACGCAGTTGGTAAGTTGGTATAATGTGGTTGTAATAAGAGTTTTAGTATTATGCAGATATGTTTAACTGTTGTTTTTTTTACACATTAGAAAACATTCAAAGATGAGGAGCTTCTTCCATTGCAACTGGTGCTCAAGAAATTGGATCTAATCAGTGAGCTGAGTGAAAGGTGAGGCCGTTTGTTCAGTGATTTGCTATTTTCATGTACTTTTTTTTAACCAAAACTTCTACATTCTCCCCAGAGTTAAACTGCAGTGTGACTGTAGTTTCCTCTACTGGCACAGAGCTGTATTTCCCATCTATTTGGACGATGTGTACGACAACGCGGTGGATGCAGCGAGGATACACGTGAGAATCAAGTCTAAGAATATTTAGTTTTATTATAATTCTGTGTTTCTTCTGGTTTTAAGGCTCCTGTATCCATGTTTTAATGTTGTTACTTTCTCAAAAACAGACCTGGAGTTGTGTTTTGTTTCATTCACACATGTTTGAGTAACACTTTATTATTAGTCCGTCTACATCTCCAAAGCTCAAAATGCTCTGTTCCACCTTGTGATGTCATGAAGTGGTAGTTTTCAAGTTCTGTAAACCGCTCCTTTTACCTTTTGTTCAGTATATAGTGGCAATTCCAGAGTTGAATTTATCCAAATGGTTCTAGTGAAGGTGTGTGGAGTTTAAAAACACAGTGGAGCACTTCGTGTATCACCACGCGATGACATCACAAGGTGGAACAAAGTGTTTTCAGTTTGAGAGAAGAACTCAGCCTAAATATGCAGGTTTGTTTGTGTGTTAAACATGTGTGAATGAAACAAAAACACAACTCCAGGTCTGTTTGTGATGAGGAACAACATTAGAACAGATCAGAAAATAGCGTCATATGGGCTCTTTAAGTTTAATTTATCTTTTTAAACATAATAACTTTCTTTTTTTAATTGTTTTGCAGTACATGTTTAGTGCCCTGAGAGACAGCGTTCCTTCAATGATGCACGCCAAACACACAGAGTCATGTGAGCAGCTTCTACAGAGCTACGATAAAGAGATCATGGAGGTTTTTAGTGAGGTAAGAACATTATAACACGGTTTAGGACCTTTTAAATACAATACGGTCCACTTTTACCCCCTTTCCGTAATTTTCTACATTCTGATAATATATAGCATTTTAAACTGTATAAATTCAGTAAACTGTGTACACAAAATACACATGTGAATATTTTTCCTGTACATTGGCAGCACCTACTGGACAAACTGTGTAAAGAGATCGAGAAGGACTTGCGTCTCTCTGTTCACACTCACCTGAAGCTCGATGACAGAAACCCATTCAAAGTCGGCATGAAGGACCTCGCTCACTTCTTTTTTCTCAAACCCATTCGCTTTTTTAACAGATTCATTAATATCAAAGGTGAGAATGGCTCTTAAGTCTATAACTACAACATGACGTTAACCTAATCTGTCACTTCCACTCTCCTCTCAGCGTACGTGACACATTACCTGGATAAAACGTTCTACAACTTGACGACTGTTGCTCTGCACGACTGGGCCACGTACAGCGAAATGAGAAATCTAGCCACGCAAAGATATGGACTCACTATGACCGAGGCGCATCTCCCCAGTCAGACCCTGGAACAGGTACGAAACGTGACTCCGCCTCCTAGAACGGGTACGAAACGTGACTCCGCCTCCTAGAACGGGTACGAAACGTGACTCCGCCTCCTAGAACGGGTACGAAACGTGACTCCGCCTCCTAGAACGGGTACGAAACGTATGACTCCGCCTCCTAGAACAGGTACCGACGCATGACTCCGCCTCCTAGAACAGGTACAAAACGTGACTCCGCCTCCTAGAACAGGTACGAAACGTGACTCCGCCTCCTTGAACGGGTACGAAACGTGACTCCGCCTCCTTGAACGGGTACGAAACGTGACTCCGCCTCCTAGAACGGGTACGAAACGTGACTCCGCCTCCTTGAACGGGTACGAAACGTGACTCCGCCTCCTAGAACGGGTACGAAACGTGACTCCGCCTCCTAGAACGGGTACGAGGCGTGACTCCGCCTCCTAGAACGGGTACGAGGCGTGACTCCGCCTCCTAGAACGGGTACGAGGCGTGACTCCGCCTCCTAGAACGGGTACGAGGCGTGACTCCGCCTCCTAGAACGGGTACGAGGCGTGACTCCGCCTCCTAGAACGGGTACGAGGCGTGACTCCGCCTCCTAGAACGGGTACGAGGCGTGACTCCGCCTCCTAGAACGGGTACGAGGCGTGACTCCGCCTCCTAGAACGGGTACGAGGCGTGACTCCGCCTCCTAGAACGGGTACGAGGCGTGACTCCGCCTCCTAGAACGGGTACGAGGCGTGACTCCGCCTCCTAGAACGGGTACGAGGCGTGACTCCGCCTCCTAGAACGGGTACGAGGCGTGACTCCGCCTCCTAGAACGGGTACGAGGCGTGACTCCGCCTCCTAGAACGGGTACGAGGCGTGACTCCGCCTCCTAGAACGGGTACGAGGCGTGACTCCGCCTCCTAGAACGGGTACGAGGCGTGACTCCGCCTCCTAGAACGGGTACGAGGCGTGACTCCGCCTCCTAGAACGGGTACGAGGCGTGACTCCGCCTCCTAGAACGGGTACGAGGCGTGACTCCGCCTCCTAGAACGGGTACGAGGCGTGACTCCGCCTCCTAGAACGGGTACGAGGCGTGACTCCGCCTCCTAGAACGGGTACGAGGCGTGACTCCGCCTCCTAGAACGGGTACGAGGCGTGACTCCGCCTCCTAGAACGGGTACGAGGCGTGACTCCGCCTCCTAGAACGGGTACGAGGCGTGACTCCGCCTCCTAGAACGGGTACGAGGCGTGACTCCGCCTCCTAGAACGGGTACGAGGCGTGACTCCGCCTCCTAGAACGGGTACGAGGCGTGACTCCGCCTCCTAGAACGGGTACGAGGCGTGACTCCGCCTCCTAGAACGGGTACGAGGCGTGACTCCGCCTCCTAGAACGGGTACGAGGCGTGACTCCGCCTCCTAGAACGGGTACGAGGCGTGACTCCGCCCCCTAGAACGGGTACGAGGCGTGACTCCGCCTCCTAGAACGGGTACGAAGTCTATCGCCATGGAGACGAGCAGCTGATTGTGTAGCAACAAACTAGTGTTTTCCGTTATACTGATGGACTGTGACACCATTTCCACAGGGTCTGGATGTTTTGGAGATCATGAGGAACATCCATGTGTTTGTCTCACGCTACCTTTACAACCTCAACAACCAGGTACGACGCTAACGCTAACTTTAGATATGATTAAATTTAGCATCTTTTTCATATTAATCTTTTTTTTCTCTCAGATCTTTATTGAAAAAGCCAGTAACAACAAACACCTGAACACGATCAACATCCGGCACATTGCAAACTCCATCAGGACCCACGGCACCGGCATAATGAACACCACCGTGAACTTCACCTACCAGTTTCTGCGCAAGAAGTTCTACATCTTCAGTCAGTTCATGTACGACGAGCACATCAAGTCCAGACTCATCAAAGACATTCGCTTCTTCAGAGAAACAAAGGACCAGTCCGATCAGAAGGTGAGGCTGTTATGGTTTGAAACTGGTTTAAAATTAAAGAAGAGGATTATTTTAAAAGTTATCCATAACCCAGTCAAATATTTGGACACAGCCTCTTATTCAATTTTTTTTTTTCTTTTTTTGTACAACTTTCTACATTTTATATACATACAAATAATATCAAATATACAAAGCAAGATATATGGAATTAACTAGTAAAGGAAAAACAAAACAAAATGTACTACTTTTTTTTTTTAACCGGTATATATTTTATATTTAAATCCTACCAGTATCCACCCTTTGCTTTGTCAAAAAAAATGTTTTATTTAATTAACTTTTTTCATGTTATAACTTATAAAATCACAGGCCTCACCATTTTTTGTCAGTAATTCTGTGCAGTTTGAAGCCAAAATTGTGTGATCAAATATCGTGATCTATCCCTTAGATTTAAGTAGCAGCTGTACCCTGAACACCACCTAATGAAAGAGTAACTGTACCAGAATAGTTACTCAAAATTGGTATTCTGAGTACACATTTCCAGCAAACGTATTTAGTTACTTCTCGACACTGCTGATATATTCTGACAGTATGTTGTTCAGTATATTTTGTCCAACTTCTGTCCTTTCTTTTGGTAGTATCCGTTTGAACGAGCAGAGAAGTTTAACCGCGGCATAAGGAAACTCGGTATTACACCTGACGGCCAGAGTTACTTGGACCAGTTCAGACAACTCATCAGCCAGATTGGTGAGGTTATAGTTAGATCAGAAAACAGTGTAATATTGGCCCTTAAACTATGTTCTAAAGTTGTTTCCTCATCACAAACAGACCTGGAGTTGTGTTTTGTTTCATTCACACATGTTTAACACACAAACACACCTGCATATTTAGGCTGCGTTCTTCTCTCAAATATAAAACACTCTGTTCCACACGTCACATGGTGATACAGGAAGTGCTCCACTGTGTTTTTAAACCCCACACACCTTCACTAGAATCATTTGGATCTTTTCAGCCCTTGAATTGCCAGTCTCTACTAAACGAAAACTAAAAGGTAGCCGTTAACTTAAGCTACCGCCTCATGACATCACAAGGTGGAACAGAGCATTTTGAGCTTTGGAGATGTAGACCTGGTGTGGGACGATATTGAAATTTTGTGTGACTATTATCACGGCCAAAATAATTGCGGTTAACAATTATATCACAATAATGATTAAAGTTGTTATGGATATGAATAATTAGAACCATAACAGAGAATACTATGGATGCGCAGGGCCGTCGACTGAAATTTGGAGGCCTGGGGCAGTACGCCTCACATGGGCCCCCCGTAATACAAATTAATAGAGAAAGGGCCTAATTCTGGGCCCCGGACAAACACAGCCCTTTGTCCCCCCTGTCGACTCCTCTGTGGATAAGTAGCTTTTTTTCTACACATTCTGGTGATATAATGTTGATTATCTTTGTTGTCGATTATATAAAATGTCCCACGAATAATTATTGTCGACCCTTTTTATCACGATGAACAGTATTATTGCTTATTGTCCTAATCCTAATGTAGACAGACTACTGTAAATTTCGGACTATAGAGCGCACCTGAATATAAGTCGCACCAGCTAAATTTGAAAAGAAAATCAATTTTGTACATTTATAAGCCGCAGGTCTTTGTGTTGTAACATGTGATATTTACACAGAAAGATGGTACACAGAAGGTTTTTTTGTTTTAATTTAGGAAACGCTTTTTTTTTTTTTTTTTTTTACTGTCTGAAAAGCATCAGTTCATAATCTTTCCCCATGTCTCACTTTTGCATTTACTATTAGAGCACCCTCCAGTGGCTGTTAGGCAGTAAAAATCTTTAAATTAGCCGCGCTGGTGTATAAGCCACGGGGTTTAAAGTGTGGGAAAAAAGTAGCAGCTTATAGTCCGAAATTTACGGTAATGATAAAGTGTTACTCAAACGTGTGTGAATGAAACAAAACACAACTCCAGGTCTGTTTTTGAGGACGAAACGGCGTTATAACACGACTTAAAGCTACAAGAATCAGTTTTGTGTGATATAGGACCTTTTAATGTCAGTCTGACAGAAATGATCTTGAGTGTCCCGCCTGCTGTTTTAATTTTAAATGTTTTTCTCAGGTAATGCGATGGGTTATGTACGAATGATCCGTTCAGGAGGGCTCCACTGTTGCAGCAGCGCCATAAGGTTAATAAGAGACTTCAAACTCGTCTGTGCTGGTTTGTCACTTCTTTTTATGATATAGTTTCATGACGTTTATTTTGTACCTCAATATTTCCAGGTTTGTCCCGGATTTGGAGGATATTGTAAACTTTGAGGAGCTGGTAAAGGAAGAGGGATTGTCTGCCGAAACCCAGAGAGCTGCTAGGTACTGAGAGCAAACGTATAAGAGACGTCAACATGCTGCTTTTCTAGTTTTATATTTATGTCTAAAGGGGGCGCTACACCCTGGCACATTAAATCTGTGTTATTAAAGCAGACTTATTATGCAAAAATTTACTTTTCAGAGCCTTTATCCATGTTATAGTTGTTTTAGATGCATATTGCGATTTAAAATGTGCAAATTATAGCTATAGTGTCATAAAGTGTAACTACATAACAGACATAAGCACATTAGATCTGCTTTAATGGTGTTGGAAATGTGAGGTCTTGAAATTTTCCATTTTCCAGTGTTCTAGATTCCGTGTTGGGAGATCTGACCAGTAATTCTGCCGAGGGGACGGAGTATTTCAAGATGCTGGTGGCAGTGTTTGCACCGGAGTTTCGCAGTGCAAAAAACATGCATCTGAGGAACTTCTACATGATCGTACCTCCTCTGGTAATTTACGTTTTATACCATTCTGAAGGGATTAAAATTTTGTATTTACAGGTCCTATATTCCACATAATTGACTCTTGTGAGATTTAAGCCATGTTATAATGTTCTTTCCTCATCAAAAACAGACCTGAAGTTGTTTTGTTTCATATATGAGCCCTTTAAATCCGTGTTCAAAAATAAGGTAATTTTATGTTTTAGACTGTGAATTTTGTTGAGCATTCCATCAGCTGCAAAGAGAAACTTAACAAGAAAAATAAAACCGGAGCGGCCTTTACAGACGACGGTTTTGCGATGGGTAAATGGATGAGGATCGATAACTCCTGTGTGAAAATCCTGATCTCATGAGAGGCTGTTGTGTCTCAGGTGTGGCCTACATTCTGAAGCTGCTGGACCAGTACCTGGAGTTCGACTCACTGCACTGGTTTCATTCTGTCAGAGATAAATACAAGAAGGAAATGAGCGCTGTGGTGAAGGAGCAGAGCGTCCAGGCGACTAGTCAGGACGAAAAACTATTACAGACAATGAACCTCACACAGAAGAGATTAGACGTTTATCTCCAGGTATTATATTTGCAGTGTGTATTTAGATGTTTACCTTCAGGTATTCCATTTGCACAGTGTGTATTTTAAATGTAGAACCTCAGACTTATAGAGTTTCCATGTTTCTGTCCTGCAGGAGTTTGAGCTGTTGTACTTCTCCCTGAGCAGTGCCAGGATATTCTTCAGAGCCGACAAGACGGCAGCAGAAGAGACTCAGGAGAAGAAAGATAAAGGTGCTCCATCGTGTGGTTTTTAATAATGCACTGACTCACTGCATGACTTTTTTTCAGAGGAAAATCTTTTTCTAAACAACTTTTTCTTCAACAGAAGCCTCCAAAGCAGAACATTCAAGCAGCTCAACTGTTCCTGAAACTTCAAAATGACCTGAATGTTGACATCATAAATGTTACTACAAGGGTTAAACCAGCATTTTGTTGCCAAAACCATGACAAAGGGGGTCCTTTGTTGTTAAAATATAAATGTGAAAAAGCTATTAGAATGTACTTAATTACAGTATGTGTACATGTTACACACTGTTTGTGTAACCCAAACTTTGATAATGTCACTTCCATGAACTTGGCTTTTTATAAAATTGTTTTACTGTAGCATTTCAAGACCTGCGCACTTTACAGTAGAAGGTTATGTGATGTGAGGGGCGCAGGGTCAAACTGAGCAGCTGCTGCTAATCAGAGGTTCATACTTTTATTTTATTTGATTTAATTTTATGTCTCATTTGTGCCATTTGGTTCTAACAGATGTTGAACATTTGAATATCTTAATACATGCTCATACATGTTCTGTTGGCACAAGTCGTGTAAATGTGACTGTGCTGACGTCAGTAATGGTCTACATTTGTATGTTCAGTCATTCCAAATCTAAAATAATAAATGCATTTTTAACAGATTTCTGTTTGTGATTAAATGAAATAGAAAAATCATGTGAGTAAAGCATTTTCATCTTTAATACAAAGAAAACTTCAGAAAGTACAAGATTGGTCTCATCTTTATCTCTTCAGTCAGTTTCCTCATCCAATGAAATGCTGCCAGAGCTGTTTAAACAGCTTTCACTTAACCTTTTTAGGCAAACCTTGATAAATCTCGTACATCTGTAAGTGCCCACAGTGCCAAGTGACACTCTGCCCACCAGGTCAAGAAATAACATCTACATATTGCACCATGCTCACCCAATAAAAACTAGGTAACAAGGCAGGGCAAATTTCTTCCAAAATAGATGTCAATATATATGTACATACATATATTTATATAGAGCGCTCATATATACATATCTGTACATACTAAATTATGTGATGCAAAAATCAAACATTTACATTACACATTTCTTACAAAAACTTTAACAAAGACTGGAAAGTTTAGCTTGATCTGAGGCAAACGGTTTTACCTCTTTCAGCAGACAACGTCACGTGTGTGAAAACGAATGTATTCTGATATACGCCTAATCCACACAGAACAAACACAGGTCTGAGGAGTCCGCCCTGGAGAAGAAGCATTGTATAAAGGTAATGTAAGAAAAATCATGCAATGAATTATGTTCTGAACTCCCTGAACAAAGATTTTTGGGAGTGTCAACATAAAAAAGCACAAACAAATGTTGTGTTCTTTTATTACTAAACAAAGTGCAACAATAGACACTGCATGTCTCTCCACTTTTACTTATGGTCTGAGAGGAGTTTGATTTCCCTGCTTGTCTCAAGAGTTTTTAAAATCAGGCCTAAGCCTTGTGTGGAGAGTCCTTGAGAAAAAAAAAAATGCAACAAACTCAGATGTAAACATCACAGACCCTGCTGGAAACCAGACGGATCACAGGAGCAACAGAAAAGATCAAATCAGAACAAATGTTGGTGTTTGGGCAGCATGTAAATGGAAAAGGCTGGACAATCTGACCGTGGCCACAGCTTCTGCAGTCAAACAGCCCTATAGCATCCCCCAGGGGTAAAACCAAACTGTAAACTGCCCCACCGCGCAGGGGCCAGACTCGTGTGCACATCAGCAGAGGCCTTTGGACTGGTCGGCCTTAGAAGGCCTGCTGTGCTGGGTTGTAGTTGAACGCTGTTGGCACATGAGGTCTCTCTTCGAGTTTGTCATACTCAAGATGAAACTCCTGCAACACAATTTAATGAGATACAAAAAAAAGACATTAAATATTTAAATATATATTAAATATATGAACATACCTTGGCTACTTTTCTCCAGTTAAGACAATCAAAGAAGTAGTATGTTCCCCTCTCATAAGTGTTGGTCTTCAGGGTGGGCTCCATGCCAGGTGCTCTTGTTATCCAAACTCTTTCCTCTTTGTGGTACCGCCAGTCCCGATTAAAGCTAAAGCATAAAGTTATTAGGTGAACTCAGAAAACCTCACAGTGTCTAGTGTAAGCCGGTTACTTACAGCTCAACTGCTGCCAGAAGCTGCAGTAGGTCTCCTCCATTCATGTAGTACAGATAGAACAGCAGGTCCTCCCCATATCGAGCCAGTTTAATAGCAGCCAACTGGAGGAGCAACACAAGTATTATCTCTCTTCAGAGTTGTTTTTGTTAAAGTACTTTTTTGGTTTTGTTGCTAAAAATATTCATATATAAGTACCTTGTCTCTTATGTGGATATTGGTTAAGTACTCAGATGGGACATGAAAGTCTGAAAAAAACAAAATATACCAAATATTTGTGGTAAAACTATACAGTTTTAACAACCAAACTTAGAATGCAGACATGGGAATACTTATTAAAACATTACCAATGTCCTGAGGTCGACAAGGCGCTGATGCCCACGGAGAGGCAAACTTTGGGTATAGATTTCTGTGAAGGTAAAAAGAGCCAAATAAAACCTAGTGTTTTAAAAGCATTTGATCTGTTCTGTGGCCTGACACACAACAGCTAGAACTGTAGAACACTCATCATTTACAACATGCGACTTGGAGCAGGGCTGGATTGGATTGGCACAATTATAAAAATCGCAAAAAGCTGCAATGATTTTACAAAAAGAGCTTTGTAACTTTGTCGTTTAGATCTCTATAAACAGGTTTCGAAATACATGGATTTTTATTAGTTTAGCTGTTCATATTTCAGCCTCTAATGTTAATGGTCCTGGACGAGTTAGTGTAAAATGCAACATAAGCATGCTTGTTAGAAAAAAAATGCAATAATTTCCCCCCCTAATTGCAGTCATAATTAGTAAAATTTTAATGAGTAGTGAACGGTTGTCATACTCAGGTGAGTTCAGGTTAAGCCCTAGGGTTGTGAGGTCACTTCCTAATGCCAGATGAACCATGCCTGGATCCGTCTCAGCGGCACGGATAAAAGTCAGCAGGCCGATCATCCCAAATTGGTCTGTCACCATTCCCGCGGGAATGTTTGTCACCCGACCTACCAGGAGAATAATACAGAGCTTTAACCTCTCACAGAGTGTACATCACACTCTCACAGCAGATACAGCAGGAAATACACAGCCTCAGCTCACCATCAGGCAACACCTGAATGCCTTTCTTCTGGTTGTTGTTGTTCTGAACTGACACCGGCTTGTCTCCAGGGAACTTTGGTCCATCGGTGTTACATGTGTTCTTGGTTGTGACATTTAAATTCTAAGGAGTATTTAAAACACACAGTTTGTAGCACTTAGTGTCTAAGCTCATAAGGACAAAGGGAAAAGAAACATACATTTTTGTTGTCATCGTTGTTTAGCGTAGGGTCTTTATAGTTTGGACCAGGAAGTGCTGGGAAGTCCTCATTGTGGATAGAAAAATCTTGTGTTTGATCAGTGGAGGGTTTTGTCACCATGCCAACTTGAATGTACAGGGTATAGATTACAGATTAACAAAGGGCTTGTTTAAAAATATAGCGGGTAATAAACGTTTTCAGTTACCATAAGGAGCCCGACCCGACAGCTGGCTGAGCACTGCCGATGGGTTTCCAGTCCCTTCTCTTCTACTCCGATCTGCTAATGCTGGGAAATCTGACAGATCTAGACCCGTAATGTTTTCACTTACATCTGTATAAATATCACAATTAAAAGAATTTACCTCAAATAAACAATGAGAATATACATTGTGTGCAAGAGTCAGACAAACCTGTGCCATTGAAGATGCTTCCAGATAATGAGTTGTTCATCCCAAAAGCCTGATTGCGGTTCATTCCGAAACCGGACATGCTATGCACAGGAAAAATTCAGTTAGAATCATTTTAATTTTACATTCATTGAGCAGCGTGGCACAACGATGTTACCTGTTAATGGTGAAGGGCTGGCGTGCTGGCTGCTGCTTGGGCATACAGATGATACTTGGGGAGCTACGGTTCGGGCTTCCAAGTCCGGAGCTGCTCATACTGTTGGTTCTGCCACTGATCCCAAGGCCTTGACCAACTTGTGAGTGATTTAACATGTTCCTGTTCATTGGCAAAGTCCCCCTATTTTCCATAATCACATGAGTAGTAGGTAATGTTTAGTGATGCATCTAAACTGACCCTGATTTATTCAAATAGATAGATATCTGTACCTGCTTGGTGATGGAGGTGTGTGGAGGGACATGGTTGGGACCCCTGTTGTGGGGGTGATATGACTTGGTAACTGGTTGCCTTGAGTAAGATTTCGGTTTAACTGAGGTGTACTGTTGCCCATACCCCTTACCGAGAAGCCAAGTGCACCTGCTGAGAAAAAGAAGATTATGAAAGCACAGCAGATCGTTACATCGGGTTTAAACTACACACATCATCAGTAAACATTAGCATTAACAGCTATGTAAATATCACAGGTGTCAAAATGTAACAGAGAGACAACTTACTTTGTGCACCGTACAAACTGGCACCAAGCTGTGACAGCTGGCTCGATGACGACGGTGAGGGAGAGGACAGCATCTTCAGGATATCAGAGAACAAGAAGAAATGTAAGTTTGAAATTCATCCTCCACAGAACACATGAATGAAGAAGATACTCACGTCTTTGTCTGTCCGATGGGGAAACATGGACTGCTGGTTGTAGTACATGCCGTCATCTGTAAAGTCGTTATCGACAACCTCGACAAAATCAGGAAATTTTTTCCTAGCACCAAACATGCCTTTTGCCTCCTGTAGAAAAATTTGTTGAGAATAGATTTAAAAAAGACCAACCAGCTTCATCATAATTCAAATTCCATCTGCAAATTCCATCTTTATACTTAGAGGTTTTAAATTTATAAAATAAATACAGCAGTTCTAGAGTGTGTGTGAATATGCTTCACATGTACTATAGATTATCATGTCATAATCACTTTTTCATTTTCATTATCATTATATTTTTACATTATATTTGCAAATGCATCTCAGTGGACGTGTTGCATGTTTGTCCAGTCAAACTAACCTCATCTGTTCAGTCAAACTAACCTCAAATGTAGAGCTCTGGACTAAAGTAAACAAAGAGCCGTGGACAGGCTGAGGGTCACTGCTGGGAGTCACACATGTCTCACTGTGATGCTACAGTACTTTTAAATGAATGGAAGTGTAGTATTTAGCATCTTAAAGTCTCCATTGGTTTAACATGAGGCTAACAGATCCAATATGTGATGAAATGGACTGAACTTTCAAAACAATAACACGACTTTTCCTTGAGCAGCGTCAAGTTTAAAAAAACGAAGCAAGTTAATGTCAGAAAATAAATCAAGCTCTTATCTTGCTTAAATATGTTTTATACAAAAACATAACGTTTCACTTATTAAAACATTTATCCAACATAAATGCTAAAAGGCTACTTAGCTAGCACCAGGGCTAGCATTAGCAAGCTAAGTTAAAGTTTATGTGAGCTTAGAAAATAAACCCCGCTAAAATGATGATTGTAAGTAACAGCTCTGAGAACAATAAACCCCGAATAAACCCAGAATAAGCCCAGAATAAACCCCACACAGCTGTCACTGCAGTGAGCTCCTGTAGGCCCCTGTCCACAGTCAGCTGAGCGTCTGCACGATCCGTCTGTGCACGATCCGTCTACAGGAGCCGCAGCGGGACGAGGCCGAGCTAACGCCGACTGTACCGGGACAAAACCCGGGGATAAAAGGCTCTAACTGCATGTACAGCTGAATTACACAGGCATCAAACAATAAGAAAAAACGCACAAACTTACCACATCAATTTCTCTTCTTAGCATTAGATCCAAGATGGCTGCTCTGAGTAAAAAAAACCCCTTTGCACTCTGACCTTCAACCTGCGGAGTACTTCCGTTACAAATATTAGGAGCAGGACAGCACTAAGTGATTTTTTGTTGAAATATTATTATTTTAGTGACATTTCCCACTGATTATTTGGGCTACAGGGAATTACTACTACAACAGTTAAAACTGAACACCTTGAAGCAGATTTAAGGTTCCACAAAGTAAAACTACATTACTATGTCCTGTTAGTTTTGCTGACATTTTAATGCCAACTTGGCATTGGTCCATGTTGTTGGTGTCTGCTGGAGGCTGGAGGCAGATAAGGTGGATATGTGCCTGAGCAGGCTGTCTGTCAACAGAAAACAGGACTCAGATAAGGAAAATGAAATACTTTCCAATGCCTTATGTGTGAAAATATTTAACCTATAGGCCACAATACCATTAAATGTATCAATAATTAACTACAAAAAAGCTACAAAAGTTTAACATGGAAATCAGTGTGTCTGCTTTAATAAAACTTCCATATACCTCTATATACATACACTCTTTATGGAGCAAAGGCAGTGCTGATTTTTACATTCTAATTTTTGTTGAATTACAGATTACAAAATGTTTAAATGACGTGATGGTCCAGCACAAGTACACTGAGTATAACTGATTTAAAACTGATTTAAAACTATTCTTCTGCCTATTCAACAGATCACTTATCTGTCTCTTCCTCACCTCTGCCATGGGCCGAGGAGGGGGAACTCATTTGGCACAAACGGGGAGGAGAAAGCAGCCTGTGGTTGCCATCGCCCTGAAAAGTCAGGACAAAGCCGAGAGCCTCAGAGAGATAGTCGCCGCACAGAGACGATCTGTCCAGAGACTACAGCCTCACTCTCATCTCATTAGGCTGAGTAAACAAATGTCTTGGTTTTGGAAGTCATGGCATCAGCAAGATGAAAGTAAGTGCTTTGAAATTATGATAATTATTATTTACATTATTAAAATTTAGATTCAGCTTCATTTAAGTTTTTTAAGGTTGTAATCATGGTGTGTTACACTGTTTTATTTAAAGAGGCATGATCTGACACCTACTTGTAAATAGAGATGGGGAACACCATGCGAGGCATCATTACCTTCATCCCTTCTGAACGCATACAGCAGTTCTTAGTGGGAGAGCTGAAGGAAATGCCACTGGATCGGACACTGGACCTAAGCAGTCGGCAGCTGCGGCGCCTGCCCGCCTCCACCTGTGTGTTTGAAGAACTCCTGAAGCTTTATCTCAGCAACAACAAACTCAGCAGCCTCCCCTCTGTCCTACAGGGCCTGAGGAATCTGCAGCTCCTGGCCCTGGACTTTAACTGTTTTGAAGAGTTCCCTGAAGCCATTTGCTCATTGCCCCAGCTGAGCATCCTTTACCTGGGAAACAACAGGCTGTACAGCCTCCCCTCTGAACTCAGAAATCTCACAGAACTCAATACTTTGTGGCTGGAGACTAATTGCTTCACTGTTTTCCCCAAGGTAATTTGTGAGCTTTCCAATCTAAAAACTCTGCACTTGGGTTACAACCAGATCCGCAGTTTACCAGAAGATCTAAGAAGACTACAGGAGCTGAAAAGCATCTGGCTCGCTGGGAACCAGTTAACAGAATTCCCACCAGTGTTGTTAGAAATGCACTGTCTTGCTGTTATTGACGTGGATCGAAACAAAATACGCTACTTCCCAAATTTATCTCACATGGAAGGGTTAAAACTTATTATTTATGACCACAACCCGTGTGTGAACGCTCCAGCAGTAAGTGAAGGTGTGAAGAGAGTGGGACGGTGGGCAGACTGTCCCGACCCTGACACTGAAGAAGACACATCAAAAGTGACCAGTGAGAACAGTGCGGAGGTAACAGAGGAGGACCACCACAATGAAGATACACAGAACTCTTAAACAGCCTTTGCTATGGCCTATGAGACAGAACGGTCTGACAGACAGCTCAAAACACCTCTCAAGTGGCCCACTCAAAACTGGGCATGCAGGTCTGGGTATGCTGAGGAGCGGGGCCATGGTATTTGAACCATATATGGTAAAGAAATCATTATGGCAAAATAAGCACAGAATAGTTTATATAGATTTAGACAATGAACATAACCTACATATTTACTGAAACATTTGGGTAAGACAATGATCTTTACAGACTGAGAGTACCTACTGAGGCAAAACTCCAAACGACCGAGGGTTAAATTCAATTAGTAGATGCTCTATCACCATCAATGCATTATTTATTTCACAGTGAGTCTGTGGCATTGAAAAATGTGGCTAATGGCCCATAATATCTCCTCTACTGAGATTCAATAAGAGCTCATGGGCTTTAAAGTCTTTTTCATAATGTGATACTGGAAAAAACCCAATGTCACGTCCAAATATTAACAAAGGAATACATGCTTTATATTACAATTTGGTTTATCGTAAAGTGAGATAAATGTAAAGTAGAGATCGGTCGATATTGTTGTATTATTATTATTTTTTTATGGTCACAGCCGATACCGATTGGCCGATAAGTTCTGCTGATAATTACAGACAATTTTGGTTATTTTCCTCAAACGATAACATTTAAACTGACTACAAACTCACCCACAATCTTTTTTTTTTTACTACAGTCTGGATAATGGGACAGTGTAGTTACATTTTGTGCAGTAATCTCTCACAAAGATGTTCAAATAAAGCTTTACTTGTAATATTTATGCACTGGGTCAACCTAAACCAAATATCGGCCTCTGCTGGAGATTTAAGTCTGAAAGCTGTTGCGAAAAAGTGCAAATATCGCTCTATCTCTAGTGTAAACCATAGACTGTATAAAGATTATTTATATGTTCAGTCTATGGTGTAAACGAGGCAGTAGTCACAACTATCATGACCAAAATAATTCCAATTAACGATTATATCACAATAATTATTAAAGTGGTTGACAGTTTAAACATGTTCTAGATATGAATAATTATAATTTTAATATTATGAATAGGTCCCATATTTAAACAACTGTTATAAAATTGTACTTTGTTATAACTAAGCCTGTCACGAGAACATATTTTGAAGTTCGATATACTGTATTGCTTAAGTAAATATAGACGATAAACGATAATATTGAAACTAATTGCCACCGAAGCAACAACCCTGAAGTAGAAATATCCCCAAAAAATTATTCTAAATGAACTGTAGGGTTAAAAAACACAAACAGCACTAAACAAACTCTTTGGTAGTTAGGTTGTGTCTATAATGAGTCATAGAAGTGATTAATTTAACCGTCCACAGCTTAAATCTAATTGTAGAACAGGAAAAAAAAAAAAAGTTCCCAACTAGTACTAAGAAAAAGTACCATAATAAATACTGAACCCAAAAAAATATATTGTTCCATGTAACTATATTTATAAGTCAATATAGTAATTATAAAGACAGGCCTAATTATAACTGAAAATAACAGTGAGAATTAGTTTTAGGGAGAAGTAGTTTTTTTTCTGCACATTCTGATGATGTAATGGTGATTATCTTTGTTGGCGATTATCACAATTACTTAAAAAGTCCCAAGAACGAATATGGTCAACCCTTTTTACGATAAGTGATATTCTTGTTGATCATCCCATCTCTAGTCTAAACGAACATATACATTTTCTGTCTTTTTTCAGTGGTGAAACATTATTGTGGTAAATCGTGTTCAAAAATATTTGCACTTGATAAACATTTTAAACAGACCTAGCCTTTTATTTAGATTATTTTTAGTGGTATTACCATGTGACAGAACATAAATAGCGTTTTTTGCTAGACCAATCTTATAAACTCTCTGAAATCAGCTCATTTCACATCCACGTTCCAATCACCTGTATCAAAGTAATAATAAAGTCACACTGAACACTTCTTAAATACTTTTCATAAATAAAGTACATACAGTAAAACAGGGAGTGCCTCATTGGAATGAAAAGAGTAGGCCTGTCACGATCATGACTATATCGACAATTTCTTTTCAAATCTGCAGAGATTTTATGTAATAAGGTTGGATGTGAGCTGTAGCAGGTTGAATACATAACTTCTTTGGCTAATTATTCCTTCAATCTGCCATGTATTTCTTATGCCCAGGCAGTTAGACCAGTTCCATACAGTGGACCCAACACTAGCTAAACATCCTGTACTTCACACCCCTGTGGCGTTTCTTTTTTTTCCTGGTAATTTAATAAAAACACTGTTGAGATTATTGGGGGAATTTCTGCCAAATCAAATTGAGCTCTGAGTCCCTCTGTGAGACTGCATCACAAGACATCTTTGCGTGAAATCTGCTTTCAATACCCGTCTCACTGTTGCAGCTATACCACTAAACCAACGTAACAATAACCACTTTATTAGCATGATGCCCGTTCGGACTTTGCCGATTAAACTTGAACCAGAACTGTCTCTGTCTGTGAGCTAGGAATGTCAATATTTGATTATTCACAATATTCAAACATTTACATGATGCCAGAGAATAACCAAAATAAATGACTAGGACACTTTCTATGGAATTCTACGGGCAAGAACATTGAGTCCATTTCAGTAGGAATGTGGCATGTCGTGTCGTGACACTTATCTAAAGTCTGTGGTATTAAAACAAACAAGAATAAAACAGTAAAACAGGAAGGAGCTGTGACAAATGTAACAAATTTGCTATGTTAGTAACACGAGTAAACATTTTGGTAACTTAAAGCTTATTAAAAACATGTCTCATATCCTTGTGCATTCCTTCTGATGTCAGCCCAACCTGAGCACAACTGATAAACATATGATTCATGCGAGGTGGCCTATGCATCCAAATATTAACTAATGCATATGTTTTTTTTTTGATTGGTTAATATGATAATAAATGATAAATGTGTACACCAACTTTTAGTTTCATCTTATTTGACTGGTGGTGAAACATTATTATGTCAAGTAAACGTTTTGGTAAATTAAACTGTCTCATATCCTCGTACATTCCCTTTGCTGTCAGCCCAAACTGAGCACAACTAAGGTGGCCCTATGTAACCGTCCAAAGCTAAAATGCTTTAAAGAATAAGGACATATTTTCTACATTAAATACTTTTGTTTATAATTTGCTTATATCTCTTTGGCTTTGAAAGACTGTCCAGTTCACAGACTCATCCAGGGCCCAGCTCTCTGGCGCAGCGCGGTCTCGCTCTCCTGAGGTAGTGGGCATCCTTCAAATACACCGTCTTGCTCCTCTGTAACGTTCACATCACGAGTCGCTTCGCCCGCAGTCTCTGGTGCCACAAAGCTGGGAGCATCTTCACTCAATGAGAGGGTCTTCTCTTCCTCCGTGTCATTTAGATTTGAGCTAGATGATCCGTGCATAGGGCCAACCACTTTAGGAGAATTGAGCTCTTTCATTGAGCTCTCCCTCTCCATGCGTTTCTTGACTTCCTGCTTCCTCTGTTGCATTCGGCTGTTGTCGCCCATCATCACTCTCACCCGCACCTGTTCTGGGGGCCAAATGCCACCCCATATAAACTGTAGGTAGCTGAACAACACGATGACACTGAGGAATGCAAAGTTGGTGGCCACGCCAATCACAGCTGAGGTCAAAGGGAAATTGTACAAAACATACCGAATACCCGTGAAGTAAGCATGTATACGTAACTGAGATGAATATATCTGCACTCTTCTGGACTGGATCTCAATGACTGCTCCAACAATAGGTTCATAGGAGTTTGTTTTGTAGTCCGAGACAAGTTCAACCTCTATAAGCTGCTTTTGCTCAGCCATCCCACTTAAAAGAAGAGGAGAAAACAGCAGGGTACTCATGATCTTCAGAAGGCTGGATCGATAGTGGAGCATAGTAGATCGACCCACAGATGACACAATCTTTCCACCTTTTGTGTAGCAAGTCATTTTGATCATGAACATGCCCAGATGCTCGTTCACAGGAGACTCTGGCATCTCCAGATCCACAGATATGCGGTAGGGCTGCCCGTTAACCATCATCTGGTCTCTGTCGTTCTTCATAAAGGAGATGTTGGCTGTGGGGAAGGAGCACAACGCAGACTCAGAGCTGTCACAATCTGCGGTGTAGTAAAAGTGCACAGGGGTGGAAAAACTGACAGTGGGCATGTAGGAGTAATAGAAGCTTCCGTACAGAAAAATGGACACCCACAGCAGAAGCACCAGGACGCAGAACAAGATCGCAGCTTGGAATAACGTCCGCCGAGCCTTGTGGAGAGTGACAGCGGCAACATCTTGAACCCAGTGAAATACAGGAGATGCTACAGCTCCCATTGTATCTGGTTTTGGAGAAACGGACCTGGCTCTGCTCCCGGAGGCAGTCACAGAGGGTCCCAGCGCCGGTGGAGGCTGCGGTGGAGTCTTATAGTCCGACATCAGTGGGTGGTTCTCCTCTGGTTACCGTGAAATCAAACTGTTCCAACTGTTCAGGCTACCGTCTCATGCTACTCCTTAAACGCTCCAAACAGTCAAAACTCAACGGCTTTACACAGTTTTCAGTCATGGCTACGAGCTCTGGAATAAAAAGAACACCATGTACTTTTTACTTTCTGTCCGTGCACTGTTGTTAGCACCGGTGTTGACAGCGGATTTAGCCTCTTGATTACCCGGAAGTACATGCTGAAACAACAGGGTCACGTGACAGCGCGACCCGGAAGTTTATTAATGCTTTCTTTGTGGCTGCTGCTAGAGCTAGCCCGCAGCCGTGCGACTCTGACGGCTCCACATCAGGCCGTCTGACTCATAATAATGGGGAAGAAGAATCGTTTTACGAGTGGAGCAGTGGGTCGGAGGACAATATTACAGCTTTCACCACCCGGTTCCCGCGGTTTGAACAGCGGAGAAACGCACTCGGGGTCTGAAGGTAAGACGTACGCTTCAGCTTAGCGCGTGGCGGCTAGCATAATGCTAATCTCTGTAGCGTCTTAAATTACTAATGTAGTTTTCGTGTAAGATGAATAATATTTGTTTCATTCGTTCAAGCAAGGGTTTTAGTTTTAGGGGGATGTTTTAATAATGCACACAAAAAATTCTAACGCAGTCTCTTTGCAGATGAACAAGACGGGGATGCGCCAAAGTTCTTACGAGACAGACACTCCAAAACAAAGGCCCCCGCGGTTAGGGCCACAGGTACACATAAACACTGTGGATATGACCTTCCTGTCAAGTGCTTTTGTTCTTATGAATCATGGCTGTTGTTGTGCGCAGAGGGTTTGTCTTTGCTTGGCGCTTATGAGGATAGTGATGATGAAGATGCCGGAGAACGGGCCCCTGTCACGTCTCAACACAACCAGTCTGCAGACATCGATAGTACTTTGGCCGATTTTATGGCTGTAAGTGCAATAATCTATGCAAACATGTGTGCAATATCTAACTGTGTTACAAAATATCTAGAATAGAAGATTAGAAGTTGCAGACGATTTTGCAAAAGAGCAACTCAATACTGTCAACTAGACAGAAGTTTTGGAGTGAAGATTTTATCTGTTCATCTAAGCACCTTCTTCAGTTCTGGTCAGATATCTGATCTTAGCCAAAAAAAAAAAGAAATAGAAGTTAAGAAGTTTTGTTAGGAAACACAATCCATCTCTGAATAGGAATGGAGGACTTGGACATCATTTATCTCCTATTTGTGACTCCATTCCCAGACCTAAATCAAAACAAGAAAAACAATAGTGATAACAGTATGCTAAGGTTTGAGAGCAGCTATTAGGCGCCTGAATGACTATGCAAAATATGACTCATGCACAGTTCACACTTCATTAGGCCTAGCTAACAGAAACTATAAACAAATGGGTGTGTTAACACCTTCACTCTAAAACAGCTGTCCAGTTGACAGAATAGATTTTTTTTTTTTTATCATACCTGGATGATTGAGGGATTACACAGACTTGTAGTAGTTTCAAATTAAATTAACATGTAATTATTTTCACAGGAAATTGACGCAATAACTACCCAGCCAACCGCAGATGGTGGAGCATCTGATATAACTGCATCTATACCAGCAGAGAATAATACTCATAAATCTGATGGTACCGAAACACAACCAAATGCAGATGCTGCTTTTGAATACAATACTCAGGACTCATTAGCTGGAGGTAATTTCCTTTATTCTGAGAGCTAGAAGCTTTCTCAATATCAGCTTTCACCAACATACATATTTATTGACGACAATGAATTTCTCTTTGCAGTGGGAGTTGAAATGGGAGACTGGCAAGAGGTATGGGACGACAACTCTGGCTGTTACTACTATTGGAATACAGTGACTAATGAAGTGTCTTGGGAGTTGCCTCATTACTTGGCTGATCAAGTTCAAAGTCTTGGAAAACATCCAACCAGGTAATGTTGTTGTGACTATTTTGCATGCATTACAAGTCTTTTGATAGATCTTGTAAATGTATGTATTTATATTTTTGATTAATTCGTTTTTTACTTTTTTGTTTTTCTCTTAGCTCTGATGTTAATGGTAACGCCGTGGTTCATGATGATCACCATACGGAGGAAGCAGCTACCAAAGACGCTGCCTTGATGGAGACTAAAGCTCAAGTAGGACTGTTTTAAAAAAAAATGTGTTCTAGTAATTATACCAAGTTTTCATATAGATTTTCAAATTGGCATTTTAATTTTACAGAAAGAAGTTATTGAAAGTGTCGTGGCCCTTGCCAACGAAGAGGAAGAGCGTTGTGGAGTTGCTGCTACTCTTTTGGGGCCTTTAATTTCATCTGAAGTAAAAGAGGCGGAGGAAAAATGGAGAAAGAGACTGCTTAAAGGTTTAGATGAGACTGAACATTCTTTAGATTCTGATGGAGAAGGTGGAGGGTCCATAGAATCCCCTTCTGTGGCGTTGTTGGACCAGGACTCTGCTCTCAGTGAGAAAGATGTGTCTGTCAAGAAGCAGTCAACAGATAACTCAGACGCTGAAGGGCCTGAGGAAGATACAGTGGAGCTGGAGTTGGCTCTAGAGCGAAAAAAAGTGAGTATAGTGAGTGTGTATAGCCAAATGGTGAGACAGAATTTGTTGTTAAATGATTCTAATAGATGGTATCTCTATCAGGCTGAGTTGAGAGCCCTTGAAGATGGTGACGGAAGTGCTGGGGGTTCTAGCCCTTGTTCTGAGGCTAGTCAAGATGCCACAAATTCCGGGAGCACTCTGTTCAAGAAGAAACGCTGGAAAACTGTCTTTCCTGCTGCTCCCAGCCCAGACTCCAATAGCAGAAGTTCTAACGTACCGGAAAGCACAGAGACAGGTATCCACAGTTTGAGTTGAAGTGTAAATCAATCGCACAACATGGTGTAAGCATCCTATTTATATTTCAGCTCTCCCAAAAGTCATTGATGGAGTTGTGCAGGGAGAAGAGAAAGAAATGGAGACTAACGATCCTGAGGACGATGATGCAGAAAATCCTTCAGCTAAAGAAGAAGTGGAAACGCCAGAGCTTAAGGTTCAGAAACATTTTATTGCGGAAAAGAAGAATAGCATTTATGCAGGTCTATTGGACTGTATCTTTATGCAGAGTTATTATAGTTTCAGATAGGAGAACTTGCCAACACCTTAACCAGCAAGATGGAGTTTCTAGGGATAAATAAGAAAACTATCTCAAATTTTCAACTTCTTCTTCTGCAAACAGAGGTAAGAAGATATCGTACAACTGTATATTTTAGGTTATATATTTGAAAATCAGTTTATTTAAAAAATGCCGATACGGTATTTGAGTATTGTTAATTAATACAAAAACAACCACAACAATACTTATCAGTGGCTTCATACCCTATTGTTTGTTTTTCCTTTTTCCCAGACAAGGATTGCTGACTGGAGGGAGGGTGCTCTGAATGGGATGTATCTACGCCGCAGGCTGCAGGAAGCTGCTGAACACATAAAATATTACGAACTTAACGCCACACCTAAAGGCTGGTCCTGCCACTGGGACAGGTACGCGCTCCTTACCTTTCACACCTTTAAACCCCCTCGTCCCCAAAGTCTTACCTGTGACTACCAGCTGCTTCACTGCAGAAACTGCTGACTTTTACATGACTTTGGGGAGAAGCTTAACAAGTCTGAATGGATTCAAAAGCAAATCAGAAAACTCCTTCACGTTTGATGTAGTCCGGGCAGTTTGAGCTACAAATATTTGGGGCTCCAGTTTGGGCCAGCCTGCATTTTGATAAATGCATGTCACAGATGGGAACTCCCTAGAACAGACTTTTAGACTCATTCGGGTTCCAGTAGACAACTTGGTAAAAGGGAGGGATATACTAGGAAGGCTGGTGGCCTGGGAGCACTTTGCATTTTACAGGACTTCAGCCCCAGATTGCGCTGCACACAGAGTGATACCCTGGAAACAACCAGTCTGATGGAACAAATAAAAGCTGAAGATGAAGCTATGACGGGATTCCAGCAGGTCAGACCATCTCTTTCATGTTATTATATGATTGAACAAATGTTTTATAATGTTTATGTGCCATGTGTGTGTAATTTTTCTGTTATTCACTGTTCTCTCTTATTCTCCCGGGAAGAAGTGGTTGCCCAAAAGCTGGGGGCAACCGTGGTGTGAAGGGTTATTAAATACTTTCAGGCCCTTTGCTTTGGTAAAGCAGAAATGTTTGGTGATAAGATAATCCATCTTGGGGGCAAAAGTTGAACTTTTTTTTGGCTTTTGGCCATTTGTTGCTATCCCCACATCCCAAGGTATCATGCCAGTCAAACAGTTGTGATTTCAGTTTCTGAGACCTTTCCCTCTTATCTCTGTTGTCCCACTCTAGAGAACACAGGCGGTATTTTTATCTGAACGAGCGGACAGGTGCATCACAGTGGGACTTTCCTACAGAGGAGGACAAGGGAGAGGATGCCAAAGGAGGTCAGTCTTCACACTTCAGACGTGAATAGATTACATGAGTTACTATATTTAACTGATAAATTATGCATTTTGTCTGTAAATAGGATCATCTGCTGCTAAACCCAGCACATTGTGGACCTCATCCCAACCTCCTCTTCCAACTACCCCACCACCCCCCCTCTTCAGCAGTTCACCCCCCCCACCATTGCCCCCCGATTCTCCACCAACGCCTCCACCTTTGCCTGACAGTGATTCTGAGATCATGGAGGTGGAAATGGAGATGGATGACGATGATGGGGAACCTCCGGCCCCTGGCACAGAGGAGGACAATGGGCCTCCTCTGCCACCGGGCATTACCAACACAAGGGTATTAAAGAAATCGTACCGTTTTTGTTTTGACCTACACACAAAATACACTAAAATCTTTTATTTCTTTCTCATTTGAATAGATTGTAGAGTCAAGTGCCTTTGGGAGGACTCTCAAACGCAAAGCTGGTCAGTCAAGTAAAACTGTTACAATTGGAAGCAATCCCATCCGTTACTCTCAACCTATTGCCAGTGCAGGTACGCAAACTGCATGTATTTTAAAAGTATCAAAGATGCACTGTAACTTTTCTGGTGTAGGGTCTTTTGTATCTGTGGTGATATTATTGCTTTGGAATGTTTCATTGTATAGCATCACCTTTTCCTCTCCATGGGGATAAATTAGTTTAATGCCATACAGTGGAACATTCTAGGCAGAAACAAACAGGTTCCAGACAAGTTACAAAAAGTACCTTTACCTTATTTTGAATTTAAGTCATGTCTATAGTATAGTCCAGTGATAAATGGCGTCTTTCCTGCAGCTTCGATAATCCCCGTGGCTGCTTATTGGGGTGTGCCAGCTGTTCCTCTTGTGCCTTCTGAGCCCCCTATGCCACCACAGCCTCCACTGCCTCCACTGCCTCCACCCCAACCACCCTCAGAACCTCCTCCACCCAAACCCACAGAGAAAATTAAAAAGACCAAAAATAAGGTAATGTCACCCGTCGGACACTGGGTTAAAATATTATTGCACCAATTAATTGCATCTTTTTCTTTCTCTTTTTTTCCAAGTCTAAGAAAGTTAAAACCAAAATGCCATCTTTGGTGAAAAAGTGGCAGAGTATCCAGAAAGAACTGGATGAGGAAGAAAAAAGCAGTTCGAGTGATGACGATCGAGATCTGCTGAACAAGAAAAGTATAGAGGAATGGAAGTATCAGCAGCTCATGACGTACGGCACCGCTTCCTCCAGTCATATCTCAGTAATTAACATGTGTTTATTTTGTGATTACTAATTATGTACTTTTCTCTTTTTATTTTAGGGGAAAAGCTTCGAAAAATGCCAACTTTGAAGCAATTCCAGACAACTGGCGGGAAAGAATAAAAAAACGAAAAATGATGAACAGCACATAACGGTTAATCCAACTGTGTCTGCCTTATTAAACTAACATCTATTTAAACTATAAAACACGATTGAGGTCAGTTACCACTATGACATTTTGTGGTTGAATGTTTGAGAAGTTAAGATTGTTGTGCCATATGGTCTCCTTCATCCTTGTTGGCTCATTACATCAAGTTATGACCACAAAACACAAGACATTTGTGTATTTTAAGGGACAATTTTTCAGCTCAACTGTATATATGTGTATTATGTTGTGATTATAAATGATGATATGGAATGGGAGGGGAACATTACATGTACATTTTGTATTTAAAATGTTATTAAATGTGTTTTTCCACATTTTGCTTTTTTAACAGCGGCTCATGTGCATCATTCCTCTATAAATGATGGCACTTAAAGACTGTAGGCACTTGCTCTGTTTGCAGGTGCATTTACACGTTCTCTATGGGCTTACAAAGACCGTATCCTGTGTACATGGGCATCTAACTGCCTGCTCAGGGTTTGACAACAGAATAATGAAAAAATATTCTACTGTAAATGAAATCACAGTCATTGGGGTTATAATATTTAGTTTAAATGTGGAGCAGCCAAAAAAGTTTAATGTGATTTTTTTTTTTTTTTGTAATATGAATATTTGGTTGTTTACAGATATTAATGACCAGGTACAACATTTGTAGATTTTCCTTTTGGCAGGGTAAGTGGGGAAAGAGGTCCCAATTAACCTGAATATTGCTGGGTTTCAGATGACCTCAAAACATTGTAAAGGCAAATAACAGTCAGATTCAGTATGTGTGAATTTTCATATCCACACATTGATATTTCAAGCACTACGTAATCAAATCTAGCTCATGATCCCCATCTATTTCTTACTTTTTTTCATACTTTATTTGTCAGGAACCATGAACAAATTAATTAATCTTACAAAAGAAAAGATGATTTGCATGAGATTTAGCCACTGTTGCTTTCCATGTGCAGTCCCTGGGCAGGTGAACATATATTAAAAATGCACATTTCATTACAATTACATAATACATTATAAGACTTTTTAAGATCAGTTCATTATTAACATTAGCAGTAAAATACAATAAAATGTTCCCATGTCCAATACAGTATGTTTCCTACAATCAAAACCAATTTAAAAATCATGTGCAGGTTTTCACAGTGAAACAGAACAAATAAACCCGACTGATGTGGACACATTCGATTATCTAAAATGTACTTTTTTCAAATTTCTAGTAAAATTATTCAAATCTACAGGCAATTTCAGCGTGTCTGGAGCTGATTCCACTGTCTTATGGTTTAAAAAAAGGCTAGCTGAGCCAGAACAGAGGTTTTTTTTGTTTTTTTGTTTTTTAATGAAGGTGGAGCTGCATTTTTAATAACTTTGAATACATTTCATAGATTTGAATACAAAAGTAAATTGTCGAATCTGAACATTTTGTATTTACTTTGGATATTACAACGAAGTTTTTTTGTTTTTTTTAATCTAGGAGTATGACATCAGCACATTCTAAAATCTGAAAACCACCAAAAGTTAAGATTTGAATAAAAATAAATTAATTAAAAAGTTGAATCTGTGATAATGGGGCGTGGGAAAAAGGGAAAGTCTGGGCTGCTCGAAACCAACGGTCACCACGGTGTTACGGTTGCTAGGTAACGACTGCGCGAGGGCGACGTAAAAACAGTTTGCGCACGTGAGGCTTATGAGGAGTCTAATAAATGTGTAAGTAAACATCTAATCTTGTATTTAAATGTTATTAAAGTTGCATTTTATGTGTTAAAATTTGCTATAGTAAGAATTACGAAAAAAATAATCATTAAGTCAAAAGCCAACTGTTCAGCTAACTTGGCTAACAAATGAACTGCTATCCCTGTGTGGAAGCAGTAGATAGTCTTATAGTTTTGTTACTTTAGCTAACTTACATTTTGGATTCTGTTAGTGGTAGTTAGTGCTGAGTATTTGCCGTTGAACTCTAAATAATGACAATTTCCACAGGCTTAAAAAGTGACAATATAAAGCATCCATGTTTAAACAAGCCTGTGTGGAGAAAAGGATGGCCTCATCTGTAATCAAAAATTGGTGGAATGTCTGTCAAATGGAGAGACTACACTGCAAATATTCCAACACCGAGGAAGACGAAGAGGAAGGAACTGGGAGGAGACCGTGTAAGAAAGTTTGACTTGATTTGAGTATGTGCTCCCAATGTATTATGTAGGTCTATTATGAACAGTTTAATTTGGGCTTTTGTTTGTCCCTTTGGAGATCTAATGTCATTGCTCTGCCTAAAGTGTTCCACAGTATGGTAAACAAATCTATTTCCATGAAGACAAACTAGTTACACTATCAGGACAAGTTACAGGTCAGATCTGTGGAGAAGCGGCTGCTGCTCACAGTAAGAATGCATCTGTTTTTAACAATACAAAAAGTGCTGTTACATACAGGTAAATTTTATATCATGCCTTGGAACATTCCAGGCAAAGCAGCAAAGCAATAACATCTCCATGGAGACAACCAGTGGACAAGCCAGCCACCATAAAAGTAACATACTGTACCTTTAGCTTAAAGAGCACTATACACATTGTAACTGAGAAAACCCACTTTCATAATATATTAAAGAAGCTCTTTTGTTTACAAGCAGTCTGTGGCTGGATAATCTGCTTTAAATGAACTGCACTCCCTTGTTTTATTCAGTCATGATGAAACATTTAGTACTGCCCCGTGTTAATAAAAGAACATTTGATTTGATGTAGTACCCACAGACCTAAGCCAGGCACTGAAGACGAGACAGCTCATTATAAACTTTGATGGAAACCAACCTATTTTGAGTCTCAGAGCTCCGCTGGATGTCGTTACCTTTCCATCTATCGCCTGCCCACGCTGGCCTATAGAGTGTGAAGTCATTGGAGACGTCATTCATCACATAGGTACATCAGTATGTTTTAAGACTATATACCAATCACTATATTGTATTAAAACATGTTTTCTTACTGTTTCTAAGAATGGGACCCCCCACAGCCGGAACCTTTTTACAAATACACTGGCAGTGAGAGGATGCCTCTGCCAACTGGAGAAAAGAATGGAAAAATGGTATACAGTATGGATCATGGTGAGACAAAAATGTTTTATTTTTATGAAAGTTTGTATATCTTTACAATTAGTTGTATGTTTGTTTTTTTTTCTAGCAAAAGCATCTAAGCATCCATTTTTTACCTGCTCACGTGTTGGAGGAAGCCAGGGCCCCATCAGGAATGCTACTTGGTTTGATATTAAAGAGACTGATTTTGTTCTTGAATTTGAATCTCGCTTTGAAAGTGGAAATCTCCAGAGGGCTGTTCAAGTGTGAGTTTTGTCATTTATGTTACTTGTTTCTGATCAACTCATAATGTTCTTTTGTTTAGGGGTCCATTTGACTATGAGCTGACCATCCGCTGTGACATGTACACCAAAAAACACACACAGTGGTTTTACTTCAGAGTGAGAAACATGAAGGCTGGGGTGACATATCGCTTCACCATTGTCAACTTGATGAAGAGCAGCAGTCTGTACAGTTATGGCATGAAACCTCTTCTGTATTCTGAAAGAGCTGCAAAAGAAAATGGGGTTGGATGGAAACGGACTGGCTTCAACATCAGATATTACCGCAACTGCAATGAGGTGAGTAAAGTCAAGTACATATATATCAACGCTAATAGGAGGACATTGTGTCATAAATATTTTTGTTGTTGCCTTAATTTGAATATAGTTGGGAATATTTGGCAAATGTTTGAGATTCTTTATGGATTACATTTTTGAAAATATGTCGTTGCTGTCTTTTCTTAGAATACAAATGAGAATGACACCAAATCCCTGTACTGCCTCACCTGGAGTCTTCAGTTCCCTTTCGAATCAGACACCTGTTTTGTGTCCCATTGTTACCCCTACACATATTCTCGGCTGCAGCGCTACCTGCAACGCATTTCATCCAATCCAAATGTTGCATCCTACTGTAAGCTCAGGATCCTGTGTTATAGCCTTGCTGGAAACGCCGTGTATGTGATGACCGTAACGTCCCAAGGGGACAACAAGTGTGAAGGAACAAACAAAAGAGCGGTAGTGGTGACAGCGCGAGTGCACCCAGGGGAGACAAATGGATCCTGGATGATGGAGGGATTCTTGGACTTTCTGCTTGGTAACTCAGCGGATGCTCAGTTATTGAGAGATACCTTTGTTTTTAAGGTAAGGTATTTATGTTATTGTAATTACATAGTGTTGCTATATAGATTTGGATTCTAAATCTTGTTTTTTTAATTCAATGCCCTTAAAGATTGTGCCAATGCTTAACCCAGATGGTGTGATTGTGGGCAATTACCGCTGTTCTCTGGCAGGCAGAGACTTGAATAGAAACTACAAAACAACACTCAAGGATGCTTTCCCCTGTGTATGGCACACTCACAAGATGGTGGAGAAGTAAGAAACTGTCACACATGTAGTGCACTGTGTCAAACATTTTATATTATTCCTGATATTTTTCTCTTCAGGCTTCTGACAGAGACTGACGTAGTCCTCTACTGCGACTTTCATGGCCACAACCGCAAAAACAATGTCTTTATGTATGGTTGTAATAGCCGAAGTGATGCTTCAATGAATGAAAGAATTTTTCCCCTAATGATGAGTAAAAATGCCAGTAACAAGGTAATGACCCATTTTATCAATATAACTGAACAAATGTGATGAGACTGTTTAAGCACGTACTTTAACTTTCATGCTCAGTTTTCTTTTAAAAGCTGCAAGTTCCGGGTCCAGAAAAGCAAAGAGGGAACTGGACGCATCGCCATGTGGAGACTTGGTATCCAAAACAGCTACACCTTGGAGGCTACCTTTGGGGGCTCCACATTGGGTCAGTTTATCTGTGATTGTCAAAATCAAACACCACATTACATATACACCGGAGGGAGACACTCAAATCTATCTCTCTCTCTCTGGATAGGTGACAGAAGAGGGACGCATTTCAGCACTCGAGACCTGAAGTCACTTGGCTTCAATGTTTGTGACACTTTACTAGACTTCTGTGACCCTGATCCCTCCAAGGTGAACCATCTCATTTAATTTCACAGTAACTATTTTTTGTTCAAATCAATGCTGACTGTGTCATCTTCTCAGACGAATTATTGCTTGAAGGAGCTGGCGGCTCTGTTGAGCAAACATGTGAAAGAAAGACTGGGGAAAGATTTGACAGATTCAAACTTTACTGTTTCTGACCTGGAAACCAGGTATTTATTCCAAAATGAATCATCGCCTACCTTTAGTACAGCCTGTTAACTCTGTTCTAACCAATGCATTATTTGTTCATCTGATGTGACATATCCATATCCTTTATTCTACAATCCTTAACTAAACAGTAATACATTTCTTTTTTAGCACCAGTGGTTCTAATAGTACTGATTCTGATGGACCCCCACTTCATTTACTTAACCCACCAAACACTAGTCTCCAAAAGGTATTTAGGTAAATATTCATATGATATTTTATTATTGTGTTTAACTCTATCTATTTTGCACTCTAGAATCAACTAAAAGAAAGAAAGAAACGTCTGAAGAGTCGTAAGGAAAGAGACAGACTGCGTTCACACCTAAAGGTCCAGGAAAGTGACAACAAAGACATGGTACAGTTTTCAACAGACACAGGGGTTGTCTTTTGTGCACCACAATCTTTAACTGGGATTATTATCTCCAACCAGCCACTTGAGAATACATTGAAACCAAGACATGTAATGAAGGAAAAAACGAGTGACCATGTAAGTATTAAAATTAGTAGAAAAGGAAAAGTGTGTTGGGCTATTTAAGCAACACTATTGGTTTAGTTTGTTTAATATTACATTTTTGCTGTAGGTCAATCAACTGTCAAGAAAAGCTGTTATCCCTCCGACTAATACTCACCCAGGCGAAATAAGCCAGGTGACTTTGTGGCATGGTTCAAACCCCGTGATGGTAGGAATGAACCAAAAATGAATGTTTGTAATGTTTGCTTATGTAAAGTTTATAGTTTTTTTTTAATATATGTATTTCTTTTAGAACGGCAGCTTGGATGATATAAATACTTCAAGCGCATATGACAAAATAAATTGTTCCCATTTCAGCCCCCAAATAACAGTCAAGTCACATATGGGTAAGCATGAAATTTAATAAACTTTCACAACAAATTGGATACGAAATAACAATCAGATTTTGATCAACTTTGTTTTTTGTGAAAGAACCTGAGCAATGTAGGAGCTCTTCACAATTTTTGCATTTAAGTGCCATCTTTCCACCAAAAACTGCTTTTGGCCCAAGCTCCCGGCTGCTTTACCCAATACCTCGGAAGCGTTTGATTACATATAAAGTTTCCAGAGGTTTGTTACAAAATTATAAATGTGGCAAATTATTAAAAAGTTTTATTTTCTAATGCTTGTGTTTGTTTCAGGGCTATCTACCATAACAGTACCAGACAGGTAAATATCACTGCAGCAGCACATTATCAGCACATTAGCATCAGTGTGGTTTCATATTGTAACTGAAGGGTTTCCAGAAGGTTGTTCTTTCAGATGATCCCCAATGTTCCCGATAGACGACTGCTGATAAGTTTATCCACAGAAAAGCTCAACAGTGACCACATCTATAAAAATACATCCATCGCCCAAACCACTTTGAAAGACAAACCACAACATGACCAGCCGGAAGAAGGTGAGTCAAAGTTTATGCTTCAACATCAACATGACACTTACCAGTGGTTTGATATGAAATGTGTTGTTCTAAGTGGGCAGAACTTGTATCTTGTAAAATAAAAAATGATGCAAGCTTCTACCAAGTTAAGTTTTATCACAGAGGTTTGGCTGTTAATCCCAACTCTGGCCGGTTCATTCTGTTGTGTCCTGCGGCAAAACACTTTCACTCGCCGTGCCTCCTGTGTCTACGTACAATGATATATGAATGAATGTGTGTTGTATGAGAAATTGAAATCTTAAGCAAAGCTTATTTTTTAATGTATTTTGTCAATGAAACTCCAGCCTTATGTGTGTGGCCCATCTTTACTCACCACATTTTAGGACAGGTTCCACAGCGCTGGGGCGACCTCTGTCTGCGCCATTCAGAACTACAGCTCAAAGTTATAATTCTTTTTCTCTCTATTTCAACAGGTTTGTCTCTGCTTAAATGTAAACCATGCAAACATCACAAAGGCTCTATTCCCAAGACTTTTCTTGAGTCTTTGCAAAAAGGCACAGACAAAAGGTAAATAATATGTCAAGTATTTCACACTAAATACTGTCTTTTTTTTCTTTCTTTGTACATTAAACCAACTTCTTTTAAGAGATGTGCTAAATATCCAACCGTTGTTTGTTTCAGACAAAATAAAGAAATCTCCAGGAACAAAACCGTGCTGCACAATGTACCTTTGGCGAAGACTATAACTGAACTCCCACTTTCACCAATCTTTGGAGGTCTTCAGTCAGTTGACAAAGTAAAACTCAGTTGCATTTCTGGAAGAAAAGTCCCAAAACCTGTCACTGAAGAAGTACACAGAACACAGGACACAGTTTCAAGACCATCACAATCTGCACCGCCATAACACAAAACTATTAAACTTCAGAACTATTACTGATTTACTTATAATGCTGATAACAATGTGCTCCATCCTCTTTGAATACTGCACACAGTTATTGTAGGAATGTAATTTACCAATTTTGTTTTTACTACACACTTCTTGCTGCTGTTTTAAAAATGTGCACACATTAAAAAAAACTTTGATACAAATTTAATTCATACAATCAACACCAGATGAATTGCATTTTTACAATGATATTTTACAAAATATAAGGCAATATATTTAGGGTGGAGAAGAGTTGAATTGTCTAAGATGAAACTGGCTTTCAGTGTGTCTGACGAGGTCCCGGAGTGCAGTAAAGCCACCAAGAGCCTTGATCAAAACAGAAAATGAGTGAATTCATCCAAATCATAAGGAATATATGAACAGTGAACTTAAAATACAACCTGTGTTAATATAAATATGGCGAGGACTATATGAACACCTCTTTCCAGTGGCTGTATTAGAATAGCTTCATTAAAAAGTTGGAAGAGAATCAAAGGCAACTGCAGCAGAATACTCAACAGCCAAAAGCCTGCCAGCTCTGGGACCTTTCACAAAACACACACACACAGAAGATGTGCAATGTAATAAATGTATTATAAATGCATTTTTGTGCTTAAGTACCTTTTCTTGCAGATTTCCAGAGTAACCCAGATACAGTCGAATGGCTTCAATACAAGTCATTACAATTAGAATAGTCACAAGGATGAACTTGTAGTAGTCTGGCAAAAAGGGGTACTGAAGAAAATAATCACATTAAGACACAGGAGTTTAAGCATTTCCTCTTCATCAGATAGAAATATTTATTCAACGGAACATTACCTTGAGATTTAGCATTACAATTTCACTGATCCACCAAAATGGAAAGAACCACAAGTTAAAATACAGGGACATTTGGAGGTGGAGGCTGGACAGAATCCGTTTATCTGGAAAAAACAGACCAAAAAAAAAACATTAAAAGATCAGGCAGAGACAATATTAACCTCTTAAGACAACATAAAGGATGCTTTACAGTGCAGCTAAAGCCATTGTAACAACACACTGTGCCCACTGTGCCAAAGTGCCACAGTCTGGTCTTATTCCAGGTGTTCCAGCGTGTTCATAGTGTGTTCACAGTGTGTTCACAGTGTGTTCACAGTGTGTTTATAGTGTGTTTATAGTGTATTCCATAGTGTGCTAACAGTGTGCTAGCCGTGCTAACATGCGCGTGCTGTTTACCGTTGAGCACAAACGGCTCGTGCTCTTTGGTGACGGTGTGGCTCCTGTTTGGATCAAATAAAACATTTCGAGAAAAGTCTTCCAGGCGTTTTCTGAGGTTCTCCGGTAGCTCCATTGTGAATCTTGTCCCAAGTGTTCGCTCAGCTCCACAGATGCAGACATTGCTCATAAACGCTCCGCCTTTCCCTTTCTCTGCCCTTGGGCTTCGTCTCCATGGTGACCAAACAAACACGCCCCCTCCGCGTGCGTTTGGAGCTCAAGTGTGCCCCCTCAGAAAACTCAGAAACTGTGGGATGAGTAGATACGAGGCTACGCCTGTGTGACCTGTTATTGTCTGAAGTTGTCTCTTTTTTATTTATTTTTTCGCAAAATCCTCAGGGCATGTGCACAAGTCCCTGCAGAGCACGCAGCTCTGCGGAATCAGGGACCTGTCAGACACAGCACGCAGCTCTGTGTAATCAGGGGTGTGTCATGTCTGTAATGTTGCGACAGACCTCATGGGCCACGCCTTTAGAGAAATCGAAACTAACACAAATTTAATCGGAGAGAAAATGGCTTCAAACTATGAAGAGCGTTTCACGTGCTCTATTTGCCTTCAGCTCATGGAAGATCCCGTGACCATCGGCTGTGGGCACAACTTCTGTATGAGCTGCATTAATAAGTATTGGGACAAAAAGTTTGCTGAACGGGCCGCGTGCATTTGTCCCCACTGCAGACAGACCTTTACACCGAGGCCTACGCTCTTCAGAAACGCACTTCTGGCCGAGCTGTTGGAGGAGCACAAGAAAACTCAGGAGTCTGGTGCCTCTGATGGAGACATGGATGGGGAGGGGGGCGTTGGAGACATGGACGGGGTGGGGGGCGCTGGAGACATGGACGGGATGGTGCTCTGTGACGTTTGCACTGGGACAAAGCGCAGTGCGTGTAAGTTCTGTCTCGCCTGTCTAGTCTCTTACTGCCAGATACATATAAAGCCTCATTTTGAAGTCGCCCCTCTCCAAAAACACAAGTTGGTTGAAGCTTCAGTGAATAACCAGCAGGTCATATGTGCGCGCCACCACAGACTGTTGGAGCTGTACTGCCGCACTGAGCGCGTGTTCATCTGTGCACTGTGCGTGGTACAAGGCCATCAGAGCCATGACACTGCTGCTGTCACTGAGGAGATGAAAGCAGCACAGGTACAAGTCTGCTCTTACCTTTACTTCAAGTCCAAATGGTGATACAGCTTAGTGTTGTGTTCTTGTTACAGATGAAAATAAAAAGAAACAGAGACATGATCAAGGACAGAGTTAAAGATTCAGAGACAAGAATGACTGAACTGAGAGAGGCCACGAAATCTATAAAAGTGAGTTGTTCTATGTGTATCATTACATTTAGAAAAAAATAATGCTATGTTTTATGCTATCCCTAACACCTAAACAGGACCATGAATGCTCATATTGATCACAGGCTCCTGTAAACGTTTAAAACCATTTTGAGTTTAAAACTACTTTCTCAGTGTTTGCTGATGTATCCATTGCATCTCCATTGTAACCGATCAACATTCTGCCATAGATGATTGTGTAATCCCTCAGTCATCCAGGTCTGATCCATAGTAAAAAGAAAAAATCAAATCTGTGAACTGTTGTAGGAGTGAAGACGTTTGGCTGCTCATCCAAGCCGCTTCTTCAGTTCTGGTCAGATTACTGCTGGACTGGTTTCAGTGTAGTCAGCTCCTCTCTTCAGACAGATATAAGGCAGTGTACAGATTTTTTTTTACTCTTCTGCCTCAGAGATACATGTTGAACCCCCCCCAGTGTAATGTCACTGTAGAGTATCAGTAATTACTATCACATGACAGAATTACTCATTACAATTAATTATTTTTCTCTTTTCGGTAAAGGACACTGCTTGGGAGATCTGCGATGAATTTGACCGCCTTTGTCAAGAAAACATTCGCTTGTATGTCACCGCCATGGAGAAGAGGAGCGCTGATGTGAGAGAGAGAGTTGGAAAAGCAGAAAAGGCCGGACTAGACTGGGCAAACTCTCAGCTCAGACATTTGAGATCTGAGGTGGATGTGCTGAAGAGGAGAGACGAACAACTCCAACAGCTTTTACAAACCAAAGAACCCATGCAGATTATACAGGTGATAGAGTTGAGATGTTTTATTAGTTGGTCATTTTGACAGTTTTCAGTATTTTGACTAAGGGTTAGACCTGTCACGATAACAAATTTTGAAGTACGATATACTGCCGACGTGAATATAGACGATAAACGATAATATTGAGTCACTTATGCCATTGAGTCAATAATCCTAAAGTACAATAATCCCCAAAAACTATTCTAAATAAACAATATGGCTAAAAAAACATGAACTGCAATGAATAAATGGCAGAATGAAACACATACTAGTTGTTAGTTTTTCTCTATTCATGGGATTCAGACAATTCTTTCCTGATTTGGGGACTTTGTGCCGACCCATAAAGGACCTTTCCCCATTCACAAGATATAGTATTTTGATTTGAATTGCTTAATTGCTATGACCACAGAAGTACGGCTGCTCTCGCTTGAAAAACCCATGAATAATGAGTCATAGAGGTTGTTTATTCAACCCCCTACAGCTCAAATTTCTAATCGTAGAACAGAAAAATCAAAGGTTCCCCACTAATACTAAGAGGCGACTGAAACACAGTTTGTGTCCACTCATCTGAAGGTTGGTTCGAATCCCACTCTTGACAGAAGCACCATAAGATCTGACCACTCAGATCCACTGACCCACAGGTTGGTGGTGCGATACTAGCTGCCATAGATGCATACTGTCATTGTGTCCTTGGGCAAGATACTTAACCCCCCTTGCCCCTAGTGTCTGTGTACACCTGTGTGTGAATGTGTGATTGAATGGGGGAGTGGTGGCGCTTGAGTCCCCCCCACTGGTCAGTAAGAGCGAGTTCAAACGTGCAGTAGACCACATCTAAACAACCAGGATTAGAACAGAGTGTGAATGAATCTTAATGATTTTTGCTTTATTTATTTTTTATTTTAGCCTAGGTTTTGTCTAAAAAACGACCAGACCAGGTGGTTAGGCATCACACCATATGACCACCAAGTGAAATGAAATAATAAAGTTTTGTTTTTGTTTTTTCCTCCAAAGGGTTTCCAAGCTCTTGATGTCCTTCCAGCAGAAACTAATGTTCACACAAGTACTGAAAAACTGACTGAGTTTGTCAGTAATCAAAAGCAAAAGCTGAAAAATGTTTGCAAAACTGAAATGGAAGAATTACACAATAACCTCACACAATACTCAGGTAATAATAATAATAATAATAAATAATAATATATTTCTACACTGGTTATTTTCACAAAGTTTCCCATTTGTTTATAGTATTTTTACTTTTTATAGTAATAGGATTATTTGTGCCCAAGATTAAAGACGTAATCACATTGAGAGACTATCTTGTGTCTAAATACAAAAGTAAGTATACCAATTTGCAGTTTGTTTTTGTTCCATGGTTATATTAATTATAATCTTTTGTGCAGATTGCAAACTGGAGTTAAATCCCAACACCGTTGCTGCTTGTCTTTCATTGTCCTCCTCAAACAGAGAGCTGTCATGGGGCGGCAATGACCAGGGACATCCTCACCACAGAGACAGATTCACCTACTATCCCCAGGCCTTGTGCAAAGGGGGGCTGAAGAATAACGCGTACTGGGAGGTGGAGTGGGACGGAGGCATCGTGGAAGTGGCTGTTTCATATAAAGGCATTGGTAGAAAGGGTTCTGGAAATGACTGTTGTTTTGGCCACAACAGTCTGTCATGGAAGCTAATCTGCAGTTCATCTGGGTGCAAGTTTTGGCACAATAAACTTGAAAAAGCTCTGATTCCACCAGTAAGCTCTCGTAAAGTAGCTGTACACCTCGTATATCAAGAGGGCATCCTGAGCTTCTACGGTGTCAATACAAACAATGAGTTGACACTTCTGTATAAAACTCAAGTCGTCTTTACTGAGCCTCTGTATCCTGGGTTCAGTGTTGATTTGGGCTCAAGTCTGAAAATTTGCACCATTTAAGAAAATCACGTCAGAGCTGGCACCTGCTTTATGTTTTGATTTGTTCATATTGTGATGTTAAAGTCTTTCTCATTCTGTAAATCACTTTGAATTACTAAACCTTGCCTTGTCTTTAGAATTCTTAGAAAAGCAAAACAACAAAGGGGTTATTTTTTATCTTAAAAATATTTACTTTCAACAAAACACACAATAATAATTCTTAACATGTATATTGTGGGAAAAATATGACATTAATCATATTTGACATTTGTTTGGGATTTCAATAAAAATAGTTTGGTTTGATGAGTCAAGTCTCAAAATGACATGTATTCACAACAGAATGCAGCACCAGCGCCGCTAGAGTTAAAACATCACAAATCATAACATTGACTGAACCGAGTTGTTTATGTAGGAGAGTTCGATTGTGTTGTAGAACTGAAGACAGGCTTTATACTGCAGCAGTTTCTCCGTCACAGGGCTAACACCTACTGCTTTACCCTGCACAGACAGGTCAAGGTACCTGCAAAATATGACACATTTCAGTAAGGATTATCACATATTTTCAGAAGTTCCATGAGGAAATATCAAAACCGTACACCTGTAGGACATACGCCAAAGTACAAGAGTGTTCACAGCCAAAAGTATGGCCAGCAGAAAAAAGAAACGTTCTAGATTTCCTTCGTGCAGTACATTTGGATAGAAATTACCTGTAAAGAGATGAGGATTTCATTCAGTTGGTTTGAACCTTTACTGGGTTAAATGCACTCCACATAGGACTGTCACAAGAACAAATTTTGAGGCACGATATATCTACAGAGAAATATAACGATAAAAGATAATACTGAAACTACTTTATGACACTGACAAAATAACCATAAAGCAGAATAATCCTAGTGAACCATTTTGTAAATAGACAAATAGCAGAATAAACCAAAAATAAATCACAGAAGTGACTTATTCAACCATCTACTGCTTAAATCCTATTATAATACAACAAAAATATTCCCATCTACTGCAAAAAAAAATGTAAAAATTGTTCCAGCTTTCATAAATTGACAGATAAGTTGATATAGTGATTATCGTGACAGTGCTTTTTTCATAAGATCCACATTCATAACAGTACCTCCAGAGATCAGGTATAAAAACATAACTATGAATGCACCAAGAAAACAGCCCCCTCCATAGGACAGTGTGAGAAAGTGCAGCGAGATCCCTCTGATATGACTGGGAGTCAACTGGAAGGATATAAATGAGCCTAAAAAGTGAATAAACCGTTTCAAAACACAAATTCAACGTGGCCGTGAGATGTACTGTAATGTCTCGGACTCACATGTAGGTGTCACAAGAGCTTCGGCAATACCAAGTAGGATGTACTGGGGCGCCAGGTAGTAGCAAGGCATTGAAGAGACCTGCAAGACTTTTCCAGAGAGAGTTTGCTCCACCAGTGGGTAAGTCTTTCTCTGAAGTTCACAGAAACCTGCCAGCAGCAGAGAGAGGGCTGCAAGAACATGGCCCAAAGCTAAAAAGGGGAGGATGAACAGGGAGGGATGGTAAGAGGGGTCCTGCACACAAGGGGTCTGGTCAGGAAGTCATTATAAGGAGGAAAAGACAGAAAAACATATATTTAGGTATGAGTTATAAGAGCAGAACCTCTGAGTGAGCACAGAGATACTTACTGATGACCCTGATGGGAGCCATAGGAGGTTTTCCTGTGGAGAGGAAGCAGGACGTGACCAACTCCATCAGTGGAGCCAGCAACAACAGAGGGAGGATGCTGATGACGTTCATGACACCAATGGGCAAGAGAAAGTCTCCCATGTGAAGGTTTGAATTCATGGTTTGGATGTAGTAACCTGAAGGAATCTGTTAGAGAAAAATGTTATTTGTCATTTAATAACAACAATAATTGTACAGTATGTGTCGTTTATGCTTGTACTTGTGTAATGCAGACTCTGTAGAACAGCTGAAGACCATAAAGAGGGAAGAGCCGTGCTAAGACTTTGACATTCTCCACATGTGTCTCGCTGTATCGGCCCCCGTTGTTCTCTTTAGCCCGATCCAGCCAAGATGTGACCTCTCCGCTTATATGGCGATAGTGGATGCAGCACATCCTCAAGGAGTTTAGGAACACTCCCAGAGTGGTCAGCAGAGACCCCCCTGTGTTAAACGTCACAACATGAACACTGACATGTGGTTAAAAGCAGCTGTACATTTGTGTCAGTTATACCTTTCTTTGGCTTGTAGGTAAATTTGTTGCGCACCATGTTTATGGCCATAAGAGCCAGTAACACAGAAGTGAATGGGATGAGAAATCCCAGATTTTTTGCCACAGACTGTTGAATATAAGCTATGCCAAGGAACACTACGGTGGAATTCAGATTGACCAGCCAGTAGAACCTATACATACCAACACAACAGTTGCAGAATCTAATCATCCAATCCAATCATTTGAACCTTTGCAAAATAATTATTTGGTTATTTTAATTGGAGAAGGTACCAGTTGAAGAAGGACAGAAGCTGGTGCTGGTTGTAACCCTGCAGGCTGTAGGCTCCCATAGGACAGAGTATAGCCCTGATACCACCAATGCCCAATGCTGCCGCCAGCAAACCAGTGTAAAAGAGAATCTGCTGCTCCCGAGGCTCTATCTGGTGAGTGATGTGATGAGTGTCTATGTAGAAATCTTCAAATGGAAATGCCACCACAGGAAGCATGGCTGTGCCTTTGAGAATAAGATTATGGTGAGAGTTTGTCATTTATTTTACATGTTATATTACTTAAACTAACATTTAAAAACAAATATAACCTGAAAAGACAAGACTTACCAAAGAAATGAAGGAACGCACACAGGTAGAGGACTTTTGTCCTTCCTAAGTATGTTTCAGCAAACCATCCCACCAGGACTGGCGTCAGTGTGGTGGCTCCCACAAACATCAGGTTGATGAAAGCAGCCAGGTAGTTGTCATACCCCAACTTCACAGTGCAGAACAGGATCATGTTGCACACAATCCCAAAGAACGTGAATCTTTCACACAACTCTACCAGCAACACACAGATAATAACTTGAAGTTTCTTTCTGGACTTCCGTGATGTCCTAAGCTCAGGCTGTGGTGACCTGAGCTTGTGCAGTGATTGTTTGCTCTCAGACAGTCTCTGGTGGTCTTTTGCCATAGTAGCTCCAGCTTTGCGTGCTCGTTCCCCCAGTCAGCCCAAATAACTTTGTCTCTTCTGCTTATCAGGCTCTGACTGCAGGGCCTTGTGGGTATCCCACACCTCAGTGCAAACTTCCTCCACTGGTGGCACAAAGGACACTCCCACATGTGCACGTGCTGCAGGCCAGTGTCCAGCCTCACAACAGAGGACAGATGTCACAGACATGACACATCTGGTAGAATCACTCCATTGTAACTGGTGGTTAATTGACATGGTGTGTAGCTCCTGTGTTAGGCTGTATATTTCACATGTAGACTAGGCCTATACATATATTGAAAAATCATTTATTTTGGCTACTATGAGGCAATCTGCATCTAAATAAATAATGAGGATTGAAAACAGTAAACGTTAGTAGCCTATTCAGATAACAAACACTTATCAAATGCCTCACTTGAGTGTAAAAATAGTCTCTCCGTGTATCTGCTCATGTGCCTGCTGCCTGTTATTAGAGTCAGTATGTGAAGTGAGTGTGAGAGTGACTGTGTCCAAACTGGTTTAAACTGGGTCATCACTAAAGAGCCACAGTCACCAGGAAAAAGAGTCTGTTTTTATTCTTAAAACGACCTGGGCCTTTACATAAACAGCCTTTTGGACTGATGTTGGTTTGTTCTCATGGTTCTTGTACATATATCCTCTTGTTTTGATGTTGGTTTGTTCTCATGGTTCTTGTACATATATGCTCTTGTTTTGATGTTGGTTTGTTCTCATGGTTCTAACCGCAGACTCTCGATGCTCACGCGTTCACGCGCTCGCGGTGTCATGGCAACAGCGTCCTGCCGCGCGGGGGCGCGCTCTGTTTTTGTTGCGTTTGTTCAAACCGGTCACTTCAACTCCTAAGGTTTTACTCTGAGCTGCCATAGGTAAGAATAATAACTGGTCACATGTGACAGTTCACATGGTAGGTTCTTTAACCGATATTAACGAAGTTCTACTTTTTATCTTCACTAACTGCACTTTTGTAACGTCCTCGCAGCTGTAACTCACTTCGTTGCTAGCATTAGCATTAGCATTAGCGCGCGTGCTAGCTCTGTGAAAGTATCAGAGTTTGGAGCTTTGTTGAGTACAGTTAAATGACCTTTTACTTTAATGCATTTTCCAGCCTTTCTCCACAAGGGACAATGTCCAGTTTTGCGACAAACGGTTTCAGCTCTACTCCAGTGAAGAAGTCCAGGAACCGAGAAAAAGACTTCCACAAACCTGCTGCTTTGGATTTAGATGTCGGGGTCATTTCTGATGATGAAGACACGTTCTCTCTCCTGTCTCCCATCTATCACGACAGTTTTGAGAGTGGAGAAGACATAAGTCAATCAAGTGGACAGTCCCCACCAAAGGGGACAATGGACACCTCAGTGCTGTCAGACAGGTGAGCTAGTAAATATAAGACCACAACATTATACGTACGTGAAGTAATGTAATAATCCTTATATTCTGCAGGTGTGAGCTGCCTAAAACGCCCTCAGATCAGATGCTGAGCTCTGCAGTGCCACAGAAAACTCCAGCTTCACTCAGCGCCTGGGAACTGTGGCTTCTGAATAAGGCCAAAGAAGATAGGATCAAATTGGAAAAGAAGGCAGAGGAGGCAAGACTCATATACTGATATGTTTTATCCGTGATTTTAGTAAACTCTAATATGTAATATACCTGATGGAGATGGTTGTTAATTAGGAGCGGTTACTTCAAGAAAAGAAAAATCAACAAGAAAAGGACCATGAGCAGAAAGTTGCTATGATCAATCAAAGGATCCAGGAATGGCTGAAGATGAAAAGAGAACAGGTTCATTATTTTTTTTGTGGACATTCATTTAACATGGGCATAGCTCTGTCTAATTGTGTTAAATTTTATGTTGTGTTGTAGGAAAAGCAGGAACAAGATCTAAAACAAAGCAAAGAACAAAAAGACCTGATGTTGCAAATGCAAAAGCAGAGGGAGATTGAACTCAAAGCACAAGATAAGTATAAAGAATGGCTTCAAAAGAAAAACCAAGAGAAAGCAGAAAAAGAAAAAAAACTGAAGGTAACTGTTTATTTTTACGAATATTTGGCAGTTCATTCATCTACAAAACTGTATTTGATAACAATGTTAATCTTTCTGTGGTGGATAGGAGGAAGCTGCACTAAAAGAAGCACAAGAAAAGGAACGACGCAGGAGGGCAGAAGAAAAGTTCAAGGAATGGCTTAGTCAGGCCAATACAAAAAACACAGTCAACCGCAAATCGACTTGTCAAGGTAAATATTTCCCTTAATGCCTGTCATTTACAAGCCAGTGGTCGCAGCATCAAGTATAACAGGAACTTAGAGCCTCAGACAGATCACTAGATTCATGAAAACAATAATATGTAAATAATCTTATGAATATTTTTGCCCCAGGTCCATATGGAAAATCTTACCCATCACCCAGCTTCTACAATCCCATTCCCTGGAAGCCGATTCACATCCCTCCTGAAACTGTTAACAATACGACTGACAGGAAAGCACAGAGACAACCAGAAGGACATCAGAGCCTCAGTTCTAATTCGAGGCAGCGAAAGTCTGTTGGTGCAGCTCGGTCACAGCAGAGGAGATGACACTGCAAAATGCTCATGGTGATAGACTGGAATTCATTCTAAAGCCTCAGCATCATGATCTTGTGTCTAGAACCTGTCACTTTTGTTTTTGAAAGTCACTCTAGATACTTTTTTATTGTAATAGATATTTTATAATGTTTATATTAGAGTTTTATATCAAATCTGACTTCATTTCCTACATGTACTATAAGATACACAGAGAGAGACCTGCACATCTCATAAAAGCTGCGACAGTTCTGGGGCCAAAAAGAAAAATTATAGAAAAGAAAAAAACAGATCAGCTCCGCAGTTCTTTGGCACTCCCAGTTTTTTAGATTATTTTAATAGCAGCACAATGCTACTGTTAACCTTAGTTTCCTACACACCCATTCACAATTTAGGTGTTTGGGTTAGTTATAAATAAAACACGGAGCCTTGCTGTTAATAATTGTTTCTTTATATTGTATGTATATGTCACGGTTTGAAATAAGTTTGGTGCCTGGCCACACAATACAAAGCACCATTAGGGGTTTATTACAAGTTAAAATGTCCAAATTTATAATCATAAGAAGTAAAAAGATCAAATGGGTAAAACCATGGAAAAGTTCCAGTTCCAGCAGTGCTTATGTTCACTGGTGACATATAAAGATTGTCCAGTCCCATCCAAGGCCCGCCAGCAGCACATATACTGCATTCATAAACTAGGAGATATTTTGAAAATGATAACAATTTTTAATAGCTATAATTTGTTATATTTTGTATTCCTGTTGTATGAAATCCACATTTACAAACTCAAGATAAAATGCTTGGTTTATTATGTCTGATGAATAATTTGTGCTATATTTGAAATGTATTGCTTCCGCGTTAGTCATCAAAACAAGATGTCTTTATATGCAAGTAATCACAAGCCTGGTTCACAAGCCCAGAACAGACGGTGGTTGGTGGTCACAGCCAAAGATAGACCCCAGTCTGTGGCCTGGTCAGCTCTGTCACACTCGCTCATTGTTTAGAGTCCAGCTGTGTCTTTTTCTTCAGTGGGCTGAGATGACGCCAAGCACGAGTGGGGGCGGAGACAGAGCGAGAGAGAGAACACATGCCTCTAATGCACATTCTGAAAACCCACTGCTATGCTACATCTCACTCTGCTCTGTGTATGTGAAGACTAAGGTACCTTATTTACTTATTTACTTCAAATGCAAGTCCTAGAGTTTATAATTACTGTACAGTTCCTTATGTGTGTTTGTAATGCATAAACAATTCTATTGGATTCTGTTTTTAACTAATGAAAAGGATGTTAAAGGTCAAAGAATTAACAGATAATAGGCAAATATATTGGTGCAGTCCAAAGTTCAATTGATCAGTTGTTTACTTATATGAGCTGTAAAACAGGGAGGTTACTTGAAGATATTTGCTCAAAACTACTCCTGCTGTTTTAGGCTATTTATAACTCACAGCACCTCCCTTATAGTATCTGATATGTTCCAGTGATCTTTCGGGCTATTGATTCTGTATTTTCCTCCCCAGGTTTCCAAGTGCATGTGTGAATATTCATTTTCAATCCCAAGATGCAGTGGTGCCGCTTGGCAGGTGGTTGGAGAACGCACAGACAGGTAGTAGGCGTGTTTCTACATTTCAGATTGGAACTGAATTGGCCACTCATAGAGGATAATAGAGGACAGCCAATGCCAGAGTCTAAAGGTTACAACCACTGGACTTACCTTAGAAATACAAACAAGTACTTTAGATTGAACAGAGAGGGAAAGCTGTTACTGGATCATTGCATTTGGCTATGGATTAATTTAGTAGATCTTTGATGGATACTATTGGATACCATTGGTTCTTTTAGATTAGTATCTTTACTTTTCAGTCACTAAGAACACTTGATATCAGGCTGGAACATGAACGTCTTGAAGAGATTCCAGTTTAATTTCAAAGATGTGACGGTTTATTTGTTAAATATTCAAAGTCTTTATTAACACAACTCAGGTGAAACCAGTTTAGTTGCTCAGCTCCGAGTTTAAGTCTGTATTCTGTATTTTTCACTATGCAGTCTGCTGAGCTGGAGCTGGAGGACTCTTTTGACTTTCTCTTTAAAATCATCCTGGTCGGAGATTCGAATGTTGGAAAAACCTGTGTGGTGCAAAGATTCAAGTCTGGGATTTTTATTGAAAAACAACAAAACACTATTGGAGTTGACTTCACTGTTCGGACACTGGACATCGATGGAAAGAAAGTCAAGGTACAGTCTACTTTTGTGTTTATAACTGTTCTTTTTCTTATGATTTATTTACAAAGCATTTATGTCTAAAATACTTCACTGTCCTTTGAACTGTGTGAACACATTTGTTATTGGTTTGTTTGTTCTACGTTGTCATGTGAGTTTTTTCTTTTTTTTTAAAACTAAATCCAAAATTATTTAAAGGTTAACTGTGTAACTTTTCTAGTGCAGGCTCTAGTACCTGCTTGGAGATGTTACTGCTTTGCCTGGAATGTTACACAGATAAGTTTAATGCTATTTAAACATGTCTATCTTTATGAGGGGTGTTTTAAATGCTGTCAAATACCATGTAACTTGGATTGGTGGCATTTCTTTCTTGAGTCTGCAGAGATAAATAATATAATGCCATACTGTGGAACATTTTAAGCAAAGCAATAACATCTCTCAGTAGACAATCTGGTGGTGGACCCCTTTAATAAGCCACATTGACTGAAAACCCTGTTGATTTCCATCTGTGTGAGTGTTCCTGTTCTTGTTGCAGTTACAGGTTTGGGACACAGCAGGTCAAGAGCGTTTTCGAACCATCACCCAGAGTTACTACCGCAGCGCTCACGGGGCTATGGTCGCCTATGACATCACGCGGCGATCTACGTTTGAATCCGTTTCTCATTGGATCAGGGAAGTGGAGCAATATGGAGCCGCCAGCGTAGTACTTATACTTATAGGTATGTACGACCAGAGGAGACTATGGCGGCCTCCCAGAGTCTAATTTACACCCCCTTCGTCTAAAAATAATCAGAACAAAAAACTGGTAAAACTAATTACACTGTATGCCTGTAGTATTATCTCAAACATATAGAAGTAACTATATTTTATCACATTTTTTATCAGCAGACTCAAAAAGTCACATTATTCTCCACATTGTATTGAATGAAATGACTCAAATATGGATAAACTTGTGGAAAACATTGTATAACTTTTCATAAAACAAGTTAATATACTATTTTCAGGGCTTACATTAAAAGTACACTATGTAACTTTTCTGGTGAGGGGATCCACTACATGTTTGTCTCCATGGAGATGTTATTGCTTTGCCTGGTATGTTCCACTGTATGGCATTAAACTCATAGCTTCCGTACTTTTAAAAACATGTATAATTACTGTGAGAGGCGTCGTAGCTCCACAGATCTGACCTAGAACATGGCCTAGTGGCGTCACCTGCTTGCGTCCGTGGAGGTAGATAAGTTTAATGCCATACTGTGGAACATTCAAGGCACAACGATAATATCTCCATGGAGACACACTTTCCATTTAAGAAGAACAGAAACCATTCTTCAAACCTGGATGTGCGCGCTCCCCGTTTGTCACGCTGGTAAACTGGACTCAAATGCAACACAAAGAGAACAGTCAGAATGTCTTATAAACTACAACAGAAAGTGTCCTTAAGCAGGTAATTCAGAATATGGTAAATCGGGGACTAAACAACTGAGGAATAATGTCTTATTTAATATCAACCAAAATCTCTTCCACACTAGGGATTCAATAAGGGAAACAGGCTGGGCAAATAAACTCAGGAACAGGTAACTCAAACAGATATAAATGCAAACAACAGAGGATTTCAGATGAGCTTGAATGTTGCTCTTGACTGGTTACAATCTAGCAAGAACTGACAGAACAGAAGCAGTATATACAGACGACCCTGGGCTCATTAACAAAACGAGAGGCGGCTGCAGGGAAAACAGGGAGGTAACAAAAGAAGGACCGGAACAGGCTGAAAAACGGAGCCGGACCGAGGGAAAAACATGCAAACAGGCAGAACTGTGACACTGTTCCCTCAAGTCAGAATGTTTAATGTTTAATTTATTGTTTGTATTGTCTCTAATGTCACAATTTAAAAAAAAAATCTCCATGGAAACAAGCCAGTGGGTGACATTCTACCAGAAAAGTTACATAGTTCACCTTTAACCAATTTTGTATCCTTTTGTATCCTTCTAATTTCAGGTAACAAGTCCGACCTCCACGCCAACAGACAGGTCTTGTTTGAAGACTCGTGTACGCTCGCGGAGAAGCATGGCGTTCTGGCTGCGCTGGAAACCTCCGCCAAAGAGGCTCAGAACATTGACGCAGCTTTTATTCTCATGGCCAGAGAGTTAATGGCAAGGAACGGTATGGTGGTCATCGATGAAACCTCTCTGGAGGCACCGCAGTTCACGTTGAATAGTTCTCATCCAATCCATGGGACACTGGCTCCGGATAAGAACTGTAGATGCTGAGGTGTGTGACTGTAAATAACAGAGCCATGATGGAAGTACTTGCATCTACACACACTGACAGTCAAAGGTTTGGACACACCAGCTCAGTGCTTGTGCCAGGGTTATGTGAATGACCAAGAACAAAGCCTTCTGTAGTTCTCGAGCTAAGTTCTAAAGCTTTTTGTTGGGGCAGTTGTATTTGGACAAAAGCAGCCATTGCTAATATAAAAGATGATCTGAAATGCTCCAAGATGACTTCAAACAGAACCACTTAGGCTTCTTTGTGCTCTGGCTACTTTGAGGATTTGAGTATAAAATTGAAAAAAAAATGTAGAGTTATCTTTGCTACATAATCTCATATATCTTGTTTCATATATTTGATGTCTTTTGTGTGTTTATAAAATTTCAAAAGTTGTAAAAATTTAGAAAAAAGAATGAGAACTTTTGCCTGGTTGTGTACGTTTAAACAACACAAGTCAAAAGTTTGGACACATTAAACTTCCTGTACATTTTTAATACTTTCTACAGTTTGTATAAATATGGAAAACCTCAAATATATGAAACAAAATAGATGGAATTATGTAGTAAAAGAAAATGCTGAGTAACCACAAAATATTTTTCGACAAAGTAAAGGGTGGCGACTTGAAGGATTTGAACTTATTTAACTTCTTACCTTACTACATAATTCTGTATATTTTACTTCATATATTTCAGGTCTTCAATACGTTTATAAACTGTAGATAGTAAAAAAAAACATTGAATAAGAGTATGTGTCCAAAATTTTGACTGGTAGTGTATATAAATTATATATTAACTGTTATATAGGTTATTTTCTGGTATGTGGTCATGTTTACAGACTGTAGAGTACTGTGGACTCGTAACATGGGTGCAAATATAACTATATATACACACAAGTACACAGAACTCTGCACCCAGTTTGTCTGTGTTTTAACTTTAATTTATTTTGTATGGCTTCACCTGTATGAAAAAGATCATTTTGGTACACACACAAATATACCGTAAGTGCTAAATTGTTTATTCTTCAGTAAAAGTAGCACATGTAAAGAGACAGCACGTAACATGATCTTTGGTAATGATCAGTTTGTTTCAGCTGTCACGCCCTTTTAAGTCTACAATTTAATGATGGTGAACCAATGGCTTTGATATAAAAAAAAAAAACTTGAGTGGTGCAATGGATTCAAGCTTATTTTTGGCACAGGAAATAAGACACAGTGGTTTATCTGTGTAACTACAACTGACATCGCTGGTACAATCCCTGTACTAAGGTATGTGAACTTATATAAAACATGTTTGTCTTAATAAAATACACTGCGGATTACAATATCACTGCATCAGGCTTTAAAAATCATAAATCATAATGTCTACAGCTGACCTTGCAACAGAACTGAGCAAAATTATGATTATGTCTTGACTGATAAAATTAAAAGGCCCATTTTAGGCTATTTCCTGATCTGTTATAATGTCACAAACAGACCTGGAGTTGTGTTTTGGTTCATTCACACATGTTTAACACACAAACCCTGCTTCTCTCAAACAGAAAACACTCTGTTCCACCTTGTGATGTCATCATGTGGTAATACAGGAAGTGCTCCACTGTGTTTTTAAACTCCACACACCTTCATTTCTAGAATCGTTTGGATGATTTCAGCCCTGGAATTGCCCATCGCTACTGAACTAAAGGTAAAAGGAGCTGTTACCTTGAAAACTACCACTTCATGACATCACAAGGTGGAACAGAGCATTCTGAGCTTGGGAGATGTACAGACTAATAATAAAGTGTTACTCAAACATGTGTAAATGAAACAAAACACAACTCCAGGTCTGTTTTTGAGGATGTAACAGCGTTATAACATGTCTTACAGCTCACAAGAGTCGATTTTGCATAATAAAATTAAAACAAAACTAAAGATGCTACTCTAAAGGCCAGCGTTCCTGTTGAAACACGAGCTCCACTGCCTCTTGGACGTCATTAACCACGAAAGACGGCTGCATGAGGCTGGGGTCAAAGCGGAAATCCCTGTGGCCGTGAAAGATCCTCTGTTCAGTAACTGTTTCTGACGGGTCTGAGGGCAGCTCCTCCTGATCTTTGCTGTACACTCCGGTGCACACTAAGATGGAGCTGCAACCCTCAGGAAGCTCATGCTCTGCTTCACCTCCACCCGCAGACCTCCCCAGCCCCGAGGAGGACGTCTGAGAGGCAGCTGAATCTGTAGGAGCATCCACTGCTCCTGACCCGCCTTTGGCCTTCAGCTGAACTTTGTCGAGATGAACCGTTTGGAGGTAGCGATTGTAGAGATTTGCCCCGTAAATATCCGCCATTGGATTGTCACTGTGGACAGAAAAGCCAGTTTGACGCAAGATTAAAAGAAAAATACAAGAAAAATTAAGCTATTTAAAGGAATACCCACCCTATAGCATATAACCTCTTGACTGGTGTGGTCCATCCAAGTTTCTCCGCCTGTTGTCTAATGAGCTGCTCAGCGTAGTTGTACGTCACCACACTCGGTTTGCCAATGAGGGCTTCGTACTTCAAGTCATATCCTGTAACTTTTTTATACAAATTCTCCAAACACACCAGGAACATGCCGTGTCCAAATCTGTAACAAAATCATGCTTTAAAATGCTAATATTTGTTTTAGATTTTAAAATATACATGTCCATCTGCAGCGGTGGAACGTAACGAAGTAAAAGTAGTAAAGTGTTCTGCTTAAGTACAATCTTTAGGTATTTGTACTTTACTTCAGTACGGATACATTTTACTTGGGTATTTGTCTTTCTACTCGACTACATCTTTGAACAGGACTGAAACGTAAAAATATTTATTATTGTTTGAGACCTGCTGAAAAGGCTGAGGATTAATTTTTTTTATTTTTTTTTATTAAGATCTGAATAGGAAGCATAAAGAAAGCGTTTGATTTGTGTCTTGATGGAAAACAGAGGTGGGACTTGACAAGTTTTCTTCTTCCCACTCCTTTTCGAGCTTGTATAAGAACAGACTATGAGATGTGCTTTAGGTGTACGTGTGCTCGAAATACATAAATAAAATGAAAATGAAATGAAAGATGGATTTGAGCAACAAAAATATACAAAGAAAAATGTCTAAAAAAAACCCTATTGCTATCGGAAATCGTTAACAAAATCACTACATTTGAAGCTTCATTAGACCTCAAAATCTGCGCAAAACACTTTGACTTTTTTACTTTTTAAGTACATTTTCAAACAGGTACTTTAACACTTTTACTTAAGCAGATGTTTTCACGTGATACTCAAGTAAAAGTAAGAGTTATTTTGCTCCGGCATGTGCACTTCCTTCCTTAAGTAACAAAATGGAGTAGTAGTTCCACCACTGTTCCTCTGAGACCGTCACCTTGGATTCTTGGCCTCTGCCATCCACAGCAGGTCCATGTTACAGGCGAGCACAGGGAGGTGAGGCGACCGCGCTGAGGCCCAGTTGTTGTCGGGGCTTCCATTAGTCAGAAGAACATCAACAATTAACTGGAGGTTTGTCTCCCATCTGACCGGCTCGCCAAATAAAATCACAGCTAAGGAATCAGACGCATGAGAGGGGAGTTAGTTTCTAAAAATGCAGAAATCTTTTACAGTATAGAATAAATACCATCTATTTTCCGTAGCCCTTTGGTGGGTGGGATCTAGAAAATAGAAAGATTGTTTAACAGACGTTTGCGGTTTGATTATGAATAGGCTCAAAACTAACAGCCACTTTTATTAAAATTGGAAAACTTAAAATAAACAGGGAGCACGTTAAAATAGGGACTTACTTGGCACTTATGGTGGTACTTAGTTGATACTTGACGGGTAATTACGGTGGTAGTTACTGTGGTACTTGCAGTGGTACTTTGGCTGGTAATTATACTGATACTTACCAGTACTTCATATATAATGTCTATATTTTCATGTCTAATGATAGCACATTCTTTAATATTATAATACTTACTTATATAATCTTTTTTTCTAACTGCAATAACACCACCACTAAACCATATCACTGTACTCCTTGTAACTAATACTTTAATTAACCATTCGCTTAATATGACATATTTCTGTAAGTACCAGTAATAGTACCAATAACTATTATTGTAAGTACCACTTCTTGTACCATTATAAGTACTGCTTTAAGTACCACAAAGTACCGCTATTAGTTAAACTGTATAAGTCCCAGCCAAAGTACAGGTAAGTATCAGTATAATTACCAACAAAAGTAACACCACAAGTACCACAGGAACTACCACAGGAACTACCACAGGAACTACCACAGGAACTACCACAGGAACTACCACAGGAACTACCATAATAACTGCCAATAACTACCACCGTAATTACTAGTCAAGCATCAGCTAACTACCACTGTAAGTACATAGTAAGTCCCGTACCCTATTTTAAAGTGCTATCAACAAACAACCTATTACAGTTAATTAAAATAAAGACTACCCAGTTATTTTTATATGTAGAATACTTTTGTACAGTTGTGTGACGTTTTAACAGTTATTATCCCTCTTTCTCTCTAGTGAATTATTTTATTTGTGTCATTTTTAACATATTGTCGGTGAGGTCCACTCCCGGATCTTTAAATATTTATTCATTTTAACAGCACTTGGCAAAAACCTCGCAGAGATACAACGGAACAGTAAGTAGTGACGCTCACAGTGAGGTCGCCGGGCGCTGTTGTGGACAGAGCCGATCGGACAAATACCTTATCTTTAGGACGTCTATCATGATCCACGACATCCAGCAGCGGATAAGCCTCTCGGAGCGTGTCTATGGTCACGACATCTTCAAAACCAAGGCTGAAGATGGTTTGGGTTAAGGAGGAAACACAAGGATGGTTCTAAATGTGCTACAAGAAGAGTAAATCTATGGCAAACGCACAAGGGTATTGAATGGAACAAAGTGTGAGTCGACTGATAACAGAATGTGTAAACTCCACTGACCAAACACAGCCTGAAATTTAGAGGTCAACATTTTGACAGCATTGGTTTAGGTAGGATACTTATGAGCCACTTCTTCGACAGGACCCTGGCCCGACACAAGCACAGACATCTTATGGAACTGGGTGAACATCCGCAAAGGACTATGGGAAAGCATCACCTGGTCTGGGGAAACCTGAGAGAGCCGTAAAAACATGTTTAGAGGTCATATATTACGCAAAATTGATTTTTCGTGAGCCATGTTGTAATGTTGTTGCATCATCAAAAACATACTCAACGTTGTGTTTTGTTTCATTCACACATGTTATGAGTAATCGTGTGTTAATAGTTTGTTACCTCTCCAAACCTCAAAATGCTCTGATCCAACTTGTGATGTCATGAAGTGGTAGTTTTCAAGTTAACAGCTACGTTTACCTTCTTTTCAGTAGATATTGTCATTTCTAGAGCTGAAATTATCCAAATGATTCTAGAAATGAAGGTGTGTGGAGTTTAAAAACATAGTGGAGCACTTCCTGTATCACCACATGATGACATCACAAGGTGGAACAGAGCGTTTTCAGTTTGAGAGAAGAACTCAGCCTAAATATGCAGGATTTGTGTGTTCAATATGTGTGAATGAAACAAAAAACAACTCCAGACAAGTTTGTGATGAGGAAGCAACATTATAACACATATATTAAATTATAATAAAACTGAACAGGATTAACTTGATTTTTTACCTCAGCCTCCAGCAGTTGGGACAGATGTTCTGCTTTGGTCTGCCGCATGCAATTTCCAGCATTAGTGACAAACACCACAGGGACCTTGTACTTTCCGTTGCGATCCACTAGTTTCTTGAAGCATTGTTTTGCTCCAGGGATCGGAGTCCTGCCCCGAACCAGCACCCCGTCAATATCAAAGAGGAGCCCGAATGGACTGGGGCCCTGAGGAGGGAGGTGGAGCAGAGACAGTGTGGGAATATAAGACTGAATTGCACAATAACAACGGGTCATACAGTGCTAAAAGTAAAGACAAACTGTAGAAACACTAGCTTGTGACAGAGCCAGAGTAATAAGGATAATGAGACTGGGGTAAAGTTTGTGTTATTGATTAAACATGGAAAAAACTGGCAAAAATGTAGAGGCAGGAGTGGTATTTGGATGTGTAGAGCGTGTCCTTTTGGTGCTCTTCAGTATAAAGACCAGTCTCAAACACAAAGTTGAAAAGAACTGAGGCAAAAATAATTAAAAGCCTTAATTGCACAAGGCAGATAAAGAATGAAAAACGTTGGTTTTCCTGTCTTTGACCTACTGAGAGACAAATATGGATGTACAATATATGCAGACCTGAATGAACAAGAGTGGAAACCCAAACAAAAGGAAAACCCATGTTACACTTAGTAAAAAAAAACCCAAACAATATATAATCTGCACTTTATTCGAGAAGAAATTACATAACGGCTTGTGTCAAGGTGAGTGATTAAACCAAAGGACCCCGTGCACTCTCATGTTCTGTCAGAGTGCACACATGTAGAGTGCACACATGTAGACTAAATGCACACATGTAGACTAAGTGCACACATGTAGACTGACTCTTACCTGGCTGTATGCTCGTGAGGATGGCTCGGACCTGTTTACATGTGTTGATCCTCTCTCAAAGCTTGATTTCAGCAGGGACCAACCACCTTTCCATATTTTTAGTCTTTGCATTCTGGGACTTGTTTAGTTGAACCACGAGGGACTTAAAAAAAAGCTACAGAAAAGAATCAGCTCAGTTCACGAGACTGTTTTAACTATAGAGACGAGCTAAAGAGCGAGCAGGACATGTTGATATCTCTCACAGAAACACAGAAATCCTGAAAGTACAACCGGTGTCATCAAAAGTCCAAAGGAGCAGAGTGCCGTGTGTACACAAGGAACTGCGCATGCGCACACCTTCTTCTCCTGGCTGCAGGCTGAAATGCTGCCCTCTATTTTCTTCTCCAGTCACAGTTCTCATCAACAAACCTCATTTTCACAATCTTAAGCACTCAAATGTATGGTATTTTGATTTTGGAACATGTTTTCATAATGTAAAAAGATTATATATTCTATGAAAACTGAATAAATGTGTCCTGTTAATAATAAATAACACAATGAAACAATAAAAAATATATTCGACCTTTGAAATTTAGAGCACAATGCATATTTCAGTGATTGATTTATCTTTAATATTTACTTTTTAAAATATATTGATTAAAAACATTGCAACACAATCATCAGTAGTAAATACCAAAGCACAATTATTATGAATGAAAAGGACAAGATAAGAAAACAAAACACATGAAGAAAACTCTAGCTAAACCGCAATTCATTTTCCAGTCCATAGATCTTAGCCTTCAGCGTCATGAGCTCACCCTGGGCCTTTTTTGTTCTGGCGTTGGTCTGTCGCACTTCATGGAGGATCGCTAAATCCTGATTAGGTCCAACATTCAGAGTTACCTAAAATATACAGTGACATGTTGAAGCAGTTTACGTTTACACAGCACATTCGTGTATTAGGGCTGCAAGATTAATTGTAATTGAATGTTTTTAATGAGCCAACAGCATGATAACATGTTGATTTTGCGTAATGTAGGACATTTAAAATGAACATTTTGAACAGAATGTTATTATTAAAACATAAATCGCAAATCTAATCACAATGCTTCTCATTAAATATATGTAATTACATATTTTCCCCAAATCATGCAGCCCTGATTATAACATTATTACAAACCTTGAGAAGTTGTTTTTCGACATCTTTAAGTTTCTGTCTGAGAAGCTTCAAGTCAGTTTTGAATCCTTCTACCTCCATGGTTCTTCTCTTCTCCAAAGCCTCATAACGTTGGGTCATGAGCTGAAGACGTTTCGCCATTTTATCTGAACGCTCCTAAACACACACATATTTATATTAAAACAACAGGGACAAAAGTCACAAAATCTACTAATGAAGAATTTCTACCTTGAAAATCTCCCTGCCGACGTCGCCCTCCTCTCGGATCTGAGCCAGTTCTGTCTCAAGAGTAATACACTGTTCTCTAAACATTTCTGCAAGACGATGGGCTTGTTTTAAGTCTTCATGTAAGGCCTAAGGACAGACAAAAGATCAAACTTCAAACAGAATGAATGCAGAATGTGGTGAGAGCAGCCAAAAAAATGATTTAAGTAAGAGTAATGTTACTTCAAAACAATATTATTCAAGTAGAAGTACAAAGTAGTGGTCCAAGAAATGATCGTACTCAAGTAAGAGTAAAAAGTATTTGGGAAAACTACTACTCAATTAAGAGTAACTTAAAAAGTAACTGCCTGATTTAAAATACCAGATTGTGTGCATTATTTTTTAATGTTTTGTTGTTTAAATTACAATAACTTCAAATTATAAAGAGGAAAACACAAAAATGAGGCAAACTAAGTAACATCTGAAGAAGCTGTGCAAGAAACAAATTAATTTTACATTGTCAACATAAAACTTTTGTCACAGTAATCACAACTTTTACTCAAGTAAGAGTACTCTTACTTCAATACAAATATTACTCAAGTAGGAGTAAAAGTAGGCTGCTAGAAAAGTACAATTTCCTTCTCAAGTAAATATTTACAATTAGTGTAAAAATCATATATAACAGTTCATTCCATACCTTTACTTCCTCTTTGTGTGTTTGCGATGGCATTTGCAGTGGTACATGTTGAGCTCGATGTGTGTGAACAGTGGTGCTGCTGCTGGGCTGCCACGCTCTGCTCAGCTCTGGAGCAGCAGTGGTGCCGGTGGGGCCTGGTTTTCTCAGACGATTGTGGCAAGAGTCCAGCTCCCTCAGCAGTTTGTCCTTCTCAGTCATCCAGCTCTTCTCCAGCGCACGAGTGTCAAACTTTAACTGTAGGAAATCTCTGGTGCTGTCGTGTAACAAGTTCTGGGTTTGTTGCAACCTGTCCAGTTGTAAGATAATCTTAAAACTCAGAATATAATTTAGACATTTTATTTTAGTGTACACCTACTAAAATCTAACTGGAAGTGGTTAATATTGTGTTAATTAATATTGTGTTAATTTGGTCCTTATTAATCCTATAAGCAGCAGAATAATGTTATTCTGAATATAAGACATTTACTAGAGTGTTACCAATTTAAATCTAAATTTAAAAGGAGACAGACCGGTTTATATCAGACACAAAACCTACTTCTCAGTTAACGCTGCGATTCGCTCCTGGTCTCTCTGCTGCTGTGCCTGGGCCTCCTCTGTTTGAATCCTTTTGTCTTCCAGCAGAGAATCGACCTGCTCTTTGGCCAGACGGGTCTGTTCTTCCATCTGAGCCTGCAGCGCTTCCACCTGGAAAATGAAAACTTCATGTACACCAGAATACCAAGATATAAAAGCAGAAGCAATGTTAAACTTTAATTATGTTTAATCTCACCTGTAGTAACAATGTCTCATTGTCATTTTTGTATTGTTCCAGACTTTCAGGTTCAACTCCATTTGAAGATTTCATCTTTTTACTTTCTCCTTGTAAAAACAAAGCACTGTTAAACATTGGCAGGAAAAGGAAATCAAGAACAAACAAACCAAAGTATAAATATTAAAACATATATGTTTAAGGGTGTTGACCAGATTTTCAAACCTTTTTTGCTCACAGCAGGCCTTAGTTTTGGGGGTCTGAGACTCAGGTTTTCCTCCAAAGTGGACTTTGGAATCTTCTGTGTGATAGCAACCTGAAAAAACATGAATAATTGACAACTATGTGAGACTGTATAATATGAAATATCTATGAATGAACAATAAAAGATATGAGGCTCATACTTTGTGTGGAGGTTCACGGTGGAAATATGTAATTTCACCGGCGTCAGGACCCACTAGAGAAAGAAGGTGTTGGATTTTCTTTCTGTCCTCCCACTCTCTGTACATAAAAATGAATGAATAGAATATAATTGTACATTAGAAGTAAAAAATAAATAAAAGCAAAAATTACCTAATTTTTAGTCTGTCATTCTCAGCATAGAGCCGCAATGACTGTTCTCTCTCTTGAAAAAGATAGACCTGCATATCACTCAAAGCATTTTGCAGCTCAGATATCTCTCCTTCTCGCTGCCGCAGTTCCCATTGTAGCTTATGCTGCAAGTACATTTTAAAGTGAATGAAGTATCTGCATCAGTTTCTCTGGGACAGTTAAATTTTTTCGTCTCTCACCTGTTCGTCTGTGACGCCTTTGTACTTCTCCAACATTTGCAGCAGCTCCTCGTGTTCCGAGTCAAACTGGGCGATCTTCTGCCGGTAAAACTCTAACAACTCCCTGGAGGGTCGCAGGTACGCCAGACGCTCATTGACTGAGGGAAGAGGGGAGTCTAGGGCCTTTCCAGGTGTGTGTGCATGACCCCTTTAGGTAAAAATACAGAAATTAAATATTATAGCAAGAACAAAACAGAACAAATTATTATTGTTTATATGGGTTACCTGTGTGATGCAGCAGGTTTTGTTGGAGATCCCATTTTAAGCTGAAAATAAAACAATGTAAATACAGTATATTCAGTAGATTTGGGGTGGGCTGTTTGTGTTGATCATTGTTGCCATGAGAGTCAAGGAGAGGAACGTTTACTAGAGCTGCATAGTACATGATAGACATTACAGACCGTTACTGTGATAACATTACTGTATTACAAACATTACTGAACAAGTTCCAAACTACAAGTACCACAAATACCCACTAAAAACAATAACAACGCTTATGCTTAACGGAATACACTTTGACACACTCACCCTGCGGACCCTTTGTCCAGTGAGACGATTTGCAAAGTACAAATCGTGCTACCAATCGTGCTCTTACGCTTTTTAAGTAAAAGTTTGTGTTTATTCAGAAAGAGAAAAAAGTAGCTGTTACTTTACCACAAAAAATTTAAAACCCGGAAGTGTCCGCCCCTCTTCTACTGCGTGGATGACGCTCTGATTCTATAAGTGTAGCGACCCCTGTGGCGCGCCATGGTATTGACCGTTAAAGTGAAACGTGCTGTTTAACTTTTCTGGTAAAGAGTTCTCTCTGTGGAGATAATATTACTTTATTATTACTATCCATGGAGAGAAGCTGGTGAGACAGGCTAAATTACAGGTCAGATCTGTGAAGTGACATTAGAGGTTATGGACTGACATAATTTTATTCGAAAAATTTGGCACTGCGACAGAACTATGGGCAGCTTAACTGACAAAATACGTTTTGTCAACGTTATTTGCTTTTTATTGACTCACAGGAATTCAAAAACATGTTATTTAAGGAGAGAACGACTGTCTGACCTCAAAGTCTATAACAATGATAAACGTTAGCTTAGCCTGCATTGTCCCTGTTGTTTAGCTAACTGTTAACTGGTTTTCTGCTACTGTTTACTTGATTTTGTTGTTTTTGATGCCAGGTACAAACTAAATATTTAACAGAGTTGTAGACTTTTATATTTATTATTAAACTGTAGCAGCTTTTGGACATTTTAGATGTATTTTGAGCTTTATAAGGAGAAAATGTCATCAGTCATTGAACTTTTGCCGCTCACTAAGATTGTGACGTCATCTGCCTAACGTCTAACAATTTTACACCTGATTTTTCTCGATTTTAATGATATTATTTGAGGTAGAATAAAATCTAACCCAGCCTTAAAACTTAAATTTGGTTCAATTACATTCAAACCACAAATAAATATATTTTTAAAGTAAGTTCATCAAATTAAAAGCACGTTCACTCTTATTGTGAAAGGAGCAGCCGGAAATTGTATACGCATGCGTGTAATTTACTTGACCTCGGTTCGGTCCTGTCAAACTTCACTTGCGTTGTCTTTTCTCATCGCTGTTTTGGCTTTTTTTATCGAACCATGGAGCGAAAGGTCGCCCGGGAATTTAGACACAAGGTAAGACATTTATAAATCAAATAATTATAGTTTCTTGATATTTAAAATTATCCGAAGCAGGTGACAGGTGATGCGCACTGAAAGGCCCCGTCAGCCTTTGAACGTGGCTCTGTCTGCCCCATCATAACCAGTGTGTAAAACTACAACTTTAAGACAATTATACAACACGAGCAAACCTTAAGATTAACATAACAATGATCTTTTACTAGTCCACTATTACACAATGTTATTTAAAACCTTGTAACAGCCTCCATGTTAACTTTAAAAGCCTTAATGTCAGTGTTATGTGCTGTAAACAGAGCAGACAGATGAAACAGTGTTCATGTAAATAGCAGGGAACATGAGCCAAAGAGCATAGGGACACCACAACGCCATCTGCACTGCACACAAGCACACCCATCCTCTGTCTGTCCCATATGACACATAGCCCCTCACAAAGGCCAATTGGACATAATGAGGTCTGCATATGCATGTGCAGCTGAGTGGAACAAATAGTATATTGCATTTTATTTCTCTAATTAAACACAAGACAAGACCACCAGTCTCTGTACATTTACATTTCACTGTATTATTATTATTTAATTCAGAGAAAGATGTGAAATATTTATAAGATGTGGCGCACTTTATATTGTTTTATCTCCCTGTCCAATGTTCTCTATACTTGTGGGTTTATGGTGCCAAGGTTCATGTTTGGAGATGACTGAGACTTTACGACAGCCATAAAATATTGCATCCAATCTGCAGTGTAGGGTCCACATATATCTGAAGAGTTCACCTGCAAAAATGGAAGGAATTTGAAAAATTAATCATAGGCTTGTAGTTTACTCTTAGTGCAGTGATATTTTGAAAAGTCAGATGTATTTTACTGCTATCAAAAATATTTTCCATCCCTTCTTGATACTATTACTGCTACTACTACTACTACTACTACTACAACTACTACTACAAAAAAAAATAAAAATAAAAATCCATTTTAGTCAGTCCATTTTTCCCACAATCAGAAAATAATCTAGATCCATAAAATTCTTCTTTATAAAAAAAAAAAAAAGAAAAGATATTTATATAACTGTACACTGCATCTATACAGTGTAAGAAATGGTACAGTTTGAGGGGAAATCTCTAGATTTAGACTCTGGCTGTAGCACCCATAGACCGAGCCGACAAACAGACACTGTACAGAAATAGGTTTGTTAGTTTCAGTGTAGTTAGCTCCTCCCTTCAGACAGATATAAAGCAGTGTCCAGCAGTAATCTGACCAGAACTGAAGACGCGGCGTGGATGAGCAGCCAAACGTCTTCACTCTAAAACGTTTAGTCCAGTTGACTGAACAGAATTGAAATTTTCTTTTGCCATGGATCAGACCTGGACGACACAAACATCGAAACACAGGAGACTTTATTTTTATGTCTTTATAACGCTATATCAAGGCCTGTCACGATAAAACATTTAGAGGCATGATATATTGCTACAAATATTGCGATAAACAATAATACTGAAACTACTTTATGCCACTGATACAATAACAATAATGTAAGATAATCCCAGTGAACAAATGTTTAAACAGACAGAATCATTAAAAGGTCTGAGCTGCAACAGACGAATACCAGAATGAACTGAAAAAGTCGCTTATTCAACCTTGTACGACTCAAATATCTTATTACTTATCTTATTACATGGAAATACCTAAATTCTCCCAAGTTTTACAAAAAAAAAAAATGTACACACGATAAATATTGAGCCCCAAAACGATATTGTTCCAGGTGCCATATATTGAACGATAAGTCAAAATACATGACCAGTTTGGACACAACCTCTTTATTTTTACCACTTTTTTCTTTTCTACATAATTCCAAATATCTTACTTCATATATTTTGTGTTTTGTGTGAATCTAAAATGTAGAAAGTAGTAAAAATAAAAATGTTTGACTGGTAGTGTTGTCATTATTGTACCAGACCTAAATATGTTTTTATTTTGTAACTTCCTTTTCCTTTACGGCCGCTCACCTGTGTTTGAGTAACTTGTAAAATGACACTACTGACCTTCCTCCTCCAGTCTCTCCTCAGCTATTATTCTGTACTCTGCTAAGGCGGGGCCACTCGTTTAGTCATCTTTAGTCGTCTTAAGCTGTAGGAGGTGTGCATCTTCCATGTGTGGGTTATAGTAGTGTTATCTGGCACTGGGAGTACATTATCTGAACATGTGTTACATCACTGATTGGCCCAAACGCTTCCTTAAAACTCTTCTTCTTCATCTCAGCTGCCATCAGGTTCGTTTATGGGATTAAATCTAAACAAAACGGATGGACACAGTTGGTTTTGTGTATGGATTCTGCTGTGGAGTGGATAAAAGTGCATTATTTTTGCAGGTGGAGCTTCTGATTGAGAATGAAGCAGAGAAGGATTACCTGTACGACGTCCTCCGCATGTACCACCAGTGAGTGCCATTAATGCTGCTGTAGTTTGAGTTTGTATGTGTATGTTGACATTCGATAACAGCTAGCATTTATTTAATTTAGAATTGCTGTGCTTTATGGTGTGGCTTCAGTATAATTGATTATCGTTTATATTTACTTCAGTGATATATTGTACTTAAATGTTTTTTATCGTGACTTGAGCTACAGCAGAAACATCACTGCTGTATGTAATAGTTGCGACTGTCACGGAATTAATGTTTGATATGTAGTTTCACAAGCTCAGACTTTGTTTTATTTGGTGCAGTTTAATTGATTATTAAATTTAACAGATTTTTTTTTACTCGTCAAATAGTTATAGTAAAAAATGTTGTGGTCATATTTAAAATTTAATTATTGTTAAAAATCAGTTATATTTAAAAATCAATTATAGTTAAAAAAAAAAACAGTTGTAGTTAAAAATTGGTTATCTGTTGAAAATTGGTTATTGTTAAAAAATAATTATATTTAAAAATCGGTTATAGTAAAAATCGTTTACAGCTGAAAAACAGATATGGTTAAAATCGGTTGTAGTTTAAATTTGGTTATATTAAACTGAACTAACTGAGCTGATCTGTTGAGCTGAGCTGATTTGTTATTTATTTACTACTTAACGAATATTCTTTATGCCGTTTACAACCACAGAAGAAAAGTAAAAATAGCAAAAGTGCATCTTTGACCAGTTCTCATTCTCTCCATTATTATCACCATATCTCCTGATTACTGATGGACATCAGAGCCAGATTCTGACACAATAAGTGTGCGTTCCTCCCCTATAGTCTGTGCAGTGTTGCTCCCCTATAGTACAGTATACAGTATAGTAACAGCCTGTGGATTGCAGGGGGCGGCTGCTCTAAGTTTCTATTCATCTTTGTACAAAGCCAGAGCGCCGTGTTCCCATTGGCTGAGCATCAGTTTCCACTGCTCCCTGACAAGCCTGGGCTGTTGTAAACAAAAGGTCTTTTTATATTCATCCCACAAACAGGACTGGAATTGCACTCATTAATAATTCACCTTAGAAACCAGGTGGACAGATTTAGTACACAAAGTTTATCCAAGTTACAGTTCTACCTGACGTTTGTGTTGAGCAGGTGTGAAGCCATAGCAAACTGTTCATAGTTAAGTTTTTAGATGAAACACTTTGAATACTGAAAAACAAACTGTGCTTCCCCAGATTATGTTTTTAAACGACATTTCTTTGTTAATATCACTCATCAGGTCGATGGATTTGCCCGTCCTGGTGGGTGACCTGAAGCTGGTCATAAATGAACCAAAACGTCTGCCTTTGTTTGATGCAATCCGACCTCTCATTCCCCTGAAACACCAAGTGGAGTACGACCTGCTCACCCCCAAGAGGTCGAGGTGGGTTCAGGCTTTCCCATTAAAACACTTCACATTTAACTTTACTCCACTTCTGTCCTCATGATTGTTCAGTTAATGCTTTTCTTCATGTAGGAAGTTGAAAGAAGTGCGTTTAGACCGGATGCACCGCGACGGTCTAGGCCTGAGTGTGAGGGGAGGACTGGAGTTTGGCTGTGGTCTTTATGTTTCCCAGATCGTAAAAGATGGACAGGCCGCTAACGTTGGCCTTCAGGTATTTCTCTCTCTCCTTATAATTTTTGTCACATTTAGTGGATAACTACCTCTGTAATAATTCATATAACCACTAGATGGAGACCTGTGTCCTTCTGTACAGGGGTCTCCAGCCTTTTGCCCTCAGCAGTTTAAGTTTGTTTATTTATTTATTTATTTAGTAATAGTGAAATGATCTTACAGGCATGTAAATGTACTCATACATTTTCTCTTTCAAGTTGAGCAGGTTTTTATAAACAAACATAAAAACAGAAAATAAAAGAAAGCTAGAGAACACTTGAAAATGACAGAGAGTTACTCAATGTTCCACAAAATTGAGCCGATATAAAAGTCACAACTAGTCACTTATTTACTAGTTATGTTCGTGAGGACCTGTGTCCGGCCTGGAGCCCAGAGTCACGGCTAAACCAGTGCTGAACCAGTGCTAAACCAGTGCTAAACCAGTGCTAAACCAGTGCTAAACCAGGGCTAAACCAGGGCTAAACCAGGGCTGAACCAGGGCTGAACCAGGACTAAACCAGGACTAAACCAGGACTAAACCAGGACTAAACCAGGACTAAACCAGGACTAAACATGGGGAATCAGCGTTTGAGTTTTCTGCAGCTCAAACCTGGAACATTCTTCCTGAAGATGTGAGACAGACCTCGACTTTGACAATGTTTAAATCCAGGCTCAAATGGATCTGTTTATCTGTCCATATGACTGAAAGGGTTTTATTCTGCACTTTTCTCTTTTAATGTTAATTTTATGATGACTATTTATGATTCTTTATTTTTTGATTTGTTGTATTGTGATTTTAATAACTTTCTTATTCTGTAAAGCTCTTTGAATTACTTTGTGTATGAATTGTGCTTTACAAATAAACCTTGATAAACCATAAATCAAATAAGAAAAGTAAATTATACATTTACTGTGAGAACAGACATGTGATTAATCAGATTTAAATCATTCACTGTAATGTGTATAACTCCTAAATCCTACTTGGAATAAGGGGAGAGCTCATGTGGCCCCTGCTTTATTACCTCAATCTGAAGTATAGTTACTGCAAAAATATCATCTAAAATGATGTACAACAGTCATAAAAATCTAATCTATAAACATGCTAATAGGGTTACAAGCACATATACTACACCGCTGATTTGACCAGACAGTAATTTATTCTTTAGTTGTTCAAATATTGATTGTACAACAAATCTATGACACTACTGAACTGTGGTGTGACTGATTTACAGGTTGGTGATGAGATTGTTCGCATCAACGGTTACTCCATCTCCTCTTGTATCCATGAAGAAGTCATCAGCCTCATCAAGACCAAGAAGATCGTGTCACTTAAAGTCAGGCGTAAGTCAAGCACTCAAATAAAAAGTGTTTTAAATGTCTTACCTTAAATGTAAAATTGTATAACTTGTAATATATTTTGTCCTTGCAGATGTTGGCATGATTCCTGTGAAAAGGTACAGTAAATGGTGTTTTCCATTTATAAAGGACACATTTTTATGGCTTTTGAGCTTAGGACTGTGTCTGTACAGATCATGGATGTTTCAGTTGGTCTAATTTTAAACCAATGGAGATTTTAAGATTTTAAACACTAAACGTTTCATTTATTTAAATGTATTCTGACAATACAGAGTTATGACTGTATTTTACCAGGATAGTAACCATAGACTGTGAAGGGCATAGCTAACCTGCTAGCCGCTGTGTTCCAAATAGGAAGTGATCATGGCCGCGCTTCCGGCTCCTTCGACTCTGGCTCCAATTCACTTTACATTACAAAACCTGTGTCCCCTCTCTCTGTAACTGCTGCTATCAGACTCGTCATTTTGGCCTTAAAATGTTTGTATTAACCTGCTCTACATGATCCTGGGGTTTTTGTTTCATTATTCTGTCCCTAAATCAGAATAAGAACATTAATAACAGACAAATCAGGCACCTTCTTTCCACGAGGTCACTCCCACTAGCGTTAGCAACAGGTTTGATTGACAGTGTTGCTAAGCTTTTTTCTACTCTGTGTGTTTTAGCTCCTCAGACGATCCTCTCAAGTGGCAGTTTGTGGATCAGTTTGTCTCAGAATCTGGGGTGAGCTGTATAAAAAAAGCCTCATATTGATTGCGCATCCCTCCTGTGTATTAAAGATATTTTTGTTTGGGGCAGGAGAGGAAAAACAGTATTGCAGGTCTAGCGTCTATTGGAGGGAAGGAGATCAAGGAGAAGAAGGTTTTCCTCAGTCTGGCGGGCACGAAGGGCATGGGCATTAGCATCTCCAGTGGTCCCACCCAAAAGCCGGGCATCTACATCAGTAACGTCAAACCCGGGTCGCTGTCTGCAGAAGTTGGTCTTGAGGTAACTATTCTCCTGGTTCTAAACATGGCAAAAATAAAACATGGGCGACAGTAGCTCAGTTTGCAGAGCGTTTGTCCAGTGATCTGAAGGCTGACAGTTTGAATCGCACTCTCAGCGTAAACATCGTTGGTAGAGAAGCCAGATCCACTGACCCACTGGTTAGTGGAGCAATTCCAGCTCCCATTAAATGAATACGTGAGCAAGACACGTAAACAACCTCACCCTCAGTGTTAGTGTACACTGGTGTATGAATATGTGTGGATGGGTGAGTGATTCCTTGTTGTAAAGTGCTTTGAGTGCCTTAAAGGTGGAAAAGCGATGTATAAAAATGTAACCATTTACCATAATGAAGCTAAACAGTCTCTCAACTCTCAGATTCTGAAAGATAAATTCCCATTCAATTTTCCCATTGAATTTTTGGTACTCGTTTCTGTGTGGACTCTGCACACCTGACAGGGCGACAGTTGCGTCAGAGGAGAAGCACTCGATTTGAAAGGTTAAGAAAACTCCCGCACACTGTCTCACTCTTGGTTCACTTTTATTCACACAATGTTTCGGTCCCTCTGACCTTCCTCAGGTCTTATATAAGTTAAGGGACTGCTCCCTTAAGAGTAAACGACCAATCACAACGGAGAAAAAAAATATACATTCACAAATACAATTAGACCCCAATAAATTGCAGATAATTCACTTTACACTAGTCTTTTAAAATGCATGGACAATGGTTAGGAAAGTATAAAGATTATTATCACACTAAAAATAGAACAAATGTATACCATAAATCTGATATTTTTTAGCAAGATAAGTGACGTCTCCACGAGTTCACACAAACCATTGAATTTTAGCAAAAGTCCCTCATCAAAACTGTGGAACCATTTGATGAGAGCAGGTGACGGAGCCTCCACCAGATAACTGCACTTTTAAATACGTTAACTATGTTTTCTGGACTGAAAGTTACTCCAAAGCTGGTTAGCCCCCCCTCATGCCTTAAAATATCTCCATTTGATTTTTTTCCACGAATCACACAACACAGCGTATGGGAAAATTGAATGGAAAATTGAATGGAAAATTGAATGGAAAATTGAATGGAAAATTGACTTCCATAACCCCAGAGGACCTCACCCCACCCATGACTGTTCTAAAACCAAATCACTGTATTTTTGTCTCTTTATTTTAGATTGGTGATCAGATTGTGGAGGTTAATGGGGTCGACTTCACCAGTGCGGACCACAGAGAGGTAAATGTTTGGTCTGGCACACAGTTTCATTAGGCAAATGTGTGTTTTTAGATTGATTCTCTGAGCTGTTACCATGATGACGACCAAGCAGAACATTGGGTCTAGTATTTAGAACAATTTGGTTGTATTTGTTCCATGTGAGCATTAAAACAGTGAATCGAATGGTGATTTGTTTGTTCAATCACTTGTTAATCTAAAACAGTGCGTGTAAATAAAAATCATCATTATTATTATTATTACAAGGCTTGTACAAGTCTCTCCATGGCCCAGCACCAAAGAACATCTCCCAGAGAGCCACATGAGCCATCTCACATGAGGAGGACTGAACGGGGACTGAACGGGGACTGAACGGGGACTGAACGGGGACTGAACGGGGACTGAACGGAGACTGAACGGAGACTGAACGGAGACTGAACGGAGACTGAACGGGGACTGAACGGGGACTGAACGGGGACTGAACGGGGACTGAACGGGGACTGAACGGAGACTGAACGGAGACTGAACGGAGACTGAACGGAGACTGAACGGAGACTGAACGGAGACTGAACGGAGACTGAACGGAGACTGAACGGAGACTGAACGGGGACTGAACGGGGACTGAACGGGGACTGAACGGGGACTGAACGGGGACTGAACGGGGACTGAACGAGGACTGAACGAGGACTGAACGAGGACTGAACGGAGACTGAACGGAGACTGAACGGAGACTGAACGGAGACTGAACGGAGACTGAACGGAGACTGAACGGAGACTGAACGGAGACTGAACGGAGACTGAACGGAGACTGAACGGAGACTGAACGGAGACTGAACGGAGACTGAACGGAGACTGAACGGAGACTGAACGGAGACTGAACGGAGACTGAACCAGGACTGAACCAGGACTGAACCAGGACTGAACCAGGACTGAACCAGGATTTCAGTTTCCTGCAGCTAAAACCTGGAACATTCTTCCTGAAGATGTGAGACAGGCCTTGACTTTGACAATGTTTAAATCCAGACTCAAACTGTTCTTTTTATCTGTGCATATGACAGAAAGGGTTTTATTCTGCACTTTTCTCTTTTAATGTTAATTTTATGTTGATTATTTACGTTTTGATTTGTTGTATTGTGATTTTAATGTCTTTCTTAGTCTGTAAATCACTTTGAATTACCTTGTTTATGAATTGTCCTTTGCAAATAAACTTGCCTTTCTTCTTGTCATTTTTATTATTATTATAGCTGCTGTTGTAAATGTGACGATTAAATAAAATAAATATGTTTTGTGTTGTTGTTTTCAGGCTGTTAAAGTGTTGAAGAGCAGCAGAAGTCTGACCATCACAGTTCTGACGGGGGCTGTAAGTACATTTATTTACATTTCACAACCAGCCACAAGATTAGGACAGTTGCCGTAGCAATTTTAAACAAAATAATATATCTTTAGAGAAACTCCTCAAAATTTTACATATAACAGGAATCTAAAACCCATGAATACACAGCGTTGGGAAGTCAGTCATTTTGAGGAACTGTATTCTGGTACAGTTACTTGTACAGTTGGTGTTACTTTCCTAAAATCAAAGGAATACTGCAGTACTTGAGCACACACTTTAGGCTTCAAACTGCACAGAATCAGTGAGAAAATGGAAACCACTGCTTTTGTGGTGAGGCGTGTGATTTTTCCTTCTCGCATTAGTGATAAATAAATACATAACAAACAGTGAAACAAACATAAACCTGTTTTTTGTTTCTCTGTTGCATTTTTACACTATAATTTAAATGCAATTCAATATAAAAGTATTCCAAGTATTCAGAACATAGTAGGCATGGGACGATATTGAAACTTTGTGTCACCATTATCATGGCCAAAATAAATTGTGATAAATGATTATATCACAATAATTATGAATGTTGCTGACAGTTTAAAAATGTTATGGATATGAATCATTATAATTTTAATATTATGAATAAGTTCTATGTTTAGAGAACTGGTATAGTACTGCACTTTGTTATGAGTGAAAAAAACGAGGCTTTAGCAGAGAATATTATGGATGAGCAGGGCTGCTGACTGGAATTTAGGTCTGGGGCAATAAGCCTCACATGGGCCCCCCCCCCCCCCCCCCCCCCCCCCCCCCCGTCAACTCCCCTGTGAATAAATCTTTTTTTCTGCACATTCTGGTGACCTAATGGGATTATCTTTAAAATGTCCCGTGAACCATTATTGTCGACCCCTTTTATCACGATAAACGATATTATTGTTTATAGTCCCATCCCCAGAATACAGTACTCCGAGTCCAGTTCAAGTGTTCAGTATTCTGTAGCTAAATATGTTTTCAAAGTATTCTTCCCATCGCTGTGAACGCGCAGCAGAGAGAGAACAGACACTGGTCGCCTCAAATGCCATTTTAGTAATTAGTTGTTTTACTGGCCCCTTGTGGCTTGGATCCTAAATGTTCAGTGGTTCAATACTGACATTTCAAACAGGAACAACACTGGTAAAGATTTGTTTCTCTGTCATTGTCTGATTTGTGATTTATTTGAGGATTTCTGTGTTGTGGGAATCGCATTATTCCGTCCCTCATGGTTCAGTTCGACTGTCTGCAAGAAGGACATTAATCCCCAATGAGTCTTGTTATGAATTGGAGCCTGTCAAGTGTATTTAATTTGTCAGATGGGTTGAAATGAAGAATAAGAGGATTATGTTTGGGTGTGACTTATAGGGCTGGGCGATATATAAAAAAAACCCGTTCAATTTTCGATTTTTAATTCAATGTGTTTTGTAAAGGCCCAAGTCACAACAGCAGTTGCTTCTCAGGGCTTAACAGAATCATGATTTAACCAACAGAAAGTTAAAAAATCCAACAGTGAATCAGTAACAAACAGGCAGATTAACCAGTATTCACAGAAAACAAGCAAATGGAGAACTGTCCCAGAACGCCCCCTGTCCTTAGACCCTCCTTCTGCAGGACTAAACCAGGACTAAACCAGGACTAATCCACAACAGACAGGCTACAGAACTAAAAGACATCCAAATCTATTATTTCTCCATTCATTTCCTTTCAGTATTAACACCCTAAATATACCAATTCATATTTTTAAACATTTCCATTTAACAACAAAAAGGCAAATTTCAAAGTCTGACCTCTGCTCCATCTAAATCAACACTAAAAATAAACTTAAAAAGACTCAAACTGATCATCAATGATTAGAAATTATATAATCTCAAATGTGACCCATAGATCAGCTCTATACTGACACGATACACAAGATAAACCCGTCTTTGTTTGGTCAGAAGTGCCTAAGTTTAATCATTCCTCATGTGTCTGGTCTTTTAGGGCAGTGAGCTGTTCATGACAGATGAGGAGCGGCTGGCGGTGGAAGCCCGACGGGAGCTGGACCGACAGGAGCTGATGCATCAGAAAAAAGTGGCACTGGAGACCAACAAAATTATCAAAGAACAACAAGAGAAGGAGCGACAGTGAGTCCAATTCACTTTGTGCTGCATCGGGGACCTCTCTCTCAGATTCAGAAAACTTTATTGATCCCAGAGGGCAATTCATTTGCAGCATTCTCCAGCAGTTCTCTCTAATATACACGCAAACACACAGTGTGTCAGTCCATTACAGTTTACAGTGGAACTCAAAGCACAATATAAGAACAATATACATAAAAAACAGTGCAAAACTTCAAAAAACACTACCTTTAGAATTGAGCAATTTAATAGCTGAGGGCACAAAAGAATTTGAAAAACGACTTGTTTTCCTTATTGGAGCATAAAAGCGACGCCCTGAAGGCATCCTGACAAAGGGGCTGAGCCAGGAGACCTCTCTCTGGTGTCCTATCCGTTTTCATTTAGTCGAAAAGACCGATTCATTTTGCGTCTGCTTCTTCTAATTGGCAAAGCAGCAGTTGACAAATATGAAATCAAAAAGCAGCAATTACATTACGGTAATTACAGTTCTGTTGCACAAGTGTTCATTAAACTGGCAGATGGTTGTTGTTGCTCATTCAAATATCTTTTTAAAACGATTGATTATTTGGGTATTACAGTACATCTGTGGCTGTAGTTCTTACCTTCAGTTCACTAAGTTGTATTTTATATATTACTGAGGCGTTTTTTTGTGTGTGTCATGTTAAAATGAATAAATATTTAAAGATGAGGCAGTGCACAGAGTGCTGCAGGTCGACGTCACTGACAACAGGTTAAAAAATATACAAATAAAATGAATGCGTCACTAATTTTGAGGAGTAGTAAATATTAAAACAATGCCACAAAGTGAAGTATTCTACATATAAAAATCATTGTGTAGTCTTTAGTTTAATTAATTTGAATTTTAATAAAAGTGACTGTTAGCTTTGAGACACTGAGCTAACGAGAGTGCTGCTGTGCAAAGAGCCTGTTGTAATTCACTCTCACAGCAGCCGTAATGTTAAGATCAGATAAGATGAATTAAAGGTCAAGGAGACAATTTTGTGTAATCCAGAACCTCGTATTACGCATAATTGTCTCTTGTGACCTTTAATTCATGTTGTAATGCTGTTAACTCCTCAAAAACAGACCTGGAGTTGTGTTTTGTTTCATTCACACATGTTTGAGTAACATTTTATTATTAGTCTGTAACATCTCTAAAGCTCAAAATGCGACATTCCACCTTGTGATGTCATGAAGTGGTATTTTTCAAGTTAACAGCTCTTTTTATCTTTAGTTCGGAGACTGGAAATTCTATAAATTATTCAAATGATTCTAGTGAAGGTGTTTATGGAGTTTAAAAACACAGTGGAGCACTTCCTGTATCACCACATGATGACATCACAAGGTGGAAAAGAGCGTTTTCAGTTTGAGAGAAGAACACAGCTTGCATTTACAGGTTTTGTGTGTTAAACATGTCAAACTCCAGGTCGGTCTGTGATGAGGAAACAACATTAAAATAGATCAGAAAATAGCGTCATATAGGACCTTTAATAATACCGTAATATTGTTAATCGCAGTACAATATAATAATAAAAAAATAGTTCGTAGTGCAAAGATAATTTAACCATGTTACAAAGAGATTCTGCAGAAAAAAATGTACTTGTGCAAAATGTTCTCTTCTAGATCATTGCTGTTTTCACTTATAACGTTATAAGTAAAATACTAGAATAAATACTAGAGTTACACAAATGTTCAATATTCTCCCATATTCTTAACTAAACCAATGTCCTTCTCTTTTTAACATGTGTAATTTTGTGTTAATTTGTTAATTTCAGGTATTAGAATCTGGCACTCTTTGCATTTGTGTTTTTAATAGAGATGCACATACTGTTTCTGATTCTATAGCTTCAAGGTTTTAAGTATTCTATGCCACGTACCGTTTGTTAATCTCACAATTCAGATCACACTGTTTGGCCCTGGCCTCTATAAATCAAACTGAATGCTCTTAACAGGAGGAAGATGGAGATATCCCAGAAAATGACAGAAGAAGAGGACCGTTATAAAAGCGAAATGGATAAGTACGGAACATCTGCTTCGTTTTATAACAGACAAACTCATTGTTGCTCTGAGCTGTAATCCCCTGTGTTTCGCTTTTAGGATTGAAGCTGTCGAGCGTAAACACAACAGAGACTGGGAGGAAGACTGGGGCAAACAAAACAGACCCAAAAGCCCCAGAAGTCCCTCCCCAGCACCGCCCCAGATTAAGACCCCACCTCCAAAAGCTAAGGGTTCTCGTAAGGATTCTCCATACAATATCACTGCATGGATCTGCACCTCTTAACACCAACGTAGGACTTTAGGTTATGTTTTATGGCTGCACGATATGAGAGAAAGATGCGATATAACTATGTGTAAATTGCGTTATTTTAATAGGCCGGTTTAGTTAATTTGGCAAGTTAATTGTAAAAGTAAAAAAGTACTTAATTTACTCGTCGAACTGTGTGAAAATAAAACCTTAAAGTGCATATGACAGCTTAGACTACGAACATACCATTAGTTAGCATCATTGTATTACATCCATCCATCCATTTTCTTCCTCATATTCGGGGCCGGGTCGCAGGGGCAGCAGTCTAAGCAGGGACTCCCAGACTTCCCTCACCCCGGACACGTCCTCCAGCTCCTCCGGTGGGACCCCAAGGCGGTCCCAGGCCAGAGAGAGACATAGTCCCTCCAGTGTGTCCTGGGTCATTGTATTACAATTTTTACTAAATATTTTTTTGAGTATTTTCTAGTTTTGTTATTTTGCTGAACGTTATTTTCGTAATTTTACTTCCTGGTTGGGCACAGATATGTTGAGACAGTGGCTCAGTTGGTAATTGAATCCCACTCTCAGGTGGGTTAGTGATGCAATTTCAGCTCTCACAGATAAATACTGTCCTTGTGCCCTTGCCATAGACTCATAATTCCCTTTACATTAAAAAAACTGTGTCTCCTCTCTCTGTACCTGCTGCTGTCAGACTCGTCATTTTGGTCTTAAATGTTCATATTAACCCTCTCTACATGATCCTGGGGTTTTTATTTCACTATTGTGTCTGTAAATCAGGACATGAACATTAATAACAGAGAAATCAGGTGCGTTCTTTCCCCGTTTTCACTACCGCTAGCATTAGCAACAGGTTTGACTGACAGCGTTCCTAAGCTCCCGCTCCCTACTAAACCAGTGGTGCGGACAGGAAGGGATGTTACCTGCAACAACCTCGCTCCTGATTGGCTTTTTGGTTTCTGTGATACTTGTGGTTGAAATTCCAAATGTGTAACTCGGCTCTAAATTCGCCGCTATAACCGCTCTAGCCTCGATGAGCTTCATTTGACTGAAGCCGAACGCTGTGGGTGACGTCACGCTCAGTCCACTTCTTTACAAACTCTATGGTCCTTGCGCGAGACACTTAACCCATCTCGTCTCCAGTGTCTGTGTACACTGGTGAATGATGTACAGCGCTGTGAGTGCCATGAAGATGGAAAAGTGCTATATAAAAACCATTTACCATTTACTATGACGCACGTACAGGGATGTTACCTGGCAACCATAATGTTAACACGGGCCAAAACATGTTTACATTGCCCAACTGTTATGATTTGACAAATAAAAATAAATGGCAAGATTACATTGATTTAATTTAACTAAAAACACCTTATTGTTCGTAAATTATCTTAGTATTTGAGTATTTGGGACTGGGGACATAAAGAGAGGGATTCTGTTTAAGAACTCACCTCCACCTCCATTTTCTACTTTTCCTCACAAACCGCCACTCAGCTGATTTGTCGTTATTGATAATCATGATAAATGTTTACCTCGTGCTCTTTGCCACCAAAACAAAGTCATAATTACAAAAATATATGAATCTGTCAAATGCACTTTAACGTTAACTCAACCGACACCAAATTTTGTCCAACTTTGTCCATTTTACCCTAAAAAAAACAGCACATTTCTGTAAAATTAAGAACATGCTATTGCTGCGATATATTAATTTTGTTGTGATAACGATTATTGCATCAGCCAACACTGCGATATCAATATTTTTTCCGATATACTGCATATTGTGCAACCTTATGATGCTCTAACATTCTCCTCTTTGCATGTTGTTGACTTTGTGTGCGGTGGTGGCTCTTGTGTGCTTCTTCACAGAGGATGACGAAGATGAACAAGTGAGTCTAGAGAATTAGCTGTTTGTCGTTCCTGTTTTTGTCCAAATTTGTCAAATACACAACTGTTTACGTGGTGCAGCGCCAGATTTCCTTTGATAACCAACTCTCTAAACGCAGTACACAGACATAGAGGTGTTTTTGAAATGGTTTGTTGTGCTGCTGCTGTTCTGATGAAACTCAACCCTTTTTTAAACCACAAAATGTTTGTTTATTTGTAGCATTTGGCTGGTTTTATCGATATGAGGGTAAACTCCCATCTATTCGCAAGGTATTGTGTTATGCTGTTTGCTGTGACTTTTCAAATACTTCACTGTAGTAGTTTTTGTAGTATCTTTCTTTCATGGCATGTCTTTAAACCGGGTTTGCTGTGACACATTCGCTTCATATTATTGTCGCTTTACATGTTTGTGCTTTTAAAATAAATTAAATCCCAGAAAGGAGATAAGAAGAAGAAAAAGAAGAAAACATCCAACACCGACACAATGCGGGATTTGCGTAAAAGTAAAAAAGAGATGGAGTTTGAGCTGAAACTCGCCAAGGAGAAAGAGGAAATGTACGAACGAGAAAAGCAGCTGAAAATCAATCGACTCGTCCAAGAGGTACAACTCTGAACTTTTCACTACAAAAGAACTGGGGATTTTAATGCCACGGGACAGTGTCAGGACGGGTTAGACCTGGTGATATTTTTGTGGAGCTGAAATGCCAAGGCTGCTGTGTTTTGTGATTTTTGCGGCAGGTTTCAGAGACGGAAAGGGAAGACCCAGCGGAAACGGAGAAAGTGCAGCACTGGGTGGAGCGGCTTTGTCAAACACGACTCGAGCAGATTTCATGTGTGGAAAATGACTCTCCAGAGGTACAAACCGACCCTAGTATAATTGATTTCATCATTTATTTAAATCATTTTGGTTTTAGTTTTTAAGATAGTATCATGTCACGTATAAATATGACCTTAATACTTACATACAAATATAAGCCTGTAGATTATATAGATTAAACGTGCACTATTTGACTTTTCTGGTTGGGTTTTGCAACCTCCTTATCTCCATGGAGATGCCATTGCTTTGCCTGAATATTCCACATTATAACATTAAGCAAGGCAAGGCTAGTTTATTTATACTGCACAATTTGTACACAAGGTAATTCAAAGTGCTTTACAGAATAAGAAAGACATTAAAATCACAAAACAACAAATCAAAACAGAAATAATCATCATAAAATTAACATGAAAGGTTCTACATTACTAAAAATTTACTCTTTAAGCTTTAACTCATGTTATTATGTTCTTAGCTCATCACAAACAGACCTGGAGTTGTGTTTTGTTTGAGTAACACTTTATTATTAGTCTGTGACATCTCCAAAGCTTAAAATGCTCTGGTCCACCAAGTGGTAGTTTTCAAGTCAACAGCTCCTTTTACCTTTAGTTCAGTACTGACTGACGATTCCAGGTCTGGAATGATCCAAATGATTCTAGTGAAGGTGTGTGGAGTTTAAAAACACAGTGGAGCACTTCCTGTATTACCACATGATGACATCACAAGGTGGAACAGAGTGTTTTCAGGGTCTGTTTGTGACGAGGAAACAACATTATAACAGATCATAAAATAGCATAATTTAAATCTCCATGGAGAGAAACACGTACCACCAGGACAGAGGTCCGATCTGTGGAAAGGCGAGCCTGTTCACAGTAAAAGTTTTTCTTTTTTTGAATTTGTATTTTAATCAAATTTCAAAGGACACACTTTTATGGATGCCAAAATGTCCATCTTCATTACAGCAGTTGTATCAGTATTAAGTATTTCTCTGTAATTCCTCATTCGCTCAGGTATGATCCATCGTAAAAAAAAAAAAAAAAATGCAACTGGTCCAAAACATTTTTAGTGTGAAGACGTTTGGCCGCTTCTTCAGTTCTGGTCAGATTACTGCTGGACGCTGCCTTACTTTTTTGTGCAGTTGACTGAATTGAATTTTTCTTTTAGCGTATAAAGTACTAAAACATATACGGTAGTAAAAAACAAAATAAAAAACACTGTAGCATCAAACCAGTGTGTGAAAGATCTTTTATCAACTGATCTCTCACTAGGGAGCTCATGTTATTTAACTTTGCACTTACACCAATCAACAAAAAGAAGTTAACGTAAAAAAAAACCCCACAAATTCTGACTTGTGTCTAATGTACTGTACCCAGCGTTTCCAGATATTACTGAATTTCTACATTTTATTATAGATACAAAACGAAACGTGTCCCCGATCTTCCAGCGTAGGGGCTCATTCTGTTTGTTTCTTCTGGCGACTGCGTTTGTGCCAGTCAGCAGCATGATTCACATTACTTTATAATCATCTTTTCTTCTTAAATTGAATATTTCAATCTTTCCCAAATACAACATTTCAAAACTTGAGGGATTTTTAATTTTTAATGCTTCATCTGTTACATTTTTTATTTCAACCCAGTATTGGATTATTGAAGCGCAACCCCAAAACATGTGGAGGTGATGTGCTTTATCTGCACCACAGGACTGTTTTGTGTTTGCATACTCTCTGTGCTGTGAAGAATCTTGTTATCTTCTTCCATCTATTCTCCCTCCAAAACAAAGAGCTGCTGGTTTTCCATGGATAAGCACTTCCCAATTTGCTCCCAAAATTATAATGTTTGCCTCCTTCTGCCATTTTTCCTTCTCAGATCCTGTGTGCACACTTTAAGATCCTGTAAAGCTGTGAACAATATTGAAATAACTTTAATACTCTGATATATAAGCGTCTAGCGCAATTTTCATAAAACCCGGCTGAGATAAATAAAATCTCACCTGTTTTATTTCTTCAGAAAGGCTGAGAAAACTCCCGCACATTGTCAGAGGGAGCAAAAACATTGTGTGAATAAAAATGAACTAAGAGTAAGACAGGAGTTTTCTTAACCTTTCTGAAGAAATAAAACAGGCAAATGTTGATTTATCTCAGCCAGGTATTCTGAAAATTGTGCTAGAGCCTTAAACATCAGAGTATTAAAGTTATTTCAAGTATTAAAGTTCTTTCAAAATTGTATACAGCTTTACCGGAGGAGAAACACTTTTCTGAATCAAGTGCTTTTCCTCCGTCACGCCTGTCGCTCAGTCAACAACTACCTTTTTTATTTCTTCTTTAAATCATGCCGCAGCTGCAGGTCGTGATGGGACTTTTGACTCTTTTATGGGATCTGAATCGTTTGGATCCGTTCATATAAAAGAGCCATTCAAAAAACTGTCTCTTTTTATATTTATTTCTATGACAGAAGCTAAAGTGAGAACTCAGTTTAACAACAAACTAATTACAGAGAAGTGTCCAAACCTCAGATGTGTTTAAAATGGTTCAAACTCAGAGTGGGAGAGAGTTTACCCTTTGGAATTATGCATAATTTAAACAAAACGTTGCACTACAATAATAATAATAATAATCAAAAGGCTAAATATAAGTAGTCGTTTTGCGCAGAAAGAAATAGATTTGTCTCTTTTCAAATAGATGTCTGTGTAATCCTTCAGTCGTCCAGGTCTGATCCATAGCAAACGAAATTTAAATCTATCAACTGGACAAATTGTCGTAGGAGTGAAGACGTTTTGCTGCTGATCCACGCCGCTTCTTCAGTTCTGACGATTTGTCCATTTGACAGATTTAAATTTCGCCTTTTGCTCTTTTCAAAAATGAGATCCAATTCCATCCGTTCACATTAAGGAACCGTTCAAAAGAGCCGACTCATTCACCAACGTCACGTCACGAGCTGCAGGTATCTGTGAAAATCCTGATTACAAAGACACAAATCTATATCTGCTGAAAACCTCTTAATTATCTCTCAATTATAGACTTTATACACAGGTCTTATTAAGTTTCTGTGTATAGAGTCTATGCTCCCAATGCCGTTTTGGACCATTTCTCACAGTCTAAATATAACATCCAGTTTATTTGGTGTGAAATCAGCTCCATATGTGACCCACCTCAAGAATCTGTTCTATTAAATTATGCTTTTTATGATTTCAGACACAATAAATGTTTTTCCTGGTATTTTTCTATCAGTAAAAAATGTGTAGCTGCATAAATTCATGACATTAGCAGGTGGTGAACCCTTCTCTAGAAAAGTGACCTAGTGCATCTTTACAGAACAGTTCTCAATTTGAAGATAATTGATACTTTGCTGCTGATGTCATTAACATTCTCTGGGGATGTGGAGCTAACTGGAGGCACTGCTCTGTCTGAAGCTCTGTTAGTCAAGTTAGAGTTTAATCTGAGCTTTGTTTTAAGAACACATTTAGCTGGAATTATGGCAAGTAATATGGTTTTGTACTGTTAAACAAGCCCGTCTAAAATAACATTACATTCACTAGCTAGCATTAGCCAACCTTTTTTCACCATTTTGTTGAAAATCAAACTCCTAAACAGGATCGTGAACGCTCGGATTGATCACAGTGTCCTGAAAATGCTTTGTTTAAATCCATTTTATATTTTTTTCTTGAGTTTCAGACAATTTAAACACTATTTTGTCTGTTTTTAATGTGTGCATTGTGTCACCATGGTAACTGCTGATCATTCCGCAACAGACATACATGCAGAATCCCCCCTGCGTGATGTCACTGCACAGTATCAATAATTTATGTTAAAGAAATGTATTGTATTTTAGTACTGATTGATTATAATCTCTTGTACTTGTTCGTGTTTGATTTTGAAGCTCTCTCCTCCTCGCTCTCCTGCGTCGGAGCCGAAGGTGAAGCGTTTTCCCGGAGGTCTTCACTTGGCCACCACCGACCTGGACGACATAAACCTGGACCAGGTCGACCAGAGCCTGAGAGGGCCTCAAATCAAACTGTCCCCCACTCAGCCCAGCACCAACCAGCCTCCTCCACCTCCACTCCCTCTACCTCCGCCCTCACCCAAACTCAACCCCACCATCGCCCCCAGCTACACCCCTCAGCGCAGACCTCCCTCCCCTCCCCCCGTCCAGAGGAAAGTCCCTTCAGTCCCGTCAACGCTGACCAGCAGAGGACGCAAGCCTCCCCCGAAACAGTCCCGCGCTCCGTTCCCGCAGTACGCCCCTCCTAGCTCCCACGCGTCGCGACCACCTTCCTCTCCTCAACCCGCTCCTCGTCCCACCCCTCCCCCACCGCCGCCCCCTCCCCCGCCTCCTCCTCCCCCTCCTCCGCCCCCTCCCCAGCAGCAGCAGAAAGCCAGAGAGCCCAAAATCGGACGGTACCGCCACTTCGACCAGCCGCCGACCCCGGTGACCCCCAGCCCCCCGGAGCACAGGAGTGAATGGGAAACAGGGGGGTATCTCCCACGAGGGGGCATCTACTCGTCCAACAACAGTGAGGTGTCCTACCCGTCCAGTCCCAAGGTCAGAATCACTATGAAAGTGTCACAATTGAAAATATTGTTGTGTCTAAAAGCCCTGGAAAGATAAAACTCTGAAATATTTCAATAATACATACATCGAAATCAACTTACATGAGCCTTTAGTAGTGTTTAAACGATACTCCCTCATATTTACATACTCACAGTTCTATTTTGATTGATGCCTGCACGGTTTAGTAATCCTCTCTTGAATTCAGAGCTTGAGTGCTAAGAAAATTTCATTTCCACCTACCCCCTATCCCCGCCCACAGCTTTGTACTTACTTGTGATTATTCAAAAAGGCTGTAATAGGGTTCAAAACTGTTTTAGATATGTTAAAGGGCTCATGTTACGCTATTTTCTGATCTCTGTTCACACACAAACCCTGCATATTTAGGCTGAGTTCTTCTCTCAGTCAGAAAACACTCGGTTCCACCTTGTGATGTCATCATGTGGTAATACAGGAAGTGCTCCACTGTGTTTTTGAACTCCACACACCTTCACTAGAATCATTTGGATAATTTCAGCCTTGGAATTCTCTGTTGCTGCTAAAAAAAAAGGTAAAAAGGAGCTGTTAACTTGAAAACTACCACTTCATGACATCACAAGGTGGAACAGAGCATTTTGAGCTTTGGAGGTGTAGACAGATGAATAATAAAGTGTTACTCAAACATGTGTGAATGAAACAAAACACAACTCTAGGTCTGTTTTTGAGGCTGTATCGTGTCTTAAAGCTCTCACAAGTCAGTGTTGTATAATATAGGACCTTTAATAAATTTCAGTTTACAATGAAAAAAAATGTAAAAACACATTTTTTTATATGATCCAGGTAATGAGGAACACCTCTCATGCGAGTCATGCGTCAGCTTCCAGTAACAGTCCATTGGTAAATCTTTAAACATGCTGCATTTATTACCCTATTGTGTTTATTTACATTTAAGCTTTCATTTTCTTTACAGCAACTAGCTCCGAGTCCTCCCAACCAGCGACGACAGACCACCCCCATGTCGAAGCCCGTGATGCTGCCTCAGTCACAGACCACCAGACCAGAGGTTCACCGGACCGCCGTGCGCTCTGACGGTTTGGTATGACGCAACACCATTCAGTCATATACAAAAGCTGTGTTTCCCTGCAGGGTTTTGTAATGAGGGGAGATGAATGAATGGAGTGAGAATCCAGGGCTCTACCATCTGTTTTCCTTAAAGACATATGTGTGTTTTAGATCACACTACAGGGAGGCAGCGTGTCACCAAAACGGATTTTAAGGTTGAATAATTTGCCAAGTCAAGGTTCATTAAAAGTGTAGTTGAGCGTTTGTTTTACATGGAAGCTATTGGGGGTTTAGAGCAAGATTTTAGAGCCTTTTTTAATTAGTCGTTGATCTGCAAGTAGAGCGACAGTGGCTCAGTTGGTAGAGTGTTTGTCCACTGATCCACAGGTCGACGGTGTACACTGGTGGATGAATGTGTGTGTGAATGGGTGAGTGGCTCTTGAAGTGCCTTGAAGGTGGAAAAGCGCTATATAAAAATGTGTTAAAGGTCCCATATTACGTAATCATCTCCTGTGACCTTTTAGCCATGTCATAATGTCGTTACCTCCTGTTTCATTCACACATGTTTAAGTAATCCTGCTTTATTAGTCTGTTCATCTCCAAAGCTCAAAATGCTCTGTTCCATCTCGGAAATTCCAGGGCTGAATTTAATCCCACTGATTGGAGTTTAAAAACACAGTGGAGCACTTCCTGTATTACTACATGATGACATCACAAGGTGCAACGGAGTGTTTTCAGTTTGAGAGAAGAACCCAGCCTAAATTTGCAGGTGCGTTTGAGGGTTAAACATGTGTGAATGAAACAAAAAAAACACAACTCCAGGTTTGTTTTTATGATGAGGAAACAACATTCTAACATAGATCAAAAAATAGTGTAATATGGGCTCTTTAAACAAACTCAAAATAATATCTCGCTGTGCTTTTACTAAAAATAATGCAGAAGAAATGTATGTTATCTCGTATCACCTCGTGGTACTTATGTTTCGCCCTGCCCAAAAATATCAGCTGGGATATTATCAGATTTACAAGGAATACAGACAGAATTAACACAATCTTTCCTAAACTGAATGAATAATGACTATAGTGTAGAGCTTTGAGAGGCTTTGAAAAGCGCATTACAAGTGTAAGCCATTATTATTATTATTATTATTATTATTAAACATGTTCATGGCGAGTTCACTCCAGCGATTTTTTCCAATTTATACCAAATGTACATTAGTCCTGAGGAGCAGATTTCACTGTTTATGGGAGTGTAACATTATACAGTCGTTCTGGGTTGGTGCTGTAGTGGGCGGGCTCTGTCTCCGAGTCCGCTGCTTTGTCTTCTGGGATTTATACCTGTAAATTTAAAACCTTACAAAATGTCATACAATTCCTCCTGATTTTGACTAGAAAAACTGTCATGTAATGTCAAAATGGGTTGGTAATGATGCCAGTTCTGTCCAAATGTGGAAGAAATTAATATCTGAGACGGTGACTTGGCTTTAGAGCGGTTAAGATATTGTCTCAGTGGTAAATCCAGTCTTTTAATAATGGGAAAATGCTCTGGACTGTCTTAAAATGTAAAGAGTAGAGGTGTATTTCTGCCAGTAAGTGTTGATTGTTTCTATTTTGTCAGAACGGCTGCATTTCATGTGATTCATCTCATAGAATTATTATCCTGTTCACTGATGTAACGGGCTTTGCTGTGCTATTGTTTTTGTTTTTTTTAGTATAAATCTAAAAATGTTCTATAAAAATAATGAAAAAGAGTCATAAAAAACTAAACCTGTTCTCTGATCACTGTTTCTTCTGTCATAGCCTCCGGAAATGCTGAAGCGAATGGTGCCTTTCAACACGTCCTTCAAATCACACAATAAACGACAAGTATATCTCTGACTATACGCACGTTTGCACCTCCCCTGCAGTCCTGAGTGAAGCTCTCTCCTCTGTGTGGACCGGCTTTCATTGGATCTGTTCAGCTCCACTGGATCCTCAGGGACTCCTCCTCCTCCTCCTTCATTTTCCCCCTGTACTCTTCTGTGTTGACTTCTTCTGCACATTTTGTTCTGTGCAACTGTCGGCTAAAGCACTGCAAGATTTCATCATAACATTCTATAGTAAAATTAGCTGCAGATAAGGTTCAGATACACATTAATATTGTTAAAATACAGACTTGTTTTTGAAATAAACTGGTAGCAAGTTCTTGGGCCTAATGAAGTAATTTATTTTTGAATCAACCTTTTTGATATTTCTTGGCAAAGTACAATTTTAGCAACAGTAAAAATTGTAGGTCTCTGTACTTTACTTAACCTCCTGAAACTCGAGCTCTTTCATGGCTTTATTAATTTCTTTTCTTTAATATTTGGGCTGATTGGACCTGATGAGAGTAAAAACAAATAATTATCTTTTTACATTATGTAGTTTCTGAGGAAAAATGATGTCCAGATATGAGGACACTCGTTCTACGTTTTAATCATTTTAATAGAACATTTGAATAATGATTTGCAAAAAGTATTAAGTGCCTGAACACAGAAACATTTGTCCTGAGTAAAAACAAAATGAGAAACAACAATTGTGCCTCTTGAAAGAATGTGTCTCATGTGAAGAGCTGCAGACAGGAGCAGGAGAGCATGAGCCTTTACAAAAAAATAAAAATAAATAATATTCTGAACACTCTAAACTCTTAAAAATATTCTAAAGTGAACATTTTTGCATTCTTGTTGTTCTTGTTGCTGTTCTTCTTCTTCTAAAAAATTGTATTGTGGCCTAAACAACCCAAAATGTGTTTTTGTCATCTTAACGTCCTGTTTTAATAGAGATGTGTGCAGTGGTTTCTGGGATTTATTCTTACGTTTGTGTTTAACCGAGGCGCCGGACCATAAAAGACCCGATGCTTTTTGGAGTTAATGAGTGAAACGCTGTCTCCATGGTTTCACTTCATTCAGAACAGGGTTGAAAAGTTGGTTGTCAAAGGAAACTGGGCTGTTGCATTATGGGACAGATATTTAAAGACTGCAGCTGTCTACTTAACGCCGCATTGGCTTATTGATCCGTTAATGAATTGTATATTGATTGTTTTACAGGTCTTTGAGAAGCACGGGGAGGATTTTGACCCCTACTCAATGGTATCGTTTCTGTCTTTGCTTTTTCACTAATGTGTTATTAAGTCATGAAAGCAAAGGGTCGGTAATAAAATGATCATGATTTATAATAAGAGACACTTTCTCAGCCTGGTCATAGAAGCAAGTCTCCAGGAGTCTAAACGAATACAGATAAATGACCACATAGACAAACGCATAATCACAACACGGACAAGGCAAAAACACATGATATGGAAATACATCATAAGTCAAACTCTAAAAAAAACTAGAACATACAACTAAACCGTTTTGGTCCGTTAGAGTTTGCACCATTTAGAAACATCTTGAGAACAAAATGGGCCTTTGCCACTAATTATTATATATATATTTTCTGATCTGTTCTTATTTTTGGAGTTGTGTTTTCTGTTTTGAGCTCTTCTCTCAAACTGTAAACACTGTAAACACACCTTGTGATGTCATCATGTGGTGGTACAGGAAATGCTCCACTGTGTTTTTAAACTTCACACACCTTCAACTAGAATCATCTGGATAGTTTCAACCCTGGAATTGCCATTCTTCAAAATAAAAGGTAAAAAGGTAGTGGTTAACTTAAAAAACTACCACTTCATGACATCACAAAGCGGAACAGAGCGTTTTGAGCTTTGTAAATGTAGACAGACTAATAATAAAGTGTTACTCAAACATTTGTGAATGAAACAAAACACAACTCCAGGTCTGTTTTTGAGGAAGAAACGACATAACAAGGCGTAAACCTCACAAAAGTAAATTTAGTGTAATATCAAACCTTTAATAAAGCATGAACAAAGAACAAATGGGCATATACTTTATTAAAAATGATTAGTAACTATTTTATTAATACCCTAACATCTTAATTAAGTAGACAAAGTAGTTATGAGTTCATTATTAAGTCTCTGTGCTTCATTTAGACAAATTAAGGTGTGGTTATTAAAAAGTTGGACCTTATTTTTGCTGTTTACATTTTGTGCTTTGCTGCTGTTTTAAATATTATTTTTATCTAAAGTTCTCAGCGGAGCAGATCGCCGGACGAGACGTGAGGCGACTGCGAATTAAAAAGGTACTATAACTGTTCAAACTTTAAAGTTGATAAGAGAAATGACCGAGTGTAATGTCCCCTGAAAAAAAAAAAAAAAACTATCTCTTGTTTTACTTTATTTTTGTTTTAAAGTCTGGACAGCTTGACCTTGCTCTGGAAGGAGGTGCAGACTCGCCTCTTGGAAAGCTGGTGGTGTCGGCCGTTTATGAAGGAGGAGCAGCCGATAAGAACGGTGAGTGTAAAGGCTCATAAGACGATATTTTTCCTCATCAAAAACAGACCTGGAGTTGTGTTTTTTTTGTTTCAGTCACACATGTTTAACACACAAACCCTGCAGATTTAGGCTGAGTTCTTCTCTCAAACTGAAAATGCTCTGTTCCACCTTGTGATGTCATCATGTGGTAATACAGGTGTGTTTTTAAACTCCACACACCTTCACTAGAATCATTTGGATCATTTCAGCCCTGGAATTGTAAAAGTAGCTTGGAAACTACCACTTCATGACATCACAAGGCGGAACAGAGCATTTTTGAGGTTTGTGAATGAAACAAAACACAACTCCAGGTCTGTTTTTAAGGAGGTAACTGCATTAGAACATGACTTAAACCTCACAAGAGTCAATTTTGTGTAATATAGGACCACAAACACAATACTGTAATGCTAAATATATCAGATAAAACCTAACGCAATAATAACATCACAGTATATTCATGTAGATGTGACTAATGACAGTAGCATTTTCGTTCGTGGCATTAATTCCATGTTGTGTCTAATTGCGTTTTTCACTGAAGCTTGTGGATCGATTTCCTGATGAAGTGTTGCGTCGTGTTTAACTCTCCCATGTGTCTGTAGGTGGTATTGTCCCCGGTGATGAACTCATGGCTGTGAATGGGAAGATACTGATCGATGCCTCATTGACGGAGGGTCAGAACTCGCTGGCTCGAGCCTGGAATAGCGGAGGGGTATGAGGACACGGCTACAGCGGCTACTTTTATGTGCAGTTCATGTGAAATTCATTTAAACGGATGATATTACTGTTTCTGATCTATGTTATAATGTTGTTTTCTCATCACAAACAGACCTGGAGTTGTTTTGTTTCATTTACACATGTTTAAAACACAAACCCTGCATATTTAGGCCATGTTCTCTCAAACAAAAGGTAAAACGAGCTGGTAATTTGAAAACTATCACTTCATGACATCCCAAGAATAGAACATTTTGAGCTTTGGAGATGTAGACAGACTAATACTAAAGTTACTCAAACATGTGTGAATGAAACAAAACACAACTCCAGTTCTGTTTTTTATGAGTTAACAACATTCAAACATGGCTTAAACCTCAAAAGACTCAGTTTCGTGTAATGTAGGACCTTTAAAAATCACAATTCAACTCCGTATTTTCTTTTTTCCCTCTTTAATGTGTCTGTTTTTATAGGACTGGATCGACGTCGTGATCGCCGTCTCCCCTCCGAAAGACTACGAAGACGAAGTGTGAGTATCCTGTTCCTCATTATCCATAAAACACATTTGAATTTGTTGCTGCTTTACCCAAAAATGTCCGTGCCCCAGCGGTCGCCAGGTCCTGAATGTATAGATTGACTTGTGTCTGTGTGCGTGTGTACAGCCCTAAGTCAGCATCAGTCAGTCCCACTGTGAACACTAAGGTGCAAGGCAGTGCGTCTCTGTACAGGCACGGCTACCAGCTTCAGAACTAGCCCTGCTCTCGCCCCGGTAATAGATCTTGTCCTCACCGTCTCAAAGAAGATGTTTGCTGTGGAATTTGTTTTGCGTTGTCTGAACACATGTGACAGTCTCAGTGTTTTGTAATATTCCACTTTAAACCTTTCACCAACCATTGGATTTATGACTGAAAGCAGTGACACCGTGTTATTATTACCCTCTGAATGTTCTCAGTGCTATTTTCACCTCGTGTTTTTCCACGAAACAAAACTGAAACATGATACAAACCTGTCGAGTGCTGTACACCTGAGACTGAAACGATGCAACGTACGTACCATAGACTGTATAAAGAAGTGGACTACAGCGTTCAGCTCCAGTTTAATAAAGTTTATCGAGACTAGAGCAGTTATACGGACCAATTTGAAGCCGATTTCCGCATTTGGACTGGACTACGAGTATCATAGCAACCAAAGAGCCAATCCGGAGCGAGGCTGTTGAAGTTAACGCCCCTTCTCGCCCACACCTGTAGTTTAGCAGAGAACGGGCACTTAAGAACGATCTTGATCTTCATTTACAGACAGAATAGTGAAATAAAAACCCCAGGATCATGTAGAGCGGGTTAACATGAACATTTAAGACCGAAATCCCGTGTCTGACAGCAGCAGTTACAGAGAGAGACGGCAATTTTTCTATGTAAAGTGATTTGGAGCCGGAAGCACGCCCACGCTCACTTCCTATTCTGAACACGGCGGCTCGCAGGTTAGCTCTGTCCATTTATATATCCAGTCTATGGTACATACGTCTGCACATTACACACTCCAGGGGGCGCTGTCAGCTTTGGGCAGTTGTTCTGATTGATGTTGTTCAATGGGACTGTTACATGTTCATTGCCTTTTAATGCAGTGACACTGAGTGATTCTGTAGCAAGGATTTCTATAAGTTTTGAACTAAAATGATCTGAGGTTATGTTCATAAATGATCTTAAATAAAATCAAGTTTAAAAAGAAATCTTGAGCTACAGTTGAAAGTGTGATTACTGTGTTTTCAGCTGCAGGACGATACTGGACCTGTTTTATTTCGATTTGTTGCATGTTGTACGTCGGTTAAACGAGGCTCAGAAAAAGTAACACCATCTTTTGTTTTGTTTTGTTTTTCTCCAGAACTTTCTTCTAGACTTTTCAACAACAAGAAAGCCAAGAATGCACTTAAAGAGCTGATCATGACGCCTTTTGCACTGTTTTTGTTTTATTCATGAAATCAAATCCGTCCAATGGAACAACACTGATCATTTGTCTTCAATATATTTTCTATTTTGTTCATTCTCAATAAATTAGTAAATATTTTTTCCTGAACAGATGTGTTTTTGTTGTATTGTAATTTAAAGAATAATGCTGTTGTGGAAAAATGACAGTTCTAGATGAAAAGTATTCCATTTGTGAAGCCTGATGAGTTTTTGAAATACAAAAAAGGTTTATTCTTTGTTACAGCAGAGTCTCTCTCAGTCTCCTCGAGCATCTCTCCCTCTGGTCCTTACTCTCCCGTCGTCTCCCAAGCACCTGAGCTCTGAGTATTTACACCAGAATGATTGTTTCACACCTCTGAGATAATGAACATTTTACACCTGAGGACAGATAAGAAACAAAGGCTTTCCATTTTACAACAAGGTGATGGAGACAGAGGCGAGTTTATTTGTACAGCACAATTCACACACAAAGTAATTCATCACAAATATTCATAAAATTTACAATAAAACAGAAAAGTGCAGAATAAACCCCTTTCACTCATATTCACAGAGAAACGGAACCGTTTGAGTCTGGAGTTAAATGTTGTCAAAGTCGAGGCCTGAGTCACATCTTCAGGAAGAATGTTCCAGGTTTAACTGCACAAAACAGAAACACTGATTGAACATGTTTAGTCCTGGATTAGTCCTGGTTTAGTCCCAGTTTAGACCCGGTTCAGTCCTGGTTTTGTCCTCGTTTAATCCTGGTTAAACCTGGTTTAGTCCTGGTTTAGTCCTGGTTTAGTCCCAGTTTAGACCTGGTTCAGTGCCAGTTTAGTCCCGGTTTAGTCCTGGTTTAGTCCCGGTTTAGTCCTGGTTTAGACCCGGTTTAGACCCGGTTCAGTCCTGGTTCAGACCCGGTTTAGTCCTGGTTCAGTCCTGGTTCAGACCCGGTTTAGTCCTGGTTCAGTCCTGGTTTAGACCTGGTTTAGTCCTGGTTCAGTCCTTGTTTAGTCCTGGTTTAGTCCTGGTTTAGACCCTTTGCATTAAAGTCTTTTCTCTGAGGCGTCTCAGTTTAATCTCAGGTCTGACTCTGACACAGATCAAATACTTTTAAAGACAGACCATGAATATCCTTAAATTTCCTTTACATATTAAAAACTCTTAATTTCCCTTTATAATATTCAAACAACATGCAAATCGAACACATTAAACTCCCAACTGATGAATGACACTGCACTACCCATAGGGGGCGACAGAGTTTCTAAAATGCACTGCTCCAGTTTCATTGTGCCTTGTGACTTTTGAGTTGTCAGTGTTATTAATAATTCAGTGTAATCCCTGGTGCGCGGGGCTGATTATAATGAAATGTCGTTTTTAATGTGGCAGAACCTAATCCCACAGTCACGTCAGACATTAACAAGACTCCCCACTCGTGTTATTATCCCTGCGCGCGCCTCTTCGCCGCTTCCCTGTGTTATATAATGCCTGTTTGTGTTTTTATTCCTACGTGACCAGAGTCCACGGCGAGTCCGAGCCAAACGCGCGCCACAGTGTCCCCGGGAACGAGCTGAGGACCGGTCCAGAGCCCCGTGACAGAGGAGAGAGGGGGGTCCACGGAGAGAGGGGGGGAAGACATCAGCCCTCCTCCTCATGTCCTCATCTCCTCATCCCTTCATCCATCACTCCACTCTTCCTCTGTACCTGAGTTCAGGACCTCGGACAGCGCCGCGTCTTCCTCCTCCGTGAGACGCGCGCGACATCCTGAGACCCCAGACCCCGGCTCCAGATCCCGCTCCAGAGCCCAGAGCACATGCCACACGGCCATCTGGAACATCCACCGCCTCTTCTGCTGCTCTCCTGCATGTGACAAAGACTACACGCTATTTTGGAAGCGTAAAACATCACCAAGAAACACCATGATCTCACGATACAAACCGGTAAGTTTGGGTTTAACTCCACTATCCTCCACTATCCACGCGAAAAACCTTTGTGTTCTAGTCTTTGTGCAGGATGTAGAGGCGTTTTGGAGTTATTCTAGGTCATATCTGAACAGTAATACACACATCCATCACTGGAGTCTTTTTTACAACACAATCACTCTCCTCGTCCTGCTTTTGTGCAGCCAGTGTGGATTTGTGTATGAATAATTGCACTATATGGGAATAAATTAAACTTAAAGGCAACGTGCTGCGTGAATGAATAAAGGAATCTAGTTTATTACTGTGTCCTGCATGAAAAAGACATAAAAATACAAGAGTTACAAACACCAATAGACTCATTTAAACAATCTAATTTTCCGCTTTTTCCAGGTTTTACAGAGAAACGATGCAAACTTATAAACATTAGAACGAAACAACCATTACACCAGAAGATATCAGTGCTTTGGGAGAACATTACGTCAAATAAAAACTGTCTAAATTCATCATGAAATGGACAAAACAGCAAAAAATGAGCTTCACGTTCCACTTCTCCAAACTCGCATAAACCACAAAGCGTTACACCTGTTGTTTTATCATCAAACCATCTCCACGAAACCCTTTAAATTAATGTTTACGTGCGAAATATAGAGCGTATAGCCTGTTTATATAATACGCTCCCACAGCTGACAGTCTGCACTAAGTGTCTGCTGGTGCTGTAATGATTTTTAGAGGCGTTGTAGCCCAGTTCGTCTGGTTTGTAAACCCACTTACACAGTGTTTGAAGGTTTTCTACACATCCCCAGCTTCTGTTTTCTCTCTGCTTTATCCACGTGCATCTCGTACAGATATTCTCTCTCATAGTAGGAGATGATTCAAGCCCTAATGTAGTAATGTGCCTGAGCGATAATGAAGCAGCTCATTTAGACGGAGAAGTGTCCAGTGAAAACAGAAGATGCTGTGGATCAGAGACAGACCGACGTGTCAGTTCACCCACATTTGCACTTTTTAGCGTTTCACCTGTTGTCCTTAAAGCAGAACTATAAAGCAAAATTGACTTTCCAGAGTGCTTTGCCCTGTTGCACTGTTCCCTTCTCATTTTCCCTCTTGAAGTCGTTTTTAGAGCGATTCATGCATCATTTTCCCGACTCCATTTTGCAGATCAATCCCCGTTTTCACCTCCTCCGCTACACGCCCACTGTGACGTTCGCACTTTGTTCTTCAGGTTTATTTGCTTAATCGATGATACATGTCACCTGCGGCTTTCCATAGGGGGCGCCGACAGCTACAACGCCGCTTTGTTGCGACGACGTTTACGGCGACATCAGCTCCCATTGGACGCCGCCATTTTTTTATCACAGAAGTCAGCGGATTTGTTTCTTTTATTAGACAAATTTTAGACAAATATTGTGATTTAAAATGCGCAGATTATAACAAAGATCCACAGGTGTTGTAGATTATAACTACAGAGCGACACGAGCACAATATGTCTGCTTTAAGTCTCTAGCAGCTGCCTAAATCTGCACGGAAAATATACGCCACAAGCTTTATTTGAACACTTAGTCCAAAGAGCTACTGAAAAAATGTGACTAAACTGCTCTTCTGTACGGAGCCCCGCATAGGACATCTGCGACATATAATATTAACACATGGCCACGAGATAATAACACGTTCCCACACGATATTATCACGAGGGAACGAGATAATTATCGCAAGAGAACGAGTTAATTATCACGAGGGAATGAGTTAATTATCATGAGGGAACGAGATAATTATCGCAAGGGAACGAGATAATTATCGCGAGGGAACGAGATAATTATCACGAGGGAACGAGATATTTTCTTGAGGGAACGACTTAATTAAGACATGCGCAGAAATCCTCATCAAATGTCTTTTGCTTAAAATATAACCGTCCAAAGCGAGCGTTGCTAATATGTCATTGTAGCTCATCCCCAGCATAAAATAATGCTTGATTTTGACGTCCTGACTGTCCCGATTGTATACAAGCCTCTCTTCCCTTCTTTGTACCACGTGTCCTTTTCTACCTGTACTTCTACCACATGTGCGCCACCAAGAGGTCGCCTGTTGTACCTGCTTGTCAAAAATATGTAATAATAATTTCTATACATATATTTTCACGAGCGCACGAGATATTTAACTTAAAAAATAAAAATGCTACAATGACATATTAGCAACGCTGCTTTGGACGGTTATATTTTAAGCAAAAGACATTTGATGAGGATTTCTGCACCTGTCTTAACTAAGTCGTTCCCTGAAGAAAATGTCTCGTTCCCTCGTGATAATTATCTCGTTCCCTCGTGATAATTAACTCGTTCCCTCAAGATAGTATCGTGTGGGAACGTGATATTATCTCGTGGCCACGCGTTAATATTATATTTTGCAAATGTCCTATGTGGGGCTCCGTACTTCTGTCCAGCTTGTAGTAAAAAAAAATGTTGTGGAGGATTAGATTTGGGGAAAATGATCAAAATTGGCCCTACGTATCGGCTCAAAAGTATCTGCAGACATTATTGACCTGGTTGACTGGTTCCTCTGGATTTTGAACAATCGATATCGTAAAACCTGTCTCCCAGTGAACCCAGATGTGGAAATGTTAAAGACAAATGAATCTGTGCCTCTCTCCTGCTGCTCCTTATGTGACTATTGTCTTTTGTTTCGCCCCATCAGCTGAAATTCTGTTGTTTTTTTTAAGCTCAGAGTGACAGCTGCTGTGTGAACGCTTCAATTTGGCTGTTGTATTAAAAGATACTGAACATTTCCAGTTATATCAATTAGACATGAGACGATATTGACGTTTTGTGACGATTATCATGACCAAAACAATTATATCACAATTAAAGTGATTATGGATATGAATAATTATAACTTTAACAGAGAATAATATGGATGCGCAGGGTCGTCCACTGAAATATGGGGGCCCGGGGCAATAAGCCTCACATGGGCCCCCCCTGGAATATAAATTAATATGGAGAGGGTCCAATTCTGGGCCCCTAAGACCCTGAGGCCCCCGGACAGCACACCCCTTTGTCCCTCCTGTCGACTCCCCTGTGGATAAGTCATTTTTTTCTGCAAATTTCGGTGATATAACGGCGATTATCTTTGTTGCCGATTATCACAATTATATAAAATGCCCCACGAATGATTATTGTCGACCCTTTTTATCACGATAAACAATATTATTTATTATCCCATCCCTCATGCCAATCCCCATTTAGGAATAAAACCAAATTCGAACATTCACATTTATAAAAACATGCAAATTTCTGATTTTCTTTGGCCGATTACATGAGTTATTATGACTTGATTTGTGAGCAAACGACCCAAAAGAGATTATTAAACTGCTGATTAACAACCACCTTTGTAATGAAAGGTTACAAGTCAGATCTGTGGAGATGTTTTTCAAGGTGTTTTATTTTCGTGGCAATATAAACACCTGTAAGTGAATAAATGTAAGATATATATTTTAAAATTCCCATGTGACACTATTTTCTGATCTGTTCTAATGTCGTTTCCTCGTCACAAACAGACCTGGAGTTGTGTTTTGTTTCATTCTCACATGTTTAACACACAAACTCTGTATATTTAAGCTGCGTTTTTTTCTCTCAAACACAGAAAACACACTGTTCCACCTTGTGATGTCATCATGTGGTAATACAGGAAGTGCTCCAGTCACCTTCCCTTCACATTTGGGTAATTTCATCCCTGGAATTGCCAATCTCCACTGAACTAATGGTAAAATGTAGCTGTTAACTTGAAAACTACCACTTCATGACGTCACAAGGTGGAACAGAGCGTTTTGAGCTTTGGAGATGTAACAGACTAATAATAAAGTGTGACTCAAACATGTGTGAATGAAACAAAACACATCTCCAGGTCTGTTTTTGATGAGGTAACAGCATTAGAACATGACTTAAAGTTTCAGAAGAGTCAGTTTGTAATATCAGACCTTTAAAAAAGACCATTTATCAAGAAGTTAGATTCGATTCAGCATAAAATCACTTGGCGCTCTGAGGAAAATCGTCACAGTCCCTCATCTTCTTACTTTTTCCTTGAAGGCTCAGGACTGTTCCCTTGTGTCTGGTTCATTTGATCAAGTCCACTGCTGCTGTATGAGGTGAGAACAGCCCTGAGCGACGCCAGAGCCGCACGGCCTCCAACTAGAGCATTAATAATGTATCTGTAATGTCTCTGTAATGTGCAGCTGTGTTCACTCATTAGTCAAACAGGCCTGAGTGTAAATACTACTGTGAAAATAATGGGCTGTGTTTTATCATCTAATATCCAAAGTGTTGCATAAATATAAGCCACAGAACAAATGTACTCTGTGGTTAAACAATCTGAATCACATCTCCACATCGACCTTGGAACTGCATTAAAAGAGTCTGGAGCAAAGACTGGGGCAGATGTTTTATATTCATGGGTTTCAGCTTCTACTTAAATGAGGCTTTTTCACCATTTAAATATATCATTTTGCTGAAAATAGTTAATTGCTATGGAAACAGCCCAAATGTTTCATCATTGTGAAACCACATGAATATTCTGTTATTATTGTGATAATAGAATTGCAAACTCAGTTTTAATAAAGAAATGAAGAGCTGGAAACTCACTGTTTCAATACAGCAAAGATAATGAATGAAAATAAAAACACTATGTTTAGAATCTTAAAATAATATTATATATTACAAAGTCTGACACTGAGAGAGACACTGAGAGAGACACTGAGAGAGACACTCCACACAGCCTGGAAAACGCATGGAAAATGAGGTTATATATATATAATATTATATATTGCACGACGAAGCCACAAGCCTCTGAAATGTCCCTTTATCCCAGAGATGGACGAAAATTATAGGCCTCTCGTCTTTTTAAGAGGGAGAACTTGCACAATCGGAGTCTGACGAAATACTTTTTTGCCCCACTGTATTTTGTCCTTGAACATCTCTCCACACTTTGCTTTGCTGTATAAAACTGAATATCAAATTAATAGAGACTTTTACTGCCGCATTTTAGAGCCAAAATCCACCAAAATGCATGCAAAAACATCTTTTTGGAGGGTTTTGGAGGGTCTCAGTGTCACATATAAGTGTCCCTTGTACATTCCTGTGTTATAAATGCAACACTAGACTCAAAAAGTACCATTTATCTGCACAGAATGACTCGTCCACACTTTTATTAAAAGTTATTATAAGTCGATATGATTGAGTTCACTTTGCGCTTCATCTCGTGTGAGCTCCACCTTAAAATATTTTGCGACGTCTGTGTAAAAATATAGTGTGTTTACCTTTTAATTTGCAGTATTTGTGGACTTTGGGTACAGCCTTAAGATTAAACTCCATATTTAATCTAAAAATCTGCTCGTAGACGCTGTGATAACATAACTAAAAATGAAAAAATCCTGGAAAATGATTTCAAGCAAACTGTGGGAACTCTGACTGACCATTCCAAAACTATCCAGGAAAGCTCAAATCCTTCTGCTGTACGTCTTATTTTTTCCAGTATCTATACTTCAAAAGAATCGCAGTACTAGTTTTAGAATCCGTTCTTATCTAGGTATCGATTTATTTGACAAAAATATACTCTACTTTCTCATTTTTTGTAATACTGAACAACTGTAAATGGCTGGTAAGGATGTCAAAAGTATCGAAAATCAGACACTAATCGATTCTAAAGCTAGTATCGAAGCCAGATACTCATTTGAGCAGGTGTCGATACTAAAAAAGCCACATTCACAGGACAGAAATGAACCTTTAGAATGATTTTGAGCTGTATTTTTCACAAGTATAAGCCACATAGACACATATACACCCATGAACCTACAGAGAGATTACACAGATCACATTTTATCGTCTAAATAAAGTGTTTTTTTTTACTATCCTTCTGGTATCAGTATCAGGTCTATTCCTTAGCATCGAAATCAAGTTGAAATATCTAAACCAAAATGTGCGTTCTGACAGACGAGCTGCTTACTCACGCTTCCAAACGCACCTTTTCATGACGTGTGCACGGCTGTCCCTCTCTCCACCACCTCCTCCTCTCTCTCTTTCTCTCTCCTCACTCCTCATCCCTCAGTCCACCATCCACCCCTCCTACTTTTCTCGCCTCCTCTCGCTCGGGCTGCGCATTGTGCTCCCGTCTCCCAAGGTCGACTTTGTTTGAGCTCTGCAACGGACCGATATAGCGCCAACGCAGAGTGTGTTTTCTGAGTGATGTAGATTCCAGTGAAGTGAGGCTGCGTTGCTAAAGGATGTCTCCGGAACGCGAACTCCCGGGATGCAGATGTTGTCGGATGGGAGAGCTGCTTAAAGTGGCAGCCAATAGCCAAAGCCGCTCCACCGGACTGTGACCCTTCCTCTACCCTCTTTAGTCTTTCTCTAAATGTGTTTTTCATTCACGAAGGACGGGACTTAACAGGACCAAGCAGAGGATTTAGTTTTTGTTCAGCATGCTTTGAGCGTTCACCTGTGTCTTCTTCTTCTTCTTCTTTGCTTTGTTCCTCCTCTTCTTCTTCCTCCTCGGGTCCCCGCAGAGTCCCTCGGCCACGATGTCCTTGGCGTTCTGCGGGAATGAGAATAACTCGTCTGCCTACAACGTGGACGGAGGTGTGCTCAACAACGGCTGCTTTCTGGACGCGCTCAACGTGGTGCCTCATGTCTTTCTGCTCTTCATCACCTTCCCCATACTCTTCATCGGTGAGTGGTAGACACACGGGGAGGGCGGGGGGGGGGGGCGGGGGAGCGGGAATGAATGACTCGGGGTGTACTATCATTCACCGATTCCCCACAACGTGAATCGATGAGTCGGCACGATGCGTAATGCAAAATACTCATCAAATAATCCTGGAGCGCTAACGCAGGCGAGAATTCAAATGGAAGTAGTTCTCGTGCTGTTAATCAAATTTGAATCGAATCAAGATCAGAAATGTATAGTTTGCAGCGGATTTCGTCAATATTCCTTAGGGGTGTGATGCTAACTGTGGGCACTGCTCTGTCTGAAGCTCTGTTAGACTTTAATCTTCATTTTAACGCAGTCGAATCAGAAAACGCTGGGTTAGTTGGAGCTACAACAGGTGGGATGATTCGGGCTGTTAGACAAGTCTCTCACACATGAAATTACAGTCGCAAGCTAGCTAGCGTTAGCCAACAGTTTCTCGGTTAGCCGCTCTCACGTTTTTGCTGAAAATCAAACGCTCGGACTGATCACAGGCTTTTGAAAATGTGTTGTTTAAATGCATGTATTTGTTCTTGAGTTTGCAGACAATCTTAAAACTTTTCTTGATATGGCAACTGCTGAAGATTCCGTCATAGAGATGCATGTAGGACACCTCCAGCTCGATGTAACTGCAAAGTGCCAATTGGTTAAATCATCAGTGATCAGTTTGGGGCTTTGGGTCTTGCAGTCGTGTTTTAAAGCTGTACCACTGACCCACAGATGGCATTAAACTTTAAGGTATTTGTATTAATAAAAAATACCAAGAAATACATGCGTTTTACTGTGAGGAGGGTCGCCTCTCCGCAGATCTGACCTGTAACCGGCTTGTCTATGGAGCTAGATGCCATAGGGTAGAATATTCCAGTCAAAACAGTTACATTTCAATAGCGACAAGCAGAACAAAAACAGTGACAAAAACAGTGACCCTTAAATAAAAAATAAAGTAAAAAAATTGTATGACATTTTGTATTTCTGCAACTATTATTATTTGACTTTTTTCACATAGAGCTCAAATAAATAAAATGAATGAATAATGCATAATAATACAAGGCGTCCATACAAATATTACAAAGGTTTCCAAAGTTTTTATCTCATTTAATCACATCTTTATGAGCACGAAGCATCACGACGAGACTGGATTTCTTGCCGTGTTCGCTGTTCCAGAGCCTCATCGATGCTTCAATCACATCTGTATCTTTGGCTTTAGTTCAATAATGTCCCGTATCTTTGTTCGATTCGTGATAACACAACCTCATAGAAACAAACCCAGAGGTGTGATATTGATCCATTCTTCCAATCCAACGATCTGGAAATGAACAAACATTCAGACCCCAATGTACAATAGAACAAATATAATTAATATATCTTATCACTTCCCTTTGTAATTACGTTTTTAGATCGTAAAGATGCCGTGTATTTTAGCTTCACTGCCCTAATTGAAAGTGTATTGTCCGGTGTTAAACAGGTGGTTTCCTTTGGCGTTGGGTTACAGCTCGTCACCTCCGGCTGCAGGACCATATACTGCCTCATTATGGCACTGGAACGTACGGAAATAAACCCTGTACTCTCACTGTTAGGCTTTGGGTTGTGCAAATTATCACATAAGAATCATTACAATTATGGAGCTAATTAATTACATAAAAAAGTCTATTTTAAATGATGTATATGATCATTTTTGCAGCTCTAAAAACCTCATCTGTTTAACTGTAGTTAGTGAAGGGAAATATTGGACAAACATGGACTAAACCAGGACTAAACCAGGACTAAACCAGGACTAAACCAGGACTAAACCCAGACTAAACATGGACTAAATATGGACTAACCCCAGACTAAACATGGACTAAATATGGACTAAACCAGGACTAAACCCAGACTAAACATGGATTAAACATGGATTAAACATGGATTAAACATGAACTAAACATGAACTAAACCAGGACTAAACCAGGACTAAACCAGGACTGAACCAGGACTCAACCAGGACTCAACCTGAACTAAACCAGGACTCAACCAGGACTCAACCAGGACTCAACCTGAACTCAACCAGGACTCAACCAGGACTAAACCAGGACTAAACCAGGACTAAACCAGGACTCAACCAGGATTCAACCAGGACTCAACCAGGACTAAACCTGGAGTAAACATGGACAAAATTAATATTTCTGTATGTTTTTGAATCACTATAATCAGAAGAGTTATTGGAAATCTAACAAAAATGAGCTAAAACATCTCTTTAAATGTATTTGTTGTGGTTTAAACAGACCCATAGACAAAAATTTGATGGTCCAAGGCAAGAAGCATCACTTGGGCCCCTCCTCTAATGTGAATGAACATGAAGAGGGTCCAATATGTGGATATTAGACGCCCTGGGGAAGATCCAGGACACGCCGTAGGGACTAAGTCTCTCGGCTGGTAAGGGAATGGTTTACGGTCCCACCGGAGGAGCTGGAGGACGTGTCTGGGGTGGGGGATGTCTGAGAGTCCCTGTTAAGACCGCTGCCCCCGTGACCCGGCCCGGTATAAGAGGACGAAAATTGATTGATGCGTCTAATAATGGACCTTTAAGACCCTGGGCCGGGGACATCAGACGCCTTTCCCCCCTCCTCGCCGACTCCCCTGGGTTTAAATGTCAGACAAAGGCATACATAATTAATACACGGGGGGTTTATTGCGTGGTTTTGTAGAATGACATTAAAATAAAATCAGAAATCACAGAATCCTCAGAGCTGCAGTGAGTCCCAGCTCTGCCACTTCGGTGTCACTTTAGGTTTGTGCGTTTTCTTACGACCGCCGCGCCAAGGACAGGTCTCAGGAGAGGGACTGGTGGTGCTTTAATTTTCAGCTCACGTCTGCTCGCGAAGCTTTTTATATTTGGTATATTTCAAACTATTCACTGTGGACTTTAGCTGTATCAAATAGCCTTGAAATTGATTTGTGAGTTCTGCTTTTAAGGTTTACTGCAGGTCAATTACACTTTTGTACGGGTGGGATTTTTGTGTGATCCATCCTTCAGAGAGATGTTTGTAATTGTTTTATTGCCCTTTTGGTTTGAATAATTTGTTGTTATTGTTGTCGTGCACGTTTTAATTTGAAAGGTCAGTCCGTCAGCGTTTAGTTTCCCTTCATCAATTGCCAAAATGTAGATATAAAACCAGCTTATTATCAAGTCATTGTAAATTATCACTCTGTATGGCTTTTCCTGGAATCTATAGTTTGTTCATAAATTCCCTGAAAAACATGCGTCCTTATTGTGAGCGGGCTCGCCTCTCCACAGATCTGAGCTGTTAAACCTGCCACACACTGCGGGCTTTAACGATTTTTAAAACGTGCAACAAAAAGCGCAGACGTCAGACACAAAGAGAATCGGATAAGATTTGAAGACTGCAGCGAAGAGCCTGCACACCACAAGCTAAAAGTTGTGAGCGCGCCCTTTTCTAGAATAAAACCTTTCTAGTTTAGATGCAAGTCAAAACTGAGGTATTAGTATTTGTGAAATGTGGTGCTGTAGTTCAGATAAATGCTTTTAATCCACAGAAGGAGATAAAGTAGATTCACTATCGCTAATCTGCAGCAGCTTCCCCCCACGCCCCGGGGTCTAAACATGGCCGCCCATTGAAGTCAAGGGGCCGTGCTCAATGCTGCATGTCACGTGTTTAGCCTTTAGCAGCTAGGTACGTTTGGTCCTGCCCATGGACGATGCACAGTTGAGCTTTCCCTCACGAGACTTTGCACGACAAGAGGTTGCAGAGCGGAGCAGCCACGAAGGAGACAAGGGAATAATAAAGAAATTACAAATGATAAATGATAATGTTTATGCTTCAAGGGCAGTTCTGACATTGTTCTAAACCTGTGGCTCGTTCACGTCACTCACATGTTCATCAGCTCGTGGGCTTAGCTAGAGCAGGCAATCAATAAACGTTTTTTAAGACAACAGACGGATTTTGAGCTGAGACAAAGTTTATAATCTGAAAATGGGTCAGAATCGGCACAAAAGTCGACCTTTGTGAAAGCTGTAGGTGCCCTGTCCGCCCTTGTCAGTCCCTGTCAGGCTGAACATGAGCAGTTTGTGATTACATTGTGTTCTACGAGTAAAATCCTATCTTGGCGAGGAGGGATTTTTGTGTTGTAGTACCAATCAGTGGCCACTAATCCAACTCGAGACAGCTCTAAGAAGCAGGACCCTCCAGTTATTTTAATACATCCACGGGTCACCCTGATCCTCGCTGTGTGGATGTAAACAAACACAGAGGAGGATCCACTGTCACCGTTTTATTCTTTAAAGAACACTTCAAACTGGATCATCGCCCTGTTTTTTTAGACTGGACGTTATTATTTATTACTTGCAGAGGACAAATTCTAATAGATAATATGGATGAGAACGCTCCAGTTTAACAGCTTACAAGTGGTCTTTAAATTATTTAGCACCTCTGTGTCTGTCGCTCCATCTGCCCCTGACGCTTTATTTTATTGGCAGTTGAAGTGGTGATGTTTTGTGGTTATGAATTTACGATATGGCTCATGAGAATCCTAAATCAGATCACGTGTAGCGGGTTTAACTTGCCCTGCGCGTCTCCATTGAAATAAAACTGTCGTAACGGTGGGTGTAGCGGACCAAAGAGTGCAGACTCGGGGAATATTTACAGTGTTTATTGTACAGATTGAGACAAGATACAAAACTGAGGGTTGATCTGATGGTGAGCAGGAAGCCAGGTGCGGGCCAGGATCCAGGAACGTGGAGTGCAGGGAAAAACCAATACAGTACCAGGGCAGAGAAGCAGGGTCGGAGGAGGGTCAAAGCTGAGTCGAAGCAGGGCTGAAGGCACACATAGGATCCGGCACCAAACGCAGATAATCCAGTACGGAACAGGGTGAAGCAACACAGAGCAACGCAGGCACGACAGGAACACAGGAATGAAGGGACGACAACGACCTCGCACTGAGTGTCTTCTCCCAGCTCCTCTTATCCACGGCAGGTGTGGTGATTAGCCAGATGGACAGCAGGTGTGTGCGGGAGGAGCCGAGAGCCCCGCCCAGCTCCAGGTACAGACAGGTGAGGGAGGGGGAAGAGCACACAGGGAGACAGAAAAGGCAGGATCATGACAAAAACAGGTGACGGACCCTCTGATTCTGCAACTCTAACAACTTTACTCCAATAAATCCATCTATACTCTTGAACAACACACACGCAGACACTTGTATGTTTCCTCTATCACACCAGTGAGTTTGTATTCTGCACTAAAGCTCCGATACACTGTGTTTCTCTGTAATAGGCTGGGGCAGTCAGAGCTCTAAAGTCCACATCCATCACAGTACGTGGCTACACTTCCCTGGACACAACCTGCGCTGGCTCCTCACCTTCGTTCTCCTCTTCATCCTCGTCTGTGAGATTGCAGAGGGCATAGTGTCCGATGGGTGAGTTTAAATATCACAACATGTTGGCTTGATAATGGTTCAATTCTGTGTTTTTTTATTCAGTAATTAATGTAGTTGTAAGAAGCAATGGTATAAATTGCGTATATTGTATTGCATGTGAACTTGGTGGGTTCTGACGAGGGGGTTTGTCACGTGCTCGTCTCCGTGGAGATGTGATTTCCTTCCACGGTGCCGCAGTAAAGCATTAAATTTATCTATCTCTACGGAGCCAAACGGGAGAAGCAAATCACTCAAACGATCTGGTCTATAGAAAGGCAATCCCGCTCAATACATGTGTTTCAATCTGTTTTTGAGCAATAAAACAGCTTGTAATTGAAGAAACAGATTTAAAGCTACACAGTGGAACATTCCAAGCAAAGCAATAACACCGTTAAAGGGCTTGTATCACGCTGTTTTCTGATTTGTTCTAATGTTGTTTCTTCATGACAAACAGACCTGGAGTTGTGTTTTGTTTCATTCACACATGTTTAACACACAAACACACCGAACAAAACAAACTGAAAACGCTCTGTTCCACCTTGTGATGTCATCATGTGGTGATGCAGGAAGTGCTCCACTGTGTTTTTAAACTCCACACACCTTCACTAGAATCATTTGAATCATTTCAGCCAATCTGGAATTGCCAATCTCTACTGAACTAAAGGTAAAAGGAGTTGTTGACTTGAAAACTACCACTTGATGACATCACAAGGTGGAACAGAGCATTTTGAGCTTTGGAGATGTTACAGACTAATAATAAAGTGGTACTCAAACATGTGTGAATGAAAAAAACACAACTCCAGGTCTGTTTTTGATGAGGTAACAGCATTAAAACACGGCTTAAAGCTCATAAGAGTCAATTTTGCATAATATAGAAGCTTTAATATTAGTTTGACGTGACCTTGTAAATGTAAAACACTTTATTCTTTCACGCTGATTGTTTCTGCCTTGTGCTTTGCAGGTTCAGCCAGTCGCTCCACCTGCACCTGTACATGCCTGCAGCTCTGGCCTTCATGGCTGGAATCACGGCCACCATTTTTTATCACAGCATCGAGACCTCCAACTTCCCCAAGCTCCTCATCGGTATTGTATCATTCTTACTTTATCGCGCACAAGACGTCTTTACTTAGATTTAGTTTTTGTTTTTTTGTAGTATTTAAAATGACTTTGCTGCTACTTGGGAATTTTTGGGGAATTTTTGAACCATGTTATAGTTGTTTCCCTTCACCATTTACTCACCTGAAGTTGGATTTGGAGTGATTGTTGTTTGAACAATTTTTAATCACTTATTTTCAAGACACCATTTTGCTGATCAGCTCCTGTTTTCACCGCCATTGGCTAAACCAGGACAAAACCAGGACTAAACCAGGACTAAACCAGGACAAAACCAGGACAAAACCAGGACAAAACCAGGACTAAACCAGGACAAAACCAGGACAAAACCAGGACTAAACCAGGACAAAACCAGGACAAAACCAGGACAAAACCAGGACTAAACCAGGACTAAACCAGGACAAAACCAGGACAAAACCAGGACAAAACCAGGACTAAACCAGGACAAAACCAGGACAAAACCAGGACTAAACCAGGACAAAACCAGGACAAAACCAGGACTAAACCAGGACTAAACCAGGACAAAACCAGGACAAAACCAGGACAAAACCAGGACAAAACCAGGACAAAACCAGGACAAAACCAGGACAAAACCAGGACAAAACCAGAATTAAATCAGGACTGAACCAGCACTAAACCAGAACTAAACCAGGACAAAACCAGGACTAAACCAGGACTAAACCAGAATTAAATCAGGACTGAACCAGCACTAAACCAGAACTAAACCAGGACAAAACCAGGACTAAATCAGGACAAAACCAGGACTAAACCAGGACTAAACCAGGACTAAAGCAGCACTAAACCAGGACTAAACCAGGACAAAACCAGGACAAAACCAGCACTAAACCAGCACTAAACCAGGACAAAACCAGAATTAAATCAGGACTGAACCAGCACTAAACCAGAACTAAACCAGGACAAAACCAGGACTGAACCAGGACAAAACCAGGACTGAACCAGGACTAAACCAGGACTCAACCAGGACTCAACCAGGACTCAACCAGGACTCAACCAGGACTCAACCAGGACTCAACCAGGACTCAACCAGGACCCATTTGCATATAGAGTTCAAGTCTGTAGGGCCAGAGCTGCTCAACTCAGGGACAGAGACGGGCCCCACCCACAGCAGGACAGGAGCCACCCACAGCAGGACAGGAGCCACCCCAGCGAGGCACCGGGTCATCCAGCCAGGCGAGGGAAGGGAAGAGGAAGGGTCTGGGTCCACAGAACAGGATCAGGGCACAGGAGGAGCGTCTAGGATCCGGTCATCACCGAGCATTCAGCGATCAGGCACCTGAGACAGTAGCACTCCCCAGAGGAAACTCACCCACTGTCACGTACTTACCCCATTCTCCAGTTTTATTTTCTTAATCAGTGACACGTGTGAGATTTGGCAGCATTGTGTAGTCATTTTGGTACAAAAACCTGCTGCTTGCTAGTTTGATTAATCAGGCTCTTTGTTGTGATGTTTACTGCAACGTCAAAGCAATTTTCTAAAAGTCAGTGGAGTTGTTTCTTTTATTGAATCGTTTTAGATGAATATTATGATTAAAAATGTACAAATTATAACATAACAATCCACGGGTGTCAGAGATTATAAGTATAGAGCAAACACAAGCACAATATTTCTGCTTTAACACACATTTTGCCTCATTAATGTGTTAATGTTAAACTGGGACTCAATCTGGAACTAAACCTGGACTAGATCAGAACTAGACTGGGATCGAAATAAGAAAAGAGTTAAGTGTAACTTAATTTGACTGAATAATAGCGTGATTTATGGAGGAGCGGCCCAAGACACAGATTAAAAGCCATGTTTGAATGTTTATAGTTGTCCCTCACTATATCGCAGTTCACCTTTCGCGGTTTCGCTGTTTCACGGACGTTTTTAGTACAATTTAGTACAATCGCATGAACGTGCATTGTGTTGTGCGTCCTGATTGGCTGTTGGACTGTAGACCATTGTGTCGTGCGTCCTGATTGGCTGTTGGACTGTAGACCATTGTGTTGTGCGTCCTGATTGGCTGTTGGACTGTAGACCATTGTGTCGTGCGTCCTGATTGGCTGTTGGACTGTAGACCATTGTGTTGTGCGTCCTGATTGGCTGTTGGACTGTAGACCATTGTCCATCAGTCTCCTCCGTGCCGTGTCTCCTGTCCAGTACAGAATGTGTTCAGACAAATTTACATAAACGTTGGATCACAGTGTGACTCTGAAGTGCTGTACATTTGCAATTCGTTTTCTCCCCGACAAAACCCACAATGTCGATGAAACGTTCTGCACCGACAAAGACGCCTACGAAGGTTTGAACTTTGAGAGAGTTTAAACGAGAGAGAAATGTGAGAAAATGTTAACGCCTGTGTGAGAAAAGTGTATAAAGTGTGTGGTGAGGGGTTTTACAGACAAAAACAGAGAGAATAAGTAAAAAATAAAGCCGATACTTTGCGGATTTCGCTTGTTGCGGGTTATTTTTAGAACATAACCTCACGATAAACCAGGGAACACTATATATGAACTGAGTGAAAACTGAAGGAATTATTAATAAGCCCCATATGTTATTATTTATTAACTGAAACTATTTGAATACAGTCACAGATCCGTATACATTTCACTTCACACTGGACGGTTTTGTTGAGAGAAAGGAGCGGATCAGCTGACACCGTTTTAAATACACAGTCAAATCTTTAACTTACACGTGATACTCTTGACATTGACGTGCGCCTTCACGTATTTTCTCTTTTTATTCCTTTTCCATCCCCCTGTTGCTCGCTTCATGCATAATGAACTCATCTGTGTGCAGCTCGTGCGTCTGTATGTGCAGCTCCCTCCACGTTTGATCTTCAAATCACAGAGACACATCGCAACATTTCTGTCTCGTGAATCTTCTTAATAGTGTTTCTACCGACGGCCCGTGTGCTGTCACTCACATAACTCATAAAGTGTAAATGTTTCACTTAGGCCTGCACGGGTCAAATTCGCTTTCATTCGTGTTTATTGTTGTGACGCGACTTTCAGTGTCAAGAAATGCACCTAGTTTTATTGTATTAGTATGTTTTTTTTAATCAAATTTTGTCTTGTTCAGTGTCCTTGGGTGTTTTGAAAGGTGCTTATAAATAAAATGCATTATTATAATTATGATTATTATAGTAAATCAAATGTTTTATTGTTCAAAACAGATATTACCATAAATTTCCAATGCAGCTATATCGCCGTTTTGGTTTGTTTGTTTTTTGAGTTTTCTGCTGTGGTATAAAGTTGTTCCCTCATCAAAAACATGTCTGAAAAGGTTCTTTTTTATTTTATTTATGGAGAGAGACAGAGTTTTACAGCTAAACTTAAGAAGAGGAGAGATCGCTGGATTACTCAAACATGCATGAACTTCGTCTTCATCTGGTCTTCCATTTATTTATTTTATTTATTTTTCAGCCAAAGGTTTAGTTTGTTTTCATCCCTGTTTCGACTGCTCACTAGCGCTCTTACTCACAGTGGTCACGTGATGTTACTGCAGCGTGTCCGGTCGGCTGATCTAAACGGGTTTCGGTGACGTCTTCCGATTTACGCAGGCAGGACGACAGCGCCATCTGTAGGACACTATCCCAGGTGTGTGAGAGTAAAAAAAGCCCCCTCGTTCCCTCAGTGTTTTTGTTCGTCGTCTTCTATCCTCTGTCCAGTTGGGATAGGCTGTCGTTCTGCGTCTGCTGGTAGGAAGACGGCGTCAAAACCTGTTTAGATCGCCTGAACGGACACGCTGCAGTAACATCACGTGACCACTGTGAAGAAGAGCGCTAGTGAGCAGGCCAAACTGTCAGGGATGAAACAAACTAAACCTTGGTCTGAAAAAAAAAGCGAAATAAATAAATAAATAAATGGAAGACCAGATGAAGATGAAGTTCATGCATGTTTGAGTAATCTAGTGATCTCTCCTGGGTCTATTCAAACCCTTCATATGTTTAGCTGTAAGACTCTGTACAAGGCTCCGCCCACAAGCCCACAGTACATCACCCATGCTCCCACACGACAACACTACATAAATACACAAAAACATGATGCAAAACCCAGCAACACCACAAACCTGATGCAATGTGCTGTAGTTCAATCAGCGGAACACACGCTAACTGTGTTATGACAGCGCTCTGAAGGGGGAGTGACTTAATGTAGAGAGCAAAGACAGGGGAGACTCAGAAACGAAAGTGAAACTTCTAAACATGTTAATACGGTTTCTGCGAATTTTGCATTTTCAAAACATAAAGGTAACGCCATGATCTAAATATGTTATGTGTTAGCAGATAATACCCCGTAGAGTAAATACCTCCTCTGTAATACCCCGCAGAAGTAAATACCTCCTCTGTAATACCCCGTAGAAGTAAATACCTCCTCTGTAATACCCCGTAGAAGTAAATACCTCCTCTGTAATACCCCGCAGAAGTAAATACCTCCTCTGTAATACCCCGTAGAAGTAAATACCTCCTCTGTAATACCCCGTAGAAGTAAATACCTCCTCTTTAATACCCCGTAGAAGTAAATACCTCCTCTTTAATACCCCACAGAAGTAAATACCTCCTCTTTAATACCCCACAGAAGTAAATACCTCCTCTTTAATACCCCACAGAAGTAAATACCTCCTCTTTAATACCCCACAGAAGTAAATACCTCCTCTTTAATACCCCGTAGAAGTAAATACCTCCTCTTTAATACCCCGTAGAAGTAAATACCTCCTCTTTAATACCCTGTAGAAGTAAATACCTCCTCTTTAATACCCCACAGAAGTAAATACCTCCTCTGTAATACCCCACAGAAGTAAATACCTCCTCTGTAATACCCCGTAGAAGTAAATACCTCCTCTTTAATACCCCACAGAAGTAAAATACCTCCTCTTTAATACCCCACAGAAGTAAATACCTCCTCTGTAATACCCCGTAGAAGTAAATACCTCCTCTTTAATACCCCACAGAAGTAAAATACCTCCTCTTTAATACCCCGTAGAAGTAAATACCTCGTCTTTAATACCCCGTAGAAGTAAATACCTCCTCTTTAATACCCCGTAGAAGTAAATACCTCCTCTTTAATACCCCACAGAAGTAAATACCTCCTCTTTAATACCCCGTAGAAGTAAATACCTCCTCTTTAATACCCCACAGAAGTAAATACCTCCTCTTTAATACCCCGTAGAAGTAAATACCTCCTCTTTAATACCCCACAGAAGTAAATACCTCCTCTTTAATACCCCGTAGAAGTAAATACCTCCTCTTTAATACCCCGTAGAAGTAAATACCTCCTCTTTAATACCCCGTAGAAGTAAATACCTCCTCTTTAATACCCCACAGAAGTAAATACCTCCTCTTTAATACCCCACAGAAGTAAATACCTCCTCTTTAATACCCCGTAGAAGTAAATACCTCCTCTGTAATACCCCGTAGAAGTAAATACCTCCTCTGTAATACCCCGTAGAAGTAAATACCTCCTCTTTAATACCCTGTAGAAGTAAATACCTCCTCTTTAATACTCCACAGAAGTAAATACCTCCTCTTTAATACCCCGTAGAAGTAAATACCTCCTCTTTAATACCCCACAGAAGTAAATACCTCCTCTTTAATACCCCGTAGAAGTAAATACCTCCTCTGTAATACCCCGTAGAAGTAAATACCTCCTCTGTAATACCCCGTAGAAGTAAATACCTCCTCTGTAATACCCCGTAGAAGTAAATACCTCCTCTTTAATACCCCACAGAAGTAAATACCTCCTCTTTAATACCCCACAGAAGTAAATACCTCCTCTTTAATACCCCACAGAAGTAAATACCTCCTCTTTAATACCCCACAGAAGTAAATACCTCCTCTTTAATACCCCGTAGAAGTAAATACCTCCTCTTTCATATCCCATAGAAGTAAATACCTCTTTGTGTAATCTACTGTTGTCTGTGTTGCCGTGCCAACTGTCTCAAATCGTAAAGGAGAAAATAAACAGGTGCAACGCCGCGTTTGTCGTTTCTGTACGTGGTTTACTCAGCACTTGTTAGTCCCTCGTTAAAGACTTCAGTGAGCAGCTTCTTACTACCATCTTTGCGGAATACAATGAGAAGGTTTTATGATCGCAGCAGTTCTCGCCCCTCACAAGGTAAAAAAAAAGTACATTTCCCATTAAATTCCCCATTTTCCAAGGAACTATTGACTAAAAGACTTTAAAATCTGTTTTGGAAAGTAAAGGAGCAAGCCAGACTCCATTAATTACTAATATGGTAACTTTTAAATAATAAATAAAACTTCTAATTAAAATGCAGACTTGAGTATCGGCTGAACTTGTTTATTGAGTTAATTAAAAAGAATTGTAAGAATGTTTGTTTCTAGTGTAAAAGTCAAAGAGGACCAAGAGACTGGAACATAAAGTCAGAAGGTTTAATGAGTTCTGCACAGGGAAAGTGAACAATAAAGCAGCAGATTCCCAGGAAAGGATAGAAAAGAGCTGAATTAAATGTACATGCTGACAACTTTTATAGTGTCTTTCAATGCATGTGTTTGTGAGGCGGGTCTTCTTCTGGTCCTCATGGCGTTACACATTAAGAAACTTCAAGCAAAGTCAAACAAGGTGACTGTTTTATAACCCTCTCAAAGTGGAGGTCACACATTCCTTAGTGAGAGGGGGATACAGATAAGAAAAGACCAGAGTAAGCCCCCACGCTGCTCTGCATTTGATCTAGTGCTGCACTGCTAGAAAATACCTTACAATCTGCCGACACGAGTTACCTGTGTTGGGATCTCAAGGCAAAAAAGAGGTTCAAAGCTCCTGCGCCGTGTCCTGATTCATTTGAAGGGCCCGTCAGATGAAGGGTGCTCCTCCATGTAGCCTCTGTGGATCGAAATGGGACAGGCCTACACCACAGAGCGTACGTCAGCCGCTGTCTGTGCACTTATGTTACTTCGCCTAGTAACTGTGACAGCTGCTGATTTTCTCCTGTAGAAGAAGCGACGCACGGTGCATGATGAGATACAGAAGTGCGCGAAGTCGGCTCAGATGCACGGTTCATTCGCGGCCGATCTCCGTGGAAAAGCTAGCGACGCGGGGCACATTTGTCGGACGTATTCGTTGGGTGAAATGGGCCAGGTCTTGTCACGCTGGAAGCGACATAAGCGTCCTTCAAATGCAGCCGACAAAGTGTGAAACCGTTGAACTGGGACATGGCCCTCCTCTGCCTTTTGAGCAGACGGGAGCAACCAACTGCTGATTAAAAGGGGGGTGTCTTGAGTTACTGTTATGGGTGTTTTGTTTTCAGTATTGAGTTTTTTTCTTATGGATCACGAAAGAAGTTATGTTTACATCACATTGATTTATTGTTGTATTTTTTTTGTGGCTAAGGAGGGATTTAGTTGTAATTATGTGCACTTAGTTGTGGTATTCCCCCTTCCTGAGTGGTTTAGTCCATGTAGTTAAGCTATTTAAGGTGGAGTAGTTGCACCTGCTCGTTGTTGTACGTGTTGGCCAAGAAGATTTTACAACTTTCTGAATCTGCTTCCATGCATTTTTGAGTATCTTTGCCGGTCACGCTGACACAGAAACTTTAAAAAACGCTAAGTTATTAAAACATTTCAAGTTTAAATGTGTTTTTAGATTGAAAACAAACACATAATGCACACTAGTTACCACACAGCTGCGTCATCATGTCTGTAAAATCTTATTAATATTCTTTTTTTTAAGTATATGGGTAAAACACTGGGATATTTGAAATGGGTAGGATTGTGCGTAGCGTCTGTATCACATGACCTTTGCCTGTCTACTTACCTGTCCCTCTCTGTCCCCTGTGTCCAGCTCTGCTCATTTACTGGGTCCTGGCCTTTATCATGAAGACCATCAAATTTGCCAAATACACAGAACATGGGATCGGCCCGAGACAGCTGAGGTACTGCATCACGGGACTCCTGGTGCTGCTGTACGGACTCCTGCTGACCGTGGAGATCAACGTCATCTGGGGGAGGGTAAGGAAGTGTTCTCCTCGCCGAGTGAATGAGCCGGATCTTTAGAACGATTCCTGAACATGAACGGTTGGACCTGGATTTAATTTTTACGCATTTTTACACCGATTAGCACTGAACCGACACAAGAATCAGCACAGAAGCAGAGCAGGCGACACCAGTAAGAGATTTGCGCCAGAAAAAAATGCATTTGACGACATAATAATGGTTAGTTTTCAAGAAAATATTATTGTAGTGCAACATTTTATTTCGAATTTCATCATTTCAAAGGGTAAACACGCTCACACTCTCAGTTTGAATGTTTCTCTCGACGATTAGTTTGTAGATAGATGGTAGAAATGAGTTCTCACATTGCCGTCTGTCATTTAAATAAATAGTAAAAGAGCCAGCCTTTTGAACGGCTCTTTGACATGAACGGATCCAACAAAGGAGCCAAAAGTCCCACCGCTATCCTCACTACAAACTATCATTCTACAAAGGAAAGCTGGACTCACTCACTCCTGCAAAATTACATCTCTGACAGGATCACGTCGCTGAGAGGACATTGATACTTTGCAGTGACATCATGCTGAGGGTTTGCTACGTGTATATCTACGGTAGAATGTTCAGCTGTTACGATGGAGACACAATGCACACATTAGCGAACACTACAAAATGCAATGAAAAAATACAAACTCAATTTATACCACACATTTTTAGCCTGTGATCAGTATGAGCGTTCAGGGTCACATTTAGGCTAGCGGCTAATGCTAACGCTAGCTAGCTTGTGACTTTAAGTTTATGTGCGAGAGACTTGTTTAACGGCACAAATCAGCTCACCTGTTGTCGTTCCAGGTAGGTCTACTCTTTTTGGTTAGATTGTGTTCAAATAAAGCTCGGATTAAAGTCTGACAAAGCCTCAGACAGAGCAGTGCCCACAGTTAGCGTCACAATAGTCAGTACATTCTCATAAACTCGTAAACAGGGACTAGGCCAACACCATCCACCATTTGCTGTATTTGAATAAAACCATTTGTTTGAAAGTCGCCATCTTCTTCTAAATGGCTTTTTTTGACAGTGACCAATTTCTTTATGCAGATTAAACTCTTAATTATAATGGATTTTCACTTTTCTTTTTTTTTTAAACTACTAAAACAGCCGCTCTGCAATATGTGGAGAAATGCAGAGCTTGAAACATCTGTCTTTCCTTTAAGGTTTAATTATTCATCACAACTGAATATTTTGAACCCAAGTTAAACACAGTAATTGCTTCTTCAAATGTCGTCGGTGTCGTGTTTTGTGCTCACGGTGAAACACTGTTATTACAGATTATACCAGCACTTGTCCTTATGGTGTGCGTTCAAACTCCGCTCACCTCGTTTTGGAAGTTGCCGTGGGCGTCGCCATCGTCATTCGGGCTGTATTATTTTGTACGGAGCAAAAAGATTCTATAGGGACAGAGCCGATTTAAAGTTTCCCTGAGAATCGTGCAGTGTTGACTCGTCGTTGAACATAAACATTTAACATATTTGACACAAACCGACCAACTTTATAAAATATTTTAGCGCCAAAACCGGAAGTCTTACTACAAAGAAAGTGCTGTTCTGCTGCTGCTGCTACTACTGTAACTACTACTGCAACTACTCCAGCTACTACTACTGCAACTACTGTTATTGCTACTATTACTACTGCTACTTCTATTGCTACTACTGCTGCAACTACTACTACTCCAACTGGTACTACTGCTACTACTTCTGCTGCTACTTCTGCTACTACTACTCCAGCTACTACAACTACTACTGCAACTACTGCTATTGCTACTATTGCTACTGCTACTTCTACTGGTACTACTACTGCAACATCTGCTATTGCTACTATTACTACTGCTACTTCTGTTGCTACTGCTACTATAACTATTGCTACTACTGCTACTATTGCTGCTACAACTACTGCAACTACTGCTATTGCTACTACCGCTGTTACTATTGCTGCTACTGTGACTATTGCTGCTGCTACTACTACTACTGCAACTACTACTACTACTACTACCACTCTTCAACTACTACTACTACTACTACTACTGCTACTGTAACTACTGCAACTACCAGTACTACTACTGCAACTACTACTACTACTACTGCTACTGTGACTACTGTTGGTACCACTGCTACTACTACTACTGCTACTACTACTGCAGTTACTACAATGTCTAATGTCCATACTTCTCTTTCTGCAGCGCTACATGTGCTTCGCCAACCCGACAGAAGTGAAGCCCCCTGAGGACCTCCAGGACCTGGGGGTGCGATTCCTTCAGCCCTTTGTGAACCTGTTGTCCAAAGCCACGTACTGGTGGATGAACACGTTCATCACATCCGCACACAGACGCCCCATCGACCTGAAGGTCATCGGCAAACTGCCCATCGCCATGAGAGCGCTCACCAACTACATCAAGCTGCGCAAGGCCTTCGAGGACCAGAAGGTTAGTGCTAACGTGATGGATTATGACAAGATCGGCCACACTGTCATCACGTATATGACAAGGCACATTCAGTACACTGGCCCCTCGTTTATCGCGGCGTTGTTGTTCTATAAATAACCCGCAATAGATGAAATCCGCGAAGTATCAGCTTTATTTTCTACAATTATTCTCTATGTTTTTGGCTGTAAAACCCCTCACCACACACTTTATACACTTTTCTCACACAGGCGTTAACGTTTTCTCACATTTCTCTCTTGTTTAAACTCTCTCAAAGTTCAAACCTTCGTAGATTTAAAAAATAAGTTCAGTTTTATAGAATGAAACCAAAGATCAAGACCTGTTTTCAGGCCCAAACATTTGTTAAGAAATAAAAATATAAATGTTTTCCTGTATTGTAAATAAAATTATAGCTTTTAGAAATACTGTAACAACTTTAATTTTAACTTAAGGGACAATTGTACTTAAAAAGATGTGAGTCTGGTCAACGGTGATTCTGCTTGTGTTCAGATGGCTGTGATTGACAGGTGGATTAGCCAATCAGGGACAGTCATGAACCAGCCATATCAGAAAAAAATAAAGGTAAAAGAAACGGGGCTGATAAACATGATGGATTTATACAGAATCAATGAACGAAGCCTAAATGTGATTTTATTTGTAAATCCTCAGTGACCAATGAGCTCCTTGGTTTCACATGTGTCACTGATAAAAACAAATCTGATTGGACGCATATCATTCAGTTTGTTCACCTATTCACGTAATTGATTTTAATGAATAATTCAGCATTTTGGAGTGACCGGCGCAAACTTAGTCACCATCACAACATTTTAAGACCTAGACACAGTAGCATAGACAGTATTTACTACATTTTACTGCTTTTTTAATAAGTTGTACAGTAAGTTTGCTAATATTGTGGTGGTAGGTGGAAAGCCATGGAAAAAAATCTACCATAAAATGAGCCGTAAATTGTATAAATGCTAAGCTAATGTCACTATCAATTTACCCTAAGGTCCTTTTACCTGACGACCAAGAAAATTACACCAGCAGGACTGATCTAGAGGGACAATCATGTTCCCTGTGGCGTTTTCGCAGATTTATTTACTTAATTCCGTTCATGTTCTGCGCTGTAAGAGTGATAGTACAGTATAGTTGCGCTTCAGCACTGTAGTAGAGATTATATAATGGCGGCACACCCTGGAGGCCTTTCAGAGCGACCCCGGTCTCCCTGTGTCTTCTCTCTTAGTCAAGTGAATCGGAAACGTGTTCTGTGTTTGTGCATCTCTATTGTACGCCGCACGCCTGAGTGGATCGATGTGTATGGATTTATATCGGACGCTCACGGTCGCTGTATCTGTGAAATATCTTCACCGTCACTGCGAGTGTCGTTCTTTTCTGTGGGCTCAGCTGATCTTTGTGCGGGACTTAGATAAATGCGGTTCATTAATCACGGGAGGAAGCCGCTGCCAGAGCAAAGCTATTCACTATAACGACGTTACTTTGTCCTGCGCCTCCTGTATTCTCCTATGACCAATTTATTTATGCTGTAATCTGTCATAATCCAAACGTTTCCCTTTGGAGGACGGCAGCAATGCACAAGGGGAAACTTTTCTACCACGGATATACAAATAACTAGAGGTGTGCAGCAGTGGAAGAAGAACAGGATTTTCTGGGCTATAACCGGCGCTTTTTTCATAGTTTGGGGGTGCGACTTATATGTGAAATTATTAAAATATATATAAATTCACATCTTTGTTATTGTTACACTGACAACTGCGCGGGGACACTCTAGGCGTCTGTACCAGTTTCCACTTCTGTCGTAACGGCTGAGTGGGGGAGCGAAGAGACCAAACTCGGGAAAGGTTTAACAATGTTTGACAGTTTTAAATGTGCAAATGAAGGTAGATCAATGAGGGAGTTGAGAGCGAGGTGTTTTCTGTGGTCCAGGAGTAGAGCGTGAGCAGCGGGGTTTGAGATGAGGTGAGTCGTATCGGTCGGGGGGAGCTGGGCCGGAGACAGAGGAGCTGAGCGGGTCCAGGGAGCGGGATCTGACGAGGAGCAAAAAAATCACAAAGAGAAAGAAAATAATGAAACTGAGCCTAGGAGAGTTGTACCACAATGGAGTGTCAGGTCCCTTTGTTGTTGTTGTTGATTTTGTTGTTGTGGTTATTTCCGGCAGACTGGGCACGGTTAGTGCATTGCTGCCCTCCACTGGTCAGGAGATTTCATGTAGATTTATACTGCGTGGCGAATGCTCGCCTAAAGGAAAAGGATATTACAGCTGCGCTTCCCTAAATTCTCTAATAAACCCCAGTTTGTATTAGAAATCGAGTCACCAACCGAACCCTCTCCTTGGGGTAAGCTCCATGTCCTAATATTGTCCTCAAAGAAAAGTTATTAAGTCCTATCTTAGATAACCCCCTGAACATATCACTTCTCTGAGCACTATATACTGGACAGTGCAGCATAACACCACAGTCTCAGAGACTCCACACCACAACAACCATCATCATGTTTCCCAATGAGGAATAGCCCACTAGCCAACCCACAGTGGCCTAATCGGAGGCGTGTCAGTTTAGTGTCATCCTGGCGTGAGAGAAAGTTTATACACCATTATTAGTCTCATTCACCACGTCAGGACGTCCCTTACTTCCTTCTCCCCCTTCCAAGGCCATCAATGCTGACAGTGAATCAGTGCAAATTACTGAACTCTTACTTAACTCCTACTTCCTCCAGCCACCACAGTGCCCACAGAATTGCAATCAGTTCAGCAGAGAAAATAGAAATATCATCTGGGAGCCGGTGACTTTGTTGGATACGGAACTGGGGAACCCAGAAGCCAAACCCCACTTTATTATGTTAAGGGTCTCTAGACCCATCTGTGTATATTTGGGTGACCCCCTCCCACTGGTTCCCGAGATAATCTCTCACATAGGGCGCCAGATTTACCTTGCATCCACTTTTGGCTAGCTTCTTTATTGACAGATCAATAATAGGCTCATGCCACAGCCACGGTGGAATCACAGGCCACTGCACCGGAGCCACAATTTCACTGCTTTTAACTCCAAGTTCCCTAAAACCTCCCTCTACACGTTGTAGAAATTGATGTCGTTCTCATGGCCCCGGTGCACAATCGAAGTGCTCTTGCCTGCACTACATCAAACTTTGCCAATGTCGACTGGGCTGCAGACCCATATACTACACATCCATAATCAAACACAGACCCAATCATTGCCTTATAGATCATTAAAAGCGCATCCCTTCCTGCACCCCAGGCTGAGCCGGTAAGGCACCTCATTATGTTTAGAACCTTGCAGCATTTATCCACCATTCTCTGAACATGTTCTCCATATGTCAATTTTTCATCCACCAAGGCATTTAAACACTCGCACTCTCTCAACAGGTTCCCCATACAATTTCAAATTATGACACCCAATATTGTCAGGTCCTTTTGTCCTCCCCAGGTGCAGCTTGATTATTGATTAGACGCAGGTGTGAATGGGAGGAGCCCGAGTCTCCGCCCAGATCCAGGCTCTGATACAGAAGGGAGGGGGGAAAACAGTGCAGAAAGGCAGGACAGACTGGGATCATGACAACTACTCCTGTACGCTGAAAACGTAACATTTCAACATTACGGTCATTTAAACGACATCTGAGAAAGACTGAACAAAAACGCCCCTAAAAGTTGTTCAGAAGTGATGCCGATGATGAAGAATTCAGTGGATTTATTGATTTGCAGTGAGATCCAGAGTAAACTTGTTGCTTGTTTTTATACTTTATTTATCTGATTAAATGTTAATATCTTACATGAACAAACCAGACACGTGTTCAGTTCTGTCTGTGCTTCATGGAGCTGAATAAATATAAATGTGTTACGTTAGCGTGATGTACTGATATTCAACCTGTTGTTCCACATTTTATTATTATTATTAGAACTTGATTTAAAGATAAAATGTCTGTTCTTGGTCTGGGATTTTGTAAAATAAATTTCCCCCCAAAATGCGACTTATATATGTTTTTTATCTAGTGGAGTAGAAAGTACAGAAACTGATCTCAAATGTAGTGAAGTAAAAGTACTTAAGTATTCTGCAGATACCAAAAATTTAAGCACAGTACTTCACTACTTCATTGAGTTCCACCACTTATGGGCAGATTATTGAAATATGGATGATACTGTGAATGTATAAAACCAGACTGTGGATAAAAATGCTGCAAAAAGGCTGATTTAAAATAATAATGGGAGAAAATGTACGTTTTAAACAGTTTTAGAGATAAGTTCCAGATAAAATATAGATGTTACTGCAGTTTCACATTTACCTGAGACTTAAACTTGTTTGTTTTTGCACATTTTTGTTGGATTGACATAATATTGTTTGAATTTCATTATGAAAATCCTAAAAAATATCACTTACCCCTACGCCAAACACACTTATCTGCATTTATCCATATAGTGCAATAATATAGTGCAATATTTTTTATTGAGTTCAATATTCAATATTTAATACAGTGCAATAATTAATACAGTGCAATATTTATGCAGTGCAATATTTAATACAGTGCAATATGTTTGACTGAGTGCAATATTTAATACAGTGCAATATTTAATGCAGTGCAATATTTAATGCAGTGCAGTAGCTAATACAGCGCAATACTTGATCAAGTGCAGTATGTGACTCTGCAGTATTTACTACCGGGTAATTGTAAATTTTGTTTGACTGAGTTGTAGTCTGGGGTGTTTTAATGTTTTAATGTCTGGACTAGCACTTACTCATTTATTTTAGTGATACTGTGTTGTAAGTGTCCCATGTCTGTATTGGAGGGTTGTACACGTGTGTGGTGTTGTACATGTGTGTGTGTTGTACATGTGTGTGGTGTTGTACATGTGTGTGGTGTTGTACATGTGTGTGGTGTTGTACATGTGTGTGTGTTGTACATGTGTGTGTGTTGTACATGTGTGTGGTGTTGTACATGTGTGTGGTGTTGTACATGTGTGTGGTGTTGTACATGTGTGTGGTGTTGTACATGTGTGTGGTGTTGTACACGTGTGTAGTGTTGTACATGTGTGTGGTGTTGTACATGTGTATAGTGACAATAAATGCATTCTATCTATTGTATCTTAGGAGCTGCACAAATACTAGATTAGCTTGTAACCTGATGTGGCTAAACTTATACTCCAAACATCCTGAAGTGACAGTACAGCCGATTTTCATAGCACTTGTACATTTTGTCTAGCCTCCTGTCCTTGGGGGTGCGGGGTCAAAGGTTGTTGTTTTCCAGTGTTTGGAAGGTTGCGGTACTCCGTCACTGCTGCGTGTGTATCCGGTGTGAATGCCGACTCTCTTCCTTCCGCCTAAACTTTGAGATTTTGAGATGAGAGAGATTTTTTTTTCTGCACTGTTTGTCTAAGCTTTATTCCTGAAAAAACAAAAATGCACGTCCAATTTTCCAGTCAGAAGAAAATCTTGCAAAGAAATGAAAATGCAGTGTGATTTAAAAAGGGTTTGAAAGGTAAATGCATAGAAAAACTGCCAAAAAGTTAATTTAGTTGACGAAAATATTTTAAAAGACCTATATTACACTATTTTCTGATCTGTTCTAATGTTGTTTCCTCGTCACAAACAGACCTGGAGTTGTGTTTTTTTTTCATTCACACATGTTTAACACAAAAACCCTGCAGATTTAGGCTGAGTTCTTCTCTCAAACTGAAAAAAAAAAACTATTCTACCTTGTGATGTCATCATGTGGTAATACAGGAAGTGCTCCGCGTTTTTAAACCTATAGCGTCGGATGCTATCGTCGCCGTTAGACTCGCGGTCATGGACTTTCCGTCACCGTAACTCCACAACCGACTGTGCATCATGTAAATTCAAACGGCGTCTCAAAGCAGAAACATGAGGCTCTTTAAATATGTTACTGTCATTACGGTAATGTGGTTACGTCGCCCTCGAAGACGACCAATCAGAGCGCGTCGAAGGAAAAATAAGGATGGGTATGTAAAATAGAGGAAGTTGTGTGAAAAAAGGCAAAAGTACATGATGATCCTTCCTTTAACGTGATTTTTATGGCTAAAAAAGAGAAAAAAAGTCTAGGCAAACTGCAATGGTCTATAATGTGCTCAGTCCTACACCTTCACTAGAATCATCTGGATAATTTCAGCTCTGGAATTGTCAATCTTCTACTAAACTAAAGGTAAAATGCAGCTGTTAACTTAAAAACTACCACTTCATGACATCACAAGTTGGAACAGAGCGTTTTGAGCTTTGGAGATGTAGACAGACTAATAATAAAGTTACTCAAACATGTGCGAATGAAACAAAACACAACTCCAAGTCTGTTTTTGAGGAGGAAACGACATTCTAACATGACTAAAACCTCATAAGAGTCAGTTTTGCATTAAATAGCACCTTTAAATAACAACAAATTACAACACGATATCCAGCTCCAACACATTTTGTATTTGCCTGATTGAACTTGTCTTGGAAAACATAAAATAATATAAAAATCACACCAGTTAAAGTAAAAACCTTTGTCCGTATTCAGCAAGCATCCTCCAAAACTCTCCCCTGCAGCAAGGCAACAGAGCAGCGAAGGATGCTGCTAATCCCTGCGGAAGGCTAGAGTCAGCGGAGGGGGCGGGGCTTATGGACGACTGTTGCCCTTATACTGTGAACGGGACGACATTGCGACCTCTGTGGGGGGTTAAGCGGACTGCGCAGTGTGAGAATGGAGCAGAAACGAGCTCAAGGTACAGCTGGCGTCTGTGGGTCTTTGAGGATGACGCAGGCTCTGACACTCGGAGAGAGTGTTTGAAAACGGAAACAAAGACACTGGAGGATGGTCACGTCTGCTCCCTCGCTCTGGGTCTGGTGTAGTGAGCGTGCGGTAGATTATAACACTGTTCTGGGATGAAATCGTCTTATGTTCTGTGACTAAACAGCCGCTTCTTGGACAGTTGCTGCAAACAGATACAGTGACTTTGGTGAAGAGTGTTGAAGCCATATTTTTAGACTTTTTTAATGCATATTTTTAGACTTTAATGAGGCAAATCGTTCATTCTGTCTACGTTTATCTGTCTACTTCTGTGTTAAATCATAATATTGTTTAATTTGGTTTGGTTTATTATTGTTTCCTTTGGTTTGCCTTTTCATTGTTCCATAGTTTGATCCATAGTAAAAGAAAATGGCTCCGATAAACTTCCTGTGTTACTACGTTGTTCTCTCTAAACATTCTGGCATCTTAAATCCACAGAAGGACATGAATTTGTGAATAAATTGATAAAATATATTATCCCATACAAAGTTAGCCTTTAATTTGAAAGGCAGTGGCTCAGTTGGTAGAGCGTTTGTCCTCTGATCTGAAGTTTGGTGGTTTAAATCCTGCTCTCAATATACACATCATTGGTTGAACGGTCAGATCCATTGATCCACAAGTTGGCGATGCCATTCCAGCTCCCATAGACGAATGCGGTTGTTGTGTCCTTGGGCAAGACACTTAACCTTAACTCTTAACTCGTCCCCAGTGTGTGGTTTCTTGATGTAAAGTGGTTTGAGCGACATAAAGGTCGAAAAGCACTGTATAATAATGTGATTTTTTAAAAATATTGCGTCTAAAGGATTACACAGTGTCCACTTATCCAGAACTCCCAGACTTCCCTCACCCCAGACACTTCCTCCAACTCGCCCGGTGGGACCCCAAGGCGCTCCCAGGCCAGCCGAGAGACATATTCCCTGTTAGGTGCAGGCACTTTTTTTATTTCTACCTGTGTTTTCTACGTTTTAATTCATAACTTATTCCAATATTTTCCTGTATATTTTTGTTGGTTCAAGTTAGTTAGGAGTTAGTTGAAAATTCTCACCTGTTTTTTTGTAATTCTTGCCTGTTGTTTTGCTCCCTTTGACCCTTTACCTCTGTTCTCCTGTGTCCTTCTTAAATATGTTTTGATCCTTGTTTAAAATCCTTTGTTTTACATAAACTTTCTGTCAAAACTGTCTTCTGTCTTTTCACTTTCACTGTCACTTTGCAGATCGCACCTACAGTATATTGCAAAATTTGTAGAAAACCTTTGGAAAACTCATTTGACAAACGTGAGTGATTGGAAATGACGTGCTCTGTTAGATGCACGGCTCTGGAAGCTGCTGGTATTATCTTCTTCAAATAAGGACATAGTTTTGATTTTGATGCTAAGGAATAGACTCGATACTCAATACCGATTCTGAGACCATGATGATAATAAAAAATGCTCTTTATTTAGACAGTAGAATGTCTATATTACATGGTAGTACTTTTTGTATCCCCATGTGGCCTTATATCTGTATAATCCCTCAGTGTCCAGTAGGTTCATAATGGTCCATGGGCGTGTACTAAACTATTGTCGTGTCCCAACTCGACGGTTTCTCACTTCGTCGGCTGCATTTGAAAGACACTTACGTCACTTCCGGTGCAACAAGACCTTTCCCAATTCATGCATCCGACGAGCGCGGCTGAAAAATGTGCCCTTCGTTTTTATGGAGATCGGCGATGAACGAAGCGTGCATCTGAGCAGACTTCGCGCGCTGCTATATCCCATCATGCACCGTGCGTGACTTCTTCCACGGGAGAAACAAGGTGTATTTTCTTAAAGTTACGTAAAACTAGCTACTACAATTGGGAATAAATCACCTCGAACTTTTTATCTCCCTATTGATATTCAAAGAGAAAGATTAATTCCGTACTTCATTCAATCTAAACAGAAATAAACGGCTGCGACGACGGCACCTTGACTCTTCTTCGGTGAAATGATAAAGAATTAAATGTAAAACAAATTATTTCGGTGTTCATTTTACACATTTAGGTCAGCGGCCGTCACGGTTGCAAGGCGTCGTAACGTAAGCGCACAGACAGCGGTTGATGAACACTCTGTAGACCTGTCCCGTTTCAGCATGGAGTTTGTGCCCGACAGACGCTAAACGGAGGAGCACCCTTTGTCAGCCGGGTACTTTGAACGATACTTCGAAGTGCGCAACCGTCAAATTGAGACGTGGCCTATGCGTCTTATACTTGTTCTGATACAGCTCCAGATCATTCCAAATATATTCAGAAAAGGCTCATTTCTGTCCGTGAATGTGACTTTTTAAGTATCAACACCAGCTCAAATGAGGATCTAGTTTTGATAAGAGTTTTAGTATCATTTAGTGTCTGATTTTGACTGGAGAAATTCAGTGACGTTTGATGAAAAGCAACATGCTAAAGTGAGAATGACTTTTATGTGGAGCCTGTGTGGGTGGAGGCTGATGTGTCGCTCTGTGTAAGTGAGAAGTCCCGTTTTGGACCAAACCATTTCTTGGATTTGGTTTAAAATTCCAGCCACGTCACAATAACCCGGGGCTATGATGATGAATGTGTTTCTGCAGCCAGGAGAGTCTGACAGAAAAATAATAATGAGGCAGATGACAGTTTGAGAGAAGAGACCGGATTATCTTTGACATTCGGGAAGTGATTGACAGGTCTGGTCGTCCACGGACACGGACAGGTCATTTTACCTTAAGAGCAGTGTTCCGTTTAGCCCATTATTTGATTAAAACTGTCAAACTTCAAAGTCAAATGAAAGAGATGTCCTGGACGCTGAGTGGCGTGGGCTGGGATGTTGACTTTTCTGTTTAAAATAATTAAACGCCCACAATTGCTGAATAAAATAAAGGTTTTTACAATAGATGCTGTGGAGATCTCATTTGTTTACGCTGTTATATAATGTAGTTCCCTCTGTAGAGATGGACAGTATTGATTGATAACTTGGATAATGTTGTTTTGAAGATATGCAGAGTCTGGACTGAACAAAGTACTGCATATAATGTGACTACACTGTTCACTTTGTAGTAATAATAATAATCCAGTGCGTTTAGGTTCATGTTGTTTCATGTCTGTCCATTAACACTGTCCCAATATAAAAAATGAATGAATAAATAAATGGGGGATGCATCGATCCAGCTTTTTCAGCTCTGCTTCTGATATCGATTCTCTGGCTTTAAGTATCTGCCGATATCAACCGATACCAGTGTAGGGATTGTTAATTATGCCGTAAACGACTGAACAGCTTTGTATGAATGAAAGTTAAGATAAGATAAGATAAGATCTGCCTTTATTAGTCCCACAGTTGGGAAATTCCAGTATTGCACCGCACAGTTAAAGAACAGAAGGAAAATGGTACAGATAAATAGATAAATAGTTTTAAATAATTTAAAAAATAGACTTAAAAATAGACTCTAATATAACATCTTCATAAAGTGACTTAAGTATTGCACATAGGTGTGGTTGAATGACACATGTTCAGTGTTCACAGTGTTCATTGTACAGTCTGACAGCAGCAGGAAGGAAAGACCTGAAACCTTCACACAGCGAGGGTGAATCTGTCACTGAAGCTGCTCTCCAGGGCAGACAGAGCGTCCTGCAGGGGGTGAGACTCATGGCCCAGCATAGAAATGACCTTAGTCAGGACCCTCCTGTCCCCCACCTCCTGCACTGAGTCCAGAGGACAGCCCAGGACGGAGCTGGACTTCTTGATGACCTTGTCCCTCTCCCTCTCTGTGATGCTGCTGCTCCAGCAGACCACACCGTACAGGCTGATGTCACCAGAGTCATAGAAGTTCTTCAGGAGTGGCCCTGTCACTCCAAAAGACCTGAGTCTCCTCAGGAGATAGATCCTGCTCTGACCCTTTCTGTACAGTGCATCTGTTTTGTGAGTCCAGTCCAGTTTGTTGTTGTTTGTTGTTCTAAACCGATATCATGTGACCGATACTTGATTCAGCAGAAATTCCTGGATCAGCGCTAATATCTGATACCAGTATCGTATCGGTGCATTTCTAGTCTGAATTAGATCCAGATGAGCTGATGGCCAATAAGATCTGCTGATATTTTTGACCCAATATGTAAGGCTGAGGGTTTTTTTTTTTTTTTTTTTGGTGCAATAAACACAAGCAACTTTTATTTTTGTAATTTTTTTGTCTAAAAGTTACATACTGTAGCTTTAAATCTATGTAACTATCATTGATTTAATAATGGGTGTTTTTTTAATGTGGCCGTTTTATACCTACAAAAACATGCATTCTCAAATGTCCCCACAGATCTGACCTGTAACTTGGCCTGGTTACATCAGCTGCTTTTTTTTGTGATATTAAATAGGTTTAATGCCAAACTATGGAACATACCAGGCAAAGAAATAACAATCAGAAAAGTTACATAGTGTACTTTTAACCATAGAACATATACATTGCTCATATGTGGCTTCATGTCAACCATTTACCCAAATAAAGTAATTTAAAGTCGTCCACAAACCTGTTTTAATACAAACTGAATAAGAGAGCAGTATAGTCACATTTTAAACAGTATTCTGAACACGAAAACGTTACATAAACATTTAAATGTATGTTCCCAGACAAAAATGAACGTGCAAATTAAACTAAAACTCAAACAAAAATGTGCAAATATCATCTCTTTATTGGTCTGTCTGTACTCTGAATATCACGTTTGTTGTTTATTGTTTTAAAACCTCAAAGTGCTGTACTTATGTGGGTAACTTTACAGCCCCTGCACATTGTCTGATACTTGAACTTCAACTTATCCATTTAAAGACATTTAGCACCGACCCACACTCTACGTACTTAGCTTTGTTGCTCAAGAATTAAGTTCAAATGGAAGACTTGTATCTGTTTAAAGTGATGCTGATGTCAAGGAAGAAACTCAGCACAAAAGAACAGATGGAAAGATGGAACAGAACCTATTATTTGAGGTTGAAAGCTGGAGTATTTGAGAAGCAATAGAAGCACAAGTACAAAGTTTGAATCTGTCGGATTGAAGTAGTATCATCATGGGGATATTAAAGACATATTAAAGGTGTTCATTTTTGTCAGTATCGCCCCCTGCCTCTTCCCCAGCATCATTACCCCGGTACATCTCTGAAACTCACTGAACCGCTCCATTTTCACCTGATAAAATGTCTAGAAAGAAGCGTTTCGTCTTGACCTCGTTTTGCTCTAACGACGGCTCTTTGGTGAAATTCGTGTTCGACCAATTACTGCCCCTCGCTCCGTTATAACCGGCCTCAACTGTCCAGCGAAGTGTCCCGCGGTGCTGCCACTTTGACTCTAATGGGGTCGTGTCAAGTGCTCGTCTCCATTCGGCTGTCACTGCTTTACCTGAAAGGATTCACAGTATGGCATTAAAAGTACAGTACAGTAACTTCTTTAGCACGTTCTCCATAGAGATAGACACGTTTTATGTGTTACGAGGAAAGATTAAACCCAGAGGAACAGTATTTCTACGGAAAAAAGTAGGAATAGGCCGTCCTCCAGAGTCAGGTTTGTGAAGATGCAAGCCCACTCAGAATAAGGACATGTTTTTTTTTTGGGTTTTTTTTAAGCAATAAAAACACAAATACAGCTTTTATTTTAGTCCATTTTTTGTCTAAAAGTTACATACAGTTGTCCCTCACTATAACGCGGTTCACCTTTCGTGGTCTCGCTGTTTCACGGATTTTTTACATCGTATGAACGTGCATTGTGTCGTGCGTCCTGATTGGCTGTTGGACTGTAGACCATTGTGTTGTGCGTCCTGATTGGCTGTTGGACTGTAGACCATTGTCCATCAGTCTCCTCCGTGCCGTGTCTCCTGTCCAGTACAGAATGTGTTCAGACAAATTTACATAAACGTTGGATCGCAGTGTGACTCTGAAGTGCTGTACGTTTGCAATTTGTTTTCTCCCCGACAAAACCCACAATGTCGATGAAACGTTCTGCACCGACAAAGACGCCTACGAAGGTTTGAACTTTGAGAGAGTTTAAATGAGAGAGAAATGTGAGAAAATGTTAATGCCTGTGTGAGAAAAGTGTATAAAGTGTGTGGTGAGGGGTTTTACAGCAAAAACATAGAGAATAAGTAAAAAATAAAGCTGATACTTTGCGGATTTTGCCTTTTGTGGGTTATTTTTAGAACTTACTGTAAGCAGGGCGGCCTTCTCACAGATCTAACCTGTAACTTGACCTGGTTACATCACCTGCTCTGTTTGTTAGTTGTTACTTTTTGATAGTTTATTGCCATACCGTGAAACATACCAGACAAATAAATAACAATCAGAAATGTTGCATAGTGCACCTTTAGCCACAGACCTACACACTGCCCATATGTGGCTTCATGTCAACATTTCATTGATTTTTACTCTTTTCTACTGTCATCCTTGTCAGAAACCGCAGGGCACAGCTCCGCAGGGTCCCAAGTGGATCTGGCAGGCGTTGAGGAAAGCGTTCGGGAGACCTTTGATCCTCAGCATCACGTTTCGTTTCCTCGCCGACCTGCTTGGCTTCGCCGGGCCTCTGTGCATCTCGGGCATCGTTCACCACATCAGCAAAGACAACCGCACGATACAGCCTCCGGTAAGAGTCACCACTGTACCTTTTGTATCGTAATGTAAACGTGAAGATGCAGCGGTGGTTCAGCTTGTGCACCCAGTAACCTGAGGGTGGCCGGTTCAATCTGTGACTCCGGTGCTTCTCTCACCCTCTCTGTATAAATATGTCAGTCTGATCAGGTGATGGGCTTTAGTTGAAGGCCAGTTGGCATAGAATAGAGAGTGAACAAACTGTCCCAAGTGGAAAATCATTCTTTAGTACCTAGAAAAGAGCTATGTTGAACTAAAGCATCGTTGTTGTTTCATAATTTCTCTTTTAATCATTATAAATACATAGATATAACACTAAATCCACCTTTTTTGTTGTGTATAAGGCATTTTTAAACTATTTTCTGCTGTTCCTAGTCCATTATTTGCCCTTTTGTTATGTCAGTTTACAGCTAAAACAGTCATAAAACAGTGTATGCTTCAATCTATGGTTACTCTGTGTCATTGCATTTGAAAACGCCAGTGTGATGCCCCGCCCCGCTGTGACGAGACGCTCAGTTGGACTCACATAGGTGCAGGGGCGGAGTTTGAAGTGTACGTCAGCAGCGGTTCATTCAGACCCAGGCTAACTGTGTGTGAGATTGTTATTAAAGCGGTTTCTTTTTGGTCTAGTCTTGGTCTGTCATGATAATTACTATATTGACTTAACGTTCAATGTATGAAAGACGGGATATTTTTCATGGGGACTTTTTCTGTGTACTAGACGGGAAGTTTGAGTTATTTGTACTACTGTAAAATTTGAGGGATAGAAGGTTGAAGATCTGTGTAGAAAGTATACGCCATTTTCTACGCAACTAATTACAAAAGTGTGTCATTCTGCTATTTACTCATTTAGAATATTTATTTTGGGGAGAATCCTGCTTTAGGATTATTGCACCATTGACAAAGTTTCGTTTTAATATAATCGTCTATATTTTTATCAATAATACATCAAAATTTGTTATCGTCTCAGACTTAACTTGCAAAAAACTATCGATAAAAGTCTAAACAAGATCTTTCCTTCTTTGCTGTTTGCCGAGGACATTTTATTTAACTGTGAATCAAAACAAGCAGGAATAGGCCAGACCAGGTAGAAGTCAGGTTTGTGAAGATGCGAGTCCGCTCAGGAGGATGTTTTTCTATATTTTTGTGCAATAAACACAAAAAACAACTTTATTTTAGTCTATTTTGGGGTTTAAAGGTTACATACTGTGGCTTTAAATGTATCTAACTAGGATTTATTTAGCATTTATCGGTGTTTTGATGTTTTATTCTTTGCAAAAACATGCATTCTCACTGTAAGCAGGTCTTCCCCCACAGATCTGACCTGTAACTTGGCCTTGGTTGCTTTACCTGCTTCTCTTTATGATGATACATAGGTTTAATGCCATACTTTGGAACATAACAGACAAAGAAATAAGCAAAAAAGCAAAAAAATGTCCTGTTTTGTTAGGTGTTTAGTCCCACTTTCATAAACACCCTCGAGTCTACCGTACTTTGCGTCCTGCAAAGGTCACGACCTCAGGAGACTTTTGTACACAATACCTCGTCCTCGCAGTACTCGCCCTGCTGCTATTCTAATGCAAGCCTCATAAAACATTCATCACACTTATTTGCTGTTGTAGCGGTCTCTAGTTTCTTCTATTCATCAGACCGTGCGGCTGCCAGACGTCTGACAGCCTCTCAGACATTTTACACTTTCATTTTGTCACTCAGAGTTTATATTAGCAGCAGTATATCGCAAAGTTTGTGTGAAGACTATTACTGGAATTGTCAGGCGCTAATTGGAAAAGCTACGTGGCGTTTTGGGGCTAATAGAAAAAGGGATAAAAGCTAACAGGGGAATTTCGAGGTTGGGCTCATCTGGACAGTTACGTTTCTAATCAATAATTTGTCCCTAGAAGAGTTGAGAAATTAGCTACCTGTTACATAATTAATTAAAGTTTCAGGACGTCTCATATCATGTTTCAGTCGGTGAAGAGTTATTACCATAGACTGTACAAAGAAGTGGCGTCACGAATAGCGCTCGGCTCCAGTCAAACGAAGCGAATTGATGCTAGCAGTTATAGCGACGAAGTTGGAGCTGAGTTACGTATTCGGAAATTCAACCGTGAGTGTCATGACAACCGAAGAGCCAATCCAGAGCGAGGCTGTTGAAAGGTAACGCCTCTTCCTGACCGCAGCTCTGGTTCAGCCGGGAGAGACGCTTAGCAACGCTGTCAATCAAACCTGTTGCTAACGCTAGCGGGAGTGACCATGGGGAAAGAAGGTGTCTGATTTGTCTGTTATTAAAGTTCATATTTTAATTTACGGACACAATAGCGCAATAAAATCAACATTTTAAGACCAAAATGATGAGCCTGACAGCAGTTACAGAGAGAAGGACCACAGTTTCCCAATGTAAAGTGAATTGAAGCCAGAATCGATGGAGCCGGAAGCGCGCCGATGCTCATTTTTTTATTTGGAATGCGGCGGCTAGCAGGTTAGCTATGTCCGTTTATAAATATATACAGTCTATGGTTATTGCACAAGTTGAAAAAGGTTTATAGAGAAATATTTCTTCTTTCTATGAGGTCAAATTGCCGATCCTTCAGCTTCTAACCTTGTATTTGAGTCTGGTTTGCTGTGACGGATGGATTTGATTTAGCTGAAATAAAAACCTTTTGTTGTTTACTTGTTGCAGCTCGGTTTGACATTGAAAAGGTTGGCCCTCAGACTGATGACGATAAATAACCAGATTTAATTTTGTGCTTTCAGAAAAGGCTCCTGGGGATTTATTTCATCTCCTCTAAAGAGTTCCTGGAGAATGCTTACGTGTTAGCCGTGCTGCTCTTCTTCGCCCTGCTCCTACAGAGAACGTTTCTGCAAGCTTCATATTACGTGGCCATTGAAACGGGGATTAAACTGCGCGGAGCAATACAGGTGCGTAACAAATCATGGATCAGGCTATAAAAGAGCAGAAGTAGTCACAATATTTACATCACCGATTTACAACTCCATCCTCAGACACAAAATAAAGAAAAAAATAGAGCTGGTTATGACTGGGGGGATAGTTCACATTTTAGTGTAGTTCAATGGACTACCCTAAGATGTGAACTGTCCTAGGATGTGAACGAACTACTCTAAGATGTGAACTGTCCTAGGATGTGAACTGTCCTAGGATGTGAACTGTCCTAAGATGTGAACTGTCCTAAGATGTGAACTGTCCTAGGATGTGAACTTTCCGTAGATGTGAACTGTCCTAAGATGTGAACTGTCCTAAGATGTGAACAAACTACTCTAAGATGTGAACTGTCCTAGAATGTGAACTGTCCTAGGATGTGAACTGTCCTAGGATGTGAACTTTCCGTAGATGTGAACTGTCCTAAGATGTGAACTGTCCTAGGATGTGAACTGTCCTAAGATGTGAACTGTCCTAAGATGTGAACTGTCCTAGGATGTGAACTGTCCTAGGATGTGAACTGCCCTAAGATGTGAACGAACTACTCTAAGATATAAACCTCCCTAAAATGTGAACAAACTACTTTAAGATGTGAACAGCCCTAAGATGTGAACTTCCCATAGATGTGAACCACCCTAAGATGTGAACTGCCCAACGATGTGAACTACCCTAAGATATAAACCACCATAAGATGTAATCTACCCTAAGATTTGAACTGCCCTAAAATGTGAACTACCCTAAGATGTGAAGTGCCCTAAGATGTGAACTGCAATAAGATGTAATCTACCCTAAGAGGTGAACTGCCCTAAGATGTGAACTGTCACCTAAGTCTTATCTTAGGGTAGTTCAATGGACTTAATATTAAAAAAAAATACATAAATAGGCCATGGTCACTGAGTAGCTAGCACTCATGCTTCGCAACAAGAAGGTTCCGGATTCAATCCCCAGGTCACCCAGGCCTTTCTGTGTGGAGTTTGCATGTTCTCCTTGTGTATGATACTACAAAACATGCACTATAGGTAAAATCCAGCAGTAGCTGATCAAACCTAGCAACAAGATGACAGGGTTCTGTAAGTCAATGGGTTAATTAAATATCTGAAGGGAGGAGCTAACTACACTGAAACTAACACACCACAGTTAAGGCTAAGATACACTTTATTGTCCACGTAGGGAAATTGTCTTCTGCATTTGTCCCATCCGTCAATGCTGCTGGAGCATCTCACCCGGGGACCCATCTCCATGACCCCCATGACACTGAACAAGGTCACACACACGAGTCCCCAGGTGAGATGCCTCAGCAGCATTGAAGGATGGGTCAAATATAGAGGTCAAATTTCCATACGGGGTGTACCTTAACCTTAGTGTAGTTATCTCCTTCCTTCAGACAGATATTTAATCAAATCAGTGACTTACAGACCCCTGTCAGACCTGCAGAAGCTCCTCAGATGAGACGCAAAATGAATTCACTGCTAAAAACTTTATTCCAGCTGACAGAATTCAATTTTCTTTTACGATCATTTCAGAATAATTTATGTTTCATTTCTCTCCCAGACTAAAATCTACAACAAGATCATGCATCTGTGCACGTCCAACATGTCCATGGGGGAGCTCACCGTGGCTCAGATCTGCAACCTGGTCGCCATAGATACGAACCAGCTCATGTGGTTCTTCTTCCTGTGTCCAAACCTGTGGGCCATGCCAGTGCAGGTAAGACAGCTCTGTAACTGCAACAAGAAATGTTTAGAGGTCAGTGATTATTAATGTCGATTAGTTAGTTAATATATATTTTTACATAGGACATTATGATTATTTAAATACATTTTAACCAAATAAAGGTTGGAATATAAGTTGTATAATTGTTGAAACTGTTTATTCTATATAACTTGGTGATAAAACCGCTTTTGGCCTGTGTTTGAGAGTGTGTTCAGTCAGGGCCGGTCCTAGATTTCAGGGGGCCCTAAGCTGAATCTGTCTCTGGGGCCCCTCCTGGCTCAGCTGTTGGTGATTCGTGCTCTCATCACTTTGACCAGTTGTTTTTGTGTTTATATGAGCAACATCAGACTGAAAACATCCAGAATGTCACAACGACCACAGACACAAGAACAGAACACAAACATATAAGGAAGGGTCAAGATTTTTACAATTCTAGACATTTTTTCTTCGTTTCTGGTGGATTTTAATGTGTTCCAGTTGCGATAGTGCTCTTACATTTACATTATGTCGGGTCCTAAACACATAGCTGCCCTCACCTCTGCCCGACTCAAAAACAAACGTAACAGCAACAGATATTTCACTCCTTTAGATATAAAACAAATTTAATCGTTTTAGGGGGATATTTAGGCTGCTGTAAACGCACAAGCCCTGTGTCTAATAAAACGTGATATATTATATGATTTTCAATATAAATGTATGTGCTCTTGGGGGCCCCCTGGTGGCCTCAGAGCCCTAAGCAGCTGCTCAGTCTGATTATAGTCTGGACCGGCCCTGCGTTCAGTCTTACACTTGTTTTGCCTTAGTTTGAGCCCAGTTTAATCCTGACTTGACTTGGTTCTGTTCTAGTTCTGGTTTAGGTCTGTGCTTAGTCCCAGTTTCAACGTGGTCCAGATAATAATTATGATTATTTCAGTAGTAAAAGAAAAATTTAAATCATCAATTGGACAAAAAGTTGTAGGAGTGAAGACGTTCGGCTGCTCGTCCAAGCCGTCACATTAATGGTGGACATTGCTTTATATTTATCTGAAGGGAAGACCTTGCTAGATATAAGGCAGCGTCTACCAGGAATTTGACCTTTCTTTTCGTCGTCCAGGTATGATCCATAGTAAGAGATTACACAGACAGAGAGATTATTCCAGTAGTTGTTTAGTCCTGGTTAGTCCTCGATTAATCATTGCCGTCCTCGTTGGCACACTGCAACAACACGCTAACAGCTACATTCCGTTCTCTAAAACATTACCTTTGTTCAATAAAAGTCATCATACTTGTTGTAGCGCTGCCTGTCCTATCACGTTTCACGGTTTGCAGCTAACAGCCTATTTCTGTAATATCATTGTCCTGTCATTTCCTTTACACCGAGTATCACGTGTACCATAGCGTCTGTTTCCATTTCAAAATACCACATGTTATCTGCGCTTTTCTCAGTTACATCACACTCTGTTTCCATAAGGCTAAATCTGCTCTGTGTAATGCCTCAGTCATAAAATAGAGCATCCATAGATAGATATGTATAGGTGAAGATCAGGCGTCAAGTGTCTGAGGGATAAACTAAATATTGTTGTGGATGGATGCAGCGTGACCTTGGGCTTCATTCTCACGCTGCATATATTCTTCATATAGAACAGGGAGGAAGAAACGCACAAAGAAACACACACACACACTCTTTGCACAGCTTAACTTTTATTAAAAACGTAAAATGTAAAGTAAACAACTATTAAAATTCAAATTAATCACAAAAAAAGCTTGTTTTTATGTGTCAAATGCTACAGTTTGTGGTGTTGTTTTCATATTACGCCCTCAAATTTGCGTTAGCGTTAGCATTGAGACACAAACTTGTCTCTTTCTAAATACAGAAGTGTCCTCAGGTGAAGTTTTTATTTTATTTGTGTAGTTTTAAACACCATGTCAGTGGCTTTCACCTGCAGCTCTTCGTCCACTGCCTGATCTTGAATATTTTATTTGACTCGGCAAAGTTGGACAGAAAGTGGAGATGCTAACAGTGAGGTTGCAGAGCCTTTTCATGTGCATGTATTTCCTTCAGTTCATGATTCATTCAGGAGTTCACTCTGCAGAAGGGCTAAGTGTTTGGTCTGAGGTTTGGCTCCTGGCTTTTTTCCAACTATAATTTGTTTCTCCCGTTTGTCACTTTTTTTTTCCAAATCTTCTTCAGACTTAACAAATCACGAAAACCACACGATGTTGCAAGAAGCTGCAGGGTCCTAAGCTCTTAAAACATCCTCGATTTGGATAATTAGTATTTAAATGTAAACAAATATAACATTTTCTAAAAAACAAAAGTGCTTAAAAATTCAAAATTCATCTTTTATTAAACAAATCAGTGAAACAGATAATTTATCAGTCATTTATAATCGTTAGTGATCAACTTGGGCCTTTTTAAACTGTAGTCAAGACAAAATTTAATTGACCAACTGATACTTTGCATTAACGTTCCCTGGAGGTGTGACGCTAACTGTAGGCACTGCTCTGTCTGAGGCTCTGTTTGTTCAAGTTAGACTTCAATGTGAGCTTTATTTTAACACAATCTTAAAGAATCATAAAGAGCTGATGTGGTTGGGACTATGACAGATTAGCTGATTTTGTTCTGTTAAATAAGTTCCTCCAGTTGAAAGCCAGCTAGCATTAGCCAACAGTTTTTCAGTCAGTTTTGTTGAAAATCAAACTCCTAAACAGGACAATCATATCGAACACTCGTATTGACAGACTCCTGAAAAAATTTCCTTTTTAAATCCATTTTGTGTCTTTTACTTGAGACAGATATTCATATTTCCTTTGGCAGTGTTTGCTCATATGCGCAATGTGTCACCGTGGTAACCGCTGAACATCCCGCCATTGACATCCACGCAGAACCGCTTAAGATGTCGCTATCAGTAAGAGGGAAAAAGGTTATGAATTTCTTGTCTGTCAGTAAAAGCAGTAATCTTTAACTTTAAACCTTGTGTCTGACCTGAACACGCAGAGAAGCCACTTTTCCTTGCTCCATTTTCTCTCGTTCGGGAAAATACCTTCTCTTGAACGAAATCAAAAATAAAATATAGAAGTTACAAAGACCAGCCTTGTCCTCGGTCTGTTACTCGTGAACAGCGTACAGTCTCACTTTCTCTCAGCATCTCTCCTTATAAAAGTTTGAGCAGGTTTCATTTTGACTTCAGCTGTTATGAGTCCGCCCCCTCCAGCTGTCACTCAGATTATTATTAAACTTTAATGTGCTGCAATTACAGCTTCAGAAAAGAGGCCAGTTGAATAAAAGCCGCTAATGGTGGCAGATTGTGTGGGTAGAGCCAGGGCGTCTGAAACAATGGCCAATCAGGTGTCATTTCTGCAGTGATAATAAGAGAAAGTCTATGATCATACTTACTCTGACCCCCACGTCTAATGCCCCATAAAGATCCTATATTACTCAAAACTGAAGCTCAAAACTCTCTGTTGCACCTTGTGATGTCATGAAGTGGTAGTTTACAAGTTATCAGTTCCTTTTTTACTTTTAGTTCAGTAGAGATCGGCAATTCCAGGGCTGTAATCGTCCAAATGATTCTAGAAATGAAGGTGTGTGGAGTTTACAAACACAGTGGAGCACTTCCTGTTTCACCACGTGATGACATCACAAGGTGGAACAGACGTTTTCAGTTTGAGAGAAGAAGAACTCATCTTAAATATGCAGGGTTTGTGTGTTAAATGTGTGAATTTGAGCAATACCTACTTTATTTATTTTCATTTTTACAGTCCATTTTGTGTTTCTTTATGATATTTGAACATCTGCTTAGACATTTTACACATTTTCCACGCATTTCTAACAAACTATCGTAATATTATTGGGACAATCCAAAAAAAACTACTGTAAAATCTGCTTAAATCTGCAGCAGGTGTTGACATTTGAGCTCTGGAGGTTGATGCATTTGGCCATGAGCAGGTATAAAAAAGCAGAAAATGAGGCTTTTTTAATGACGCACACCACGAAAACTGTAATGGTAATCTCAAAAGATTTGCTGATTATTGAATTTCAATGTCTCTAGATGCGTCATGTTGAATATGAGCTCAATTGGACCAGTTATGATTGAAGTTTAAGCTCTGGTCTATACATTTCTATCACTATTGCCTCTGCTACAGCCGGCTAATATTACGTAAACAATAATGAGACGTCCAGTAGTTGGTTATGACGTTAAATGATTTTCTGAATAAAGTTTTTCTTATTACAAAATTTAACACTGCACAAGTATGTTCTCCATAAATAACACATAGTTTTAAATTCATTTCTTTGTAACAAAAACACTAAAATGTCCTGCGATGTGACAGAGACTTTGACATAAAGGGAAGTATGTTTACGTCACTTAAATAAAACTACAACTTTATCTCGACTTTAAAACGATAAAAGATATAAAGAGTTTGATGCTGTGACCCAAAGAGCGTCCGGTGTGTGACATGAAAAATCACATATTTAAAAAGACAAAAGTAGCGTGTTTGCACCAGGAGGAGCTCTGGGGTTAAAGGTTTAAGAGACACGTCAAAAGAAATAACGATCAGATTCTTATTTTTGTCAAATTCAACTGTTCTGACAAATGATGAACATGCAACAGTTTGATGTCCTGCAGCGTGACGGCCATATTTCCTGAGAAAAATCCCATTCTAATTGTTAAAAATATATATTCTTTAAGATGGGACAGTTTATTTTATAGCATTAGGCACATATTAAATCATTTATTACAATTTTTAACATGCAGATTTGTTGTAAAAAAAAAAAAAAAAAAAGAGTTTTATTGTACAACTACTTGTTTATTTTTATAGATTATTATTATTATTATTATTATTGTTGTTGTTGTTGTTATTATTATTATTATTATTATATTATTATATTTATTATTATTATTATTTTAATTATTATTATTTTATTTTTATTATTATTTTTATTACTCATTTACTTACTATTTAATTTGATTTTATTTAGTTATGGTTTTTGGGGTGTTCTGTGTGTGCGGGTCGAGTTCCGTGTTATGTTTATGTATAACTTTTGTATTAATGCTTCTTTGTATAACATGAAAAGCTTAAATAATGTGTTAAAAAAAGAAAAATTAAGAGTTACTAAAAATGATGCAATTCTCGTGAAAAGGCTTCTGTGGAATTCCTCACTCATTTTTGTATTTTATCACAAAACCGCGTCACACCGAAAAAAGGCGCTACACCCCCAAACGTCAAATACCAGTATAATGGCGCTCCTCAGGGTCAGAAGAGCCATTGTTGTTCACGTTGCCCCTGGTGACAATCGTTAGACTGCGGCAGGAGATGGGGCCATTCAGCTCCATCTGTTTGGGAGCGTCGTTGAGATTTCTGAGATAAAGACTGATGCCAGATCCAAACCACGAGACCACCTGACTCCTCAATGCCTCCAACTGTAATGAGACTGACGGGGGTCTTAATTGGGCCCGTTTCAGCGCGCTTCTCACGAAACTTGTTGCACGATGAGTCGTTTACATAAATACATAAAATACAAGGGATATACAAGAAAAGGCATCGACCCTATCTCAAAATGGTGACGCTGGTGACCAAATTTAGCCTCAATAACTGTCGTGATTGTTAAAAAAAATCCACAAAAAATAGTAAGTTACATATTAGAATCTAAGTTGTGACTGGCAGGACTTAAAATGTTTTACAGTGGTCTCCCTCATTCTAAAAATAACCCGCAACAAGCGAAATCCGCGAAGTATCGGCTTTATTTTTTACTTATTCTCTTTGTTTTTGTCTGTAAAACCCCTCACCACACACTTTATACACTTTTCTCACACAGGCGTTAACATTTTCTCACATTTCTCTCTCATTTAAACTCTCTCAAAGTTCAAACCTTCGTAGGCGTCTTTGTCGGTGCAGAACGTTTCATCGACATTGCGGGTTTTGTCGGGGAGAAAACAAATCGCAAACGTACAGCACTTCAGAGTCACACTGCGATCCAACGTTTATGTGAATTTGTCTGAACACATTCTGTACTGGACAGTATAGTGAGGGACGACTGAATTTCTAAATAGGATGGAAATTCTCCGCTACTGATTAAATTATTTATTTCAGTCAGAGTTGTTAAATTATTCCAGTGGAGTAAAAAGGTGTAGGCTGAATCGTAAATACTACTGCAATCGTACAGAGAAAATGGCTCGTTTCCTTACAAAATGTCTTGACTAGTAGCTTGACTTCACAGGAAAGTCAGTAGCGTAAAAACTGGGAGTAGAAACATTAAGTATTTGTCAGTTTAAGTAATTGTCCTCACAGTGCTAGCTAACAGTAGCTTATAGCGCCTGTGTATGTGCTGTAAAACGAACACCTCGGCCACAGCGCAGCTCAAAACCTACTTCTTAAACGGTCCATATTACGTAATTTTCTGATCTATTTAATAATGTTGTTTCCTCATCACAAACAGACCCGGAGTTATGTGTTGTTTTATTTTCATTCACACATGTTTAACTGCACAAACGATGCAGATTTACACACAGAAAACACTCTGTTCCTCCTTGTGAGGTCATTTGGTAAAACAGGAAGTGCTCCACCATGAGAAGATACTGTAAGCTTTCTGTGGCCATCTTAATTAATTGAACAAAGGGGAAAAACAAAAGTATTTATTTAAGTTAGTTAGTCTAGTCTTAGTCTTATTGTAGAGTTACACAGTTTAATTGAGGCTAAAACCAGCAGTTAACTACCACTTGATGACATCACAGGGTGGAACAGAGCATTTTGAGGTTTGGAGATTTAACAGACTAATAATAAAGTGCTACTCCAACATGTGTGAATGAAAAACACAACTCCAGGTCTGTTGTTTTTTTTTTTTAATTATAACATGGATACAATCTCACAGGAGTATGGCGCCTTTAACTAAAAAGTATTTGTTCCATGTGAATTAAGTCTTTATTCATGGTTTATTAAGGCAAATCAAGGCATAGTTATTCTAAAGTGGTAGTACTGGCTTCTTTCGTTATGTGAAGTCTAAAGCTCTTCTCCTTCTTCCTTCTTTCCCAGATCATAGTGGGAGTGATCCTGCTCTACTACCTCCTGGGAATCAGTGCCTTGATTGGAGCGACCGTCATCGCCGTGTTGGCTCCTGTCCAGTATTTTGTGGCCACTAAACTGTCTCACACACAGAAGAGCACACTGGTGAGTGGGTAAACTCTCTTCCATCGGCCTCGGTCCAAGTCCCTTTTAAAGATGCCAAGGGATTTCTGTGTCAAATCAATTACAAACAGCTTTCTTGTGGGAGCTGTTGCAAAGCTAAAGCATCGACTGTTTATATAAATGGACAGAGCTAACCTGCTAGCCGCCGCGTTCAAAATAGGAAATGATCACGGGCGCGCTTCCAGCTCGATCGACTCTTTCTCCAATTCACTTTACATTAGAAAACCGTCGATCCTCTCTCTGTCGCCCGCTCTACATGATCCTGTTGTTTTTTATTTCGCTATTGTGTCTAACGTTAGCAACAGGTTTGATTGACAGCGTTGCTAAGGGCCTGTTTTCTACTAAACTAACGGTGCAGGTGTGAACGGGCGTTATCTTCCACGGTTTCGCTCTTGGTTGGCTCTTTGGTTGCTATGATACTCGCAGTCGGAATTCCAAACATGGACGTCAGCTCGAAATTAGCCGCTATAACCTGCTCCAGCCTCGATTAGCTTCATTTGACTGGAGCTGAACGCTGTGGATGACGTCAGACTCGCTCAGTCCTCTTCTTTACACAGTCTGTGAGCTTTAATCAACAGTTGAAAGTATGTGGTTTGGAGCAGAGTTCAGAGTTTGGAGGAAGAACTTTGACATTTTGTGTGCCTCCGTGTTAAATAGAACTGATTAACCGTCTTGCTTTTGTTCATTACATGATTTAGAATAAAAAAATGTATCAAAACTGAGATGAATCATTACATTTTTTATTCATTTTACCAGCAACCAAACTCTGAGTGGTCTGGTAAAATGGTCATGGTCACATTTTTATAATAATAATAATAATAATAATAATGCATTTCATTTATAAGCGCCTTTCAAAACACCCAAGGACACTGAACAAGATAAAAATGAGACAAAAAACGTACGAATACAATAAAACATGACAAAAAACTGATTGATAAAAGACGTGTGATTGATTTACGAGACACTCAAAGCGCTTTACATCAAGGAAATACTCACCCAGTCACGCAAACATTCATACACGAGTGCGCACAGACTCTATAGATGGGTTAAGTGTCTTGCCCAAGGACACAACAACAGCATTCATTTGTGGGAGCTGGAATCGCACCATCAACCTGTGGGATTTAGTGTGGATTTAGGCCGGTCATGATAATCACTACATCGACTTATTGTTCAGTATATGGCAGCTGACTCAATATTTACTTTTTATTTGCAAAAGGGGGATATTTGGGGTATTTTTGTTGTCAACACGATAAGATTTAACAGCTGAATAAGTCCCTTTTATGGCTCATGATTGGCTCATTCTGCTGTTTATTCGCTGCAGCTCGTGTCTTTTAATGAAACAGTAATCAGACAGCATTATTTAAATCATAATTAGTGGCATAAAGTACTTTCAGTATTATCATTTATTGCAGTATTTCTCTGTAGCGATATAAATCAGACTAAAAAAACGTGTTATCATGACACTTGTAAACGGATCTGACCACGCATGTTTATGGTGTTTATATCAAGAGCGGGATTCGAACCACCAACCGACTGAGCCACCGTCCGTCCAGTTTACGTTACGAAAGAAAAAACTGAATCGTAGTACAGTATATATATTTAGCTGCCTGTAAAATTGCATAGAACATGGTGTAGTTTTTACCCCGAAGAGTCTTGCTGCAAACTCGTTCTTAAATACGACGTTTTCTTTCGTATGAGCTGTGAAAAGTGTCGATGTGTCAGAATTTGCGCTCACGAGATACTAATGTTATGTTAATCACGACAGCGGGAAACCTCTGCTATGGAAAAGGATTCGTTTTCCCTGTTGTGGAATGTCGTCAAGCTGATTTTGAGGCTATATATTGGTACTATACACTGGGGAAATGCATCACTTTTACATTTTGACACAGAATATTTAGGCGTTGAGGTGGGTGCATCCTGTTTTTCTGCCTCTGTAGGAGTACTCCAGCGAACGCCTGAAAAAAACCAACGAGCTCCTGAGAGGAATCAAGTTACTGAAGCTGTACGCCTGGGAGCGGATCTTCTGCGACAGCGTGGAGGAGACGAGAGAGAAAGAACTGACCAGTCTGAAGGCCTTCGCTCTGTACACGTCTGTGTCCAGTAAGACGCTACAGCAGCCCGGTGTTATTAAGATCATTAAAGTGCATGGGACGGTTTTCATTTTTGTTCGAATTAAAGCAGACGTATTATGCAAAATGGACTTTTCAGAGCTTTTAACCGTGTTTTAGTCGTTTCCTCTCAACATTTGCTCACACAAAGTTGCATTTGAACTGATTCGCGCATCAATCTTTAATCGCTTATTTTCAAGACGCCATTTTGCCGATCAATCCCCGTTTTCACCGCCACTGGTACACGCCCACTGTGACCTACTTACCTCATTCTTCAGTATCAATGAAATCATTCCTCTGCTCGCGAGTGTGATTTGCAGTTATCCACTGAAGGTGCTGACTCTTTGTTGTGATGACGTTTACAGTGACGTCAGCTCCTATTGGGCGCTGGAGTTTTCTAATGTGAAACTCAGCGGATTTGTTTCTTTTCTCAAGTTGTTTTAGATCAGGGGCGTCAAACTCATTTTCACCGAGGGCCACATCAGCAAAACGGCTGCCCTCAAAGAGCTACATGTTAATTAAATATAACTGTAACTACTTTTTTTAACTTTTTAATTTATTGTTTTTGTATTTATTATTTATTCAAGTTACAAATATTGCATATTCATTTGCGTAGATGTAAAAATATGGCTTTGTAACGGCGCATCTCTTGATAAAATGACATGTTAAAACCATCATATCTTTTAATTTATCCTGTCAGGGGCCACATAAAATGATGTGGAGGGTCACATTTGGCCCACGGACCTTGAGTTTGACACAAGTGTTTTAGATGAATATTGTGATTTAAAATGTGAAAATTATAACATAATGATCCACAAGAGTCGTAGATTATAACTATCGAGCAAACACAAACACAATATGTCTGCTTTAATGCTTAATTTGGTGGTCAGTATATATCTTAGTTTATCAGTCAAGTGACAAAAAAATCACATATTTCAGACATTTTAAACAGCCATTTTGCAAAATAATGTTCTGATAAAGGTAAGATTAAGGATTAGTGGAACTAGCTTTTTATTTCAAATTAGATTATTAAAGATTTGGTCAAGAAATGCTGATAATGTCCTTTTTTTCTCCCTCAGTTTTCATGAATGCAGCCATTCCTATTGCAGCCGTTCTAACTGTGAGTATCTGACAGTGGAAATAAATATTTAATAGGAGTAAATGCAAAAGTTATGTTATTTGATAAGGAATATGAAAGGAAACGACCGTGTTCTATGAAATATCAGCCTCCATTTGCATTTTTACATTGCCAATAAACATAAAGTCAGTGCTGTCAGTGGATGTAATTTCTTATGCATCGACTCTTGTCCAAACAAACCCATCCTGACACTGATATAATGGATCTACACGGTCGTAAAAATAAAATGTGTTATAGAAAATTAATTAAATGTGAAGTGTTTTTACCACCAACCTCATGACAAACTTTTGTAAAGGTTTATCTCGGCCTCAAAAGTCGCTGACCGTAATAACAGACAGAGTTTTAAACTAATTTCATCTAAAAAAAAATAGTTTTATTGGCTGCGTTAGACATATTTCCATCCAGAGCAGATGGTGCAGTGATGTTTTTTTTGTGTGTGTGGAGAGACACACTGAGAAAATACACGTTTAAAAATCTACTCGTAAAAATACAATGACACAAACAGTAATGTGAGTATTTCTATAGTATCGTAGTTACTTTCCACCGCTGTGTCATGTCACCGTGCTCCCCTGCAGACATTTGTGGTTCACGTTCACATCTCGGAGGATGCAGATCTGTCCCCAGCCGTGGCCTTTGCCTCCCTGTCCCTGTTCCACATCCTGGTGACCCCGCTCTTTCTGCTGTCCACCGTCGTCCGCTCCACGGTCAAGGCTCTGGTGAGGTAAGCCCCAACTGCACCGAAAAACACTGTTACATTTAAGAATTTACTGAAAAATATTACCCTGTGTTTCAATTTTGCTGGTGTTTATAATTTCACCATCACTGTTCACTCAATGGAAAAGTAGAATAAGCCGTCGCATCTGTCAGAACAACACGATAAAATGTATTTACAGTATTTTCTGGACTATACGTCGCTCTGGAGTATAAGTTGCACCATCCGAAAAATGCACAATAATGAAGAAAAAACAGATTTAATTGTTTCTGTTGAGCAAAATTCAACGCAAATCTTTATCAAAATCAGCACATTTGAAGTTTTATAAGAGACATAAAGTACATTTTGAAACAGGTATTTTAATATGCGTACTTGAGTAGATTTTCTCATGTGATACTTTTACTTTTGTACTCTTGTATCTGTACTTTTACTGGAGCAAGAAAACTGAGTACTTTCTGGGCTATACGTCGCACCAACCAAAAATGCATAATAATGAAGAAAAAAACATATATAAGTCGCATTTTTGGGGAAATTTATTTTACAAAATCCGAGACCAAGAACAGACATTTTATCTTTAAATCAAGTTCTAATAATAATAATAAAATGTGGACCAACAGGCTGAATATCAGTACATCACGCTAACGTAACACATTTATATTTATTCAGCTCCATGAAGCACAGACAGAACTGAACACGTGTCTGGTTTGTTCACGTAAGATATTAACAGTTAATCAGATAAATAAAGTATAAAAACAAGCAATAAATTTACTCTGGATCTCACTGCAAATCACTTTCTCTTCTCCGTGGCTCATCAGACTCAGCAGAATATGATTTTGTTTTAGGGGCGTTTTTGTTCAGTGTTTCTCTTTGTCTTTTAAATCACCGTAATGTTGAAATGTTAAATGTTCAGTGGTTCAGGAGGAGGAGACACTGGTACAAGTCTAGAGCGTCAGTGCGACAATAACGAAGATGTGAAATTATATATTGTAATAATTTCACATATAAGTCGCACCCCTGGACAAACTATGAAAAAAGTGACACTTATAGATAAACTGACTCAATATCTCACTTGTTTGTTGAAATTTTAATACAAGATCTCATGATTGTGTCTAAAAACTGTCCGCTCTAGAACTGAAATGAGAAAACAGCTTTTGGTTATTTTGCTTCCCCAAAAATGGAACACAGTCAAGGACGTGCAAAACTAGATAAATTTGCGCCACTGCAGCACTTTAATAATCTGGAGATAAACATTTATAATCAAACCTACTCCTGTTTTTAATGTTTTAAATGAACCTGTGCAGGTGTTAGTTTGGTTGGTTTTTGTTTGTTTGTTTCTGTATTTTAACACAGCGCTCGTGAAAAAGAGTCTGGTGCTCTCGTTGGACTCTCCTTATGTAAATATAGATTAATTAATTAGAGATAAATGAAAATATGACATATATAGAGGTAATTATAGAACTTTTACCCTAGCGACCATAATCTTTAGAAGGACCACAATACTACACAATACTTATGATTAGAATGATGTTTAAACTGACAAAAAAAAAAAAAAAAAAGCTTTCCTCACTTGTAAATCCTCCCTGCGTTTTGGATGGAATATTTCAATGTTTTGTTTTAGAACTACTTCCTGTATTTTTGTACTTTTCTTTTCTTGCGTTACCGTAGCAACCGTAATGTTTACAAGGGCCAAAGGTCAGACGATACTTACGATTAGACCGATAAAAGTATTCTGTTAAATCAAAACGGACAGATGGAATTTTTCAGCGTTCCGTTTTAGAACTCGCCGCTACTTCCTGTATTTTTGTGCTTTTCTTCCCAACTTTTTTTTGTGTTTTTTTGTTTGCCCGTTGACTGATGTAAAATGATGATAAATATTGATGTTGGAGAGTTGTTCTACCAAAAGAGGCTTGAATGGCACTTGACCTTTTGCAGAAGCTTCTTTGGGGGCTGTTTGTTTTTAGTGCTGAGCTTCCAAACGCCTCGCTCCTCAAAAGTAGAGCAGATCTGTGGAGATTTCTATATGTGTGACGAGCTCTTGAGACACGGAAAATGTGTTGAGTTTGTTATCCATCTCGTTAATAATCGGCCGTGACTTTTGAAGCGAAACGACACATTCCAGATATACTGCAGTTTGTATATTTTAGTATTTTTAATCTTTTATTTTTAGCTAAAGTGAGTGGCTGTGATCCTTTGAGAGATTTGAGGCTATTTTGGGCTTTTTAGATCTGATCTACCAGTAAATGTTTTTTTTTCAAAGTGCTTACATACAGTACACAGCGTAAAAATAGCAAAAGCAATTGATTGATACATGCACAGCCTGTACAAAGACTAGCCAGCGGTTATAGCGGCTAATTTGGAGTTCCATATTTGGAATTATGAGTATCATAGCAACCAAAGAGCCAATCCAGAGCGAGGCTGTTGAAGGCAACGTTGATTCCCGCTGACACTGCTGGTTTAACAGGGATCAGGCTCTTAGCAACGCTGTCAATCAAACCTGTTGTTAATGTTAGCGGGGAAAGAAGGCAGTTGATTTGCCTCGTATTAATGTTCATATCTTGATTTACAGACACAATCACAAAATAAAAACCCCAGGATCATGTAGAGGGTTAATATGAACATTTAAGACCAAAATGACGAGTCTGACAGCAGCAGGTACAGAGAGAGGACACAGTTAAAAAAAACAAAAAAAACAAAACTGAAAATAAACTAAAGAAAAAACAAAACAAACAAACCTCAAAATAAAAAAGAAAGAAAATAGACAAAAAAAAACAACCTAAAAATATCTAAAATAAAAAATAAAAAATACAGATAAAAAATGATAAAAAATAACTAAAAAAAAAACACAAAATAACAAAATAAATAAATAAATAAGCACAAAATAACTAAAACAAAAACTCCAGGATCATGTAGAGCGGGTTAATATGATCATTTAAGACCAAAATTACGAGTCTGACAGCAGCAGGGACAGAGAGAGAGGACACAGTAAAAAAACAAAAAAAAAACAAAACAAAACTGAAAATAAACAAAAAAACAAAAAAAAGAAAATAAAAAAGAGAAAGAAAATAAACAAAAAAAAACAACAACCTAAAAATATGTAAAAAAATAAATAAATAAAAAATAAATAAATAAAATAAAAAATTATAAAAATAACTAAAAACAAAAACACAAAATAACAAAAAAAATAACAAAAAAACAACAACCCAGGATCATGTAGAGCGGGTTAATACGAACATTTAAGATCAAAATGACGAGTCAGTGGAGCCGAAAGCGCGTCCATGATCATTTCCTATGTGAAACGCGGCGGCTAGCAGGTTAGCTCTGTCCATTTATATAAACAGTCGATGCTTTAGCTTTGCACAGCTCCCACAAGAAAACTGTTTGTACGAGATTTGACACAGAAATCCTTTGGCATCTTTAAAAGGGACTTGGACCGAGGCCGATGGAAGAGAGTTTATCCACTCACCAGTGTGCTCTTCTGTGTGTGAGACAGTTTAGTGGCCACAAAATACTGGACAGGGCTGTTATTCATGTTCATATCTTATTTTACAGACAAAATTGCCAAATAAAAACCCCAGGACCATGTAGAGAGGGTTAATACAAACATTTAAGACCAAAACGACGAGTCTGACAGCAGCAGGTGCAGAGAGAGGGGACACAGTTTTTCAATGGAGTTCACACATGAGCCAACCTGAGAAAGCCCCAGAAAAAGGATAGGATAAAGGATACGCTGCATTGTTGTTGTTCGCGTTTGTCCTCGGAGCCGCGACCGTTTTTCGGCGACTCTGCGGATTGGCGGCTCATCTTGTTGGTCGTGTTTTTCAAAGCCAGAATAATTCCACACGTCAGACTTCAACTTCTTGAGTACGATATAAACGATGATGAAGAACCATCCCCTAGACGCTAACAAGTGTCACTGCTCTGATAGAGGGCCCCCTTGTGGACAAACACCAGAACTAACATCTAAACATGGTGTTGAAACCAGAAACATGAGTCAGTCTGGTGCCAAAAAGTTGATTATAACTGTCTATAAATCTCTCCCCCATCTACAACTCCATCCTCAGACCCAGAACAATGAGAACAATAGCTGTAATAATAAGATAATAAGATTTAAAAGGCAGTGGCCACCAGCATTCTGACCAGAACTGAAGAAGCGGCTTGGATGAGCAGCGAAACATCTTCACTCCTACAAGATTTGTCCAGTTGACAGATTTAACTTCGATTATAACCGTGTGCGATGATCACGATTATTATAAAATGCCACAAACGATTAATTGCGGACCTTTTTGATGGTGATATTACTGTATATCGTCCCATCCTTAACCTACAGTCAGACTCACACCCACAGGGAATGTTGTTGACATCAGTACAAAGTATAAATAGCTGTTATGTAGTGCACCACCTAAATCCACCCCCACTCACTCCAAACAACTGAATGAACATTATCGACCTGGATCTCTGCCCATGTGACCCATCTGTCTGTCACATGTGGCGTTTATTCCTGGAGAGCAGTGGTTTATGGCCGCCCTGTCTGCGTCGGTCTTTTATAGCGCCCATTCACACTGCTCCTTCCTTATTTCACTGAATCGACTGAAACATTAAAAATAAAAAAAATATTTGGATTTGCATGTGAGGAACTCAAAGTTAATTCCACCTCATTTGCTTTTTAGTAAATAACTGCAGCTGTGTGACATTTTCCACCTTCATAAATCAAACTCTCAGCTTTGACCTTTGGAATAAATGATCAAAATACCCATAATGCAGTTGTTCGTCAGTCACAAACCAGCAGAGAAAATACGTCTATAGTCAACTAAAGTCCTGCCCCTCGATTAGTCAACTAAAAAAGGAGCACGGCTGTTGTAATTCCAACTACGTCAGCTCTTAATGTGCTAAAATAAAGCTCAAATTAAAGTCTCACAAAGCTTCAAGACAGAGCAGAGCCTACAGCTAGCATCACAGTGCCAAGGAACGTTGACAACATCAGCTGTGTGACATTTTTCACCTTTAGAAATGATGCTCCCAGCTCTGACCTTTGAAATAAATGAGCAAAATACCCATAAAGCAGTTCCATTTCTATTTTTGGGGGTTGTTTCTCAGTCACAAACCACAAGTTTAATCTAAGTTTTTATGTGTAAACACCAAAAAATACCAAATCTTCAGCAAACTCACTCACGAACTTCTCCTTTCTGCTGTTGTCCCAAATAAAAGTTGATTACAGTCGTCCATCGTTATATCACGGTTCATCTGTCCCACAATGTCGATGAAACGTTCTGCACCGACAAAGACGCCGACGAAGGTTTGAACTTTGAGAGAGTTTAAACGAGAGAGAAACGTGAGAAAATGTTAACGCCTGTGTGAGAAAAGTGTATAAAGTGTGTGGTGAGGGGTTTTACAGACAAAAAACATAGAGAATAATTGTGAAAAATAAAGCTGATACTTCGCGGATTTTGACTATTGCGGGTTATTTTTAGAACGTGACCCCCGCGATAAACGAGGGACCAGTGTAAAACAAATTTTGGTTGACTAAGATTAGGTTCCAGTATCAGTATCGGTCGACATCAATACTCAATGCTGATATTTTTAGGGGCTCTTCCTCGTTCTTTTTGAACAGACTCTTGAGTAACAATGGGAATAAAAGAGTGTTATATGTCAGCGCCCCCTATGGACAGCTGCACATCAGATTAGCAAGTAGCATTTTTTTTTTTTTTTTTATTGTACCAAAACGACTACGCAACGCTACTGAATCCTCACACTTTTCACTGATTAAGAAAATAAAATTGGCAGTGGCAATGAAAACAGGGGTTGATTGGCAAAATTAGGTGATTAAAGATCGCTCAAACCTGCACAAATGACTCAAAAAAAAAAAAATCAAGAGGCTAAATGAGAAGGAAACAACTCTGAAAACTCCATTTTGCAGAATAGGTCTGATTTAAAGTAAGAAAACTTGTAGCGTGTGCAGTTTAGTTTTGTTTCGTCAGTGATAAATCCAGTTGACGCTATGATGCAATAAAAGTATAAACATGCCCATTATTACTTAACTGTGGTTTGACTGATTGATTGAATTGATTTCTTTATCTGCCTCTGACACAGCCGGAGGAAGAAGCCCCTTATCTATATAACACATCCTATTGACCTAAATTACACACAGAGCGCCGTCACATGTGATCGTCTGGTTGGTTACGGCTTTGAATGCGCGTCCAGACTTCTATACGACACAGTGAACACTAATTACTTTCAATTCTTTCTTACAGTGTTCAGAAACTCAGTGAATTTTTCTCCAGCGATGAGATCGGCGACGAACAAGAGCCCAGAGCCATGGTAACGTCAGCGTCCAGCAATCACAACCAGAACAAGTATCAGGCGGTGGTGAGTTCACGTTCACTGTGTCGCTAACGCTCAGCTAAAGAAGACACGTTCAGGAAGTACATTTTCAGTTCATTTTCCCCATAGACTTTTCGAAAAATTGAAATATTAAAAGTTCAAAGGTGTTGCGGAGGCTAATCAGTGACCCGTTCATGCATTGTCTTCCGCTTATTCGAGGGCGGGTCGCGGGGGGAGCAGTCTAAGCAGGGACTCCCAGACTTCCCTCACCCCAGACGCGTCCTCCAGCTCCTCCAGTGTCCCTCCAGCATGTCCAGGGGCTCTACTCCGAGCTCCTCACCCTATCTCTAAGGGACCGCCCAGCCACCATGCGAAAGAATCCCATTTCAGTCGCTTGTATCCACGATCTTTTCCCATCAGTCATTGCCCAAAGCTCATGACCATAGATGAGGGTAGAACGTAGATTGACGGTAAATCGAGAGCTTTGCCTTTTGACTCAGCTCCACAACGGACCGATACAGCGACGGCATCACTGGAGACGCTGCACCGATCCAACTGTCAGTCTCACGCTGCGTCCTTCCCTCATTTGTGAACTTAAACTCCTCCACTTGAAGCAGCTAACCAGCTACGTGCTACCCAAATTGGCCTCTTTAACTGCTAGCCTTGATGAGCTTCATTTGACTGGAGGTGAACGCTGTAGTTGACGTCACGCTCACTTAGTCCACGTCTTTATACAGTCTCCGCTCTCACTCTTCCCTCACTCTCTCCTTTAATCCCTCAGGTACTTCCCCAGTTAGCAGCTCTATTTGAAACGCGGTTGTGCGCTGAGGTTAGGCTTTAATCCCTCTCTTCAAATCCAGTTTCTCATAATGTCTCCGTTCATTACACTGACATGTTTGAATACCTGTTGTGCTAAAACGTGCCCCTGTGTCCGCCCCTCCCTTGTGGTTACCCTTTACTGTGATTTAAACCTTGTGAAACCTCCGACCTCAGTCTAAGTCTCACCCCAAATCCGCACAGCCGCTGAAGGTGGTGAACAGGAAGCGGCCGCCCAGAGACGACTGGAACAACTTCGGATCACCGGGACAGTGCGACGGAGATGGACCCTCCCAGGACACAGACCAGGACACGTGTATCAAAGTGAGACGATGCAGACGAAAACACTTTAGCGCGCTTATTTTTATCATTTAATTATTCTTGTTTATCTGATTTATTTGCGTAAAACATTGAATGAGAATGTTGACACAGATACAGTTAAAACCAGATGTTTGCATACAAATATAAAAAGACACATACGCTTTTTTTTCTCACTGTCTGACATGAAATCGGACTAAAGTTTTCCTGTTTTAGGTCAACAAAAATTACCAAAATTATTTCTATTTGCTCATTATTCTGGCATTTAGCAAATAGAAATAATTTTGGTGAATCTAATTGACGTAAAACAGGAAAAGTTTAGTCTGATTTCATGTCAGACGGTGAGAAAAAAAAAGCATATGTGTCTTTTTATGTATATGTTTATGTAAATTTCTCATGTAAATTGTAGATTCTACTTGCAAATTGTCAAAAAATACATTGTTTGCTGCATACTTTTTAAAAACATGAAAGACAAACAGTAAAATGCCATTCTGACTTTTATTTTTGCAGTTAGATTCCATCATTAAAATTTTGCAAACAGCACATTTTTGATTTATCGGTTTATCTGTGTATTGATTGATTGATTTGGGAAAAGTGCTTTTTAATGGACAGACAAAGGCGAAGGCTCATTTCCCTCCCTCGTCCCAAAGGGATGGGGTCATTATGTCATTATTATAATTAGGTCATTGTTGTTGAACTCAATATGAAAGAAACACCAATATCGCAGAGTTGAAGAGGCTCTGTGCACAGGAGCATGCTAACTTTTTGTTAAAAAGCATAAAATATAATATAAACAATCATTAAAATTGCAATTGATTAATGTAAAGACTATTTGATTGTTTTTGATGTAGATTATTTCAGTTTGTGGTGTTTTATGCTTCAAAATTAGCATTAGCATTAGCATTTAGCGTCATTTGTGTCGTGTTCATCATGTTTCAGTGATCCTCAAGTCACTTTTCACTGCGTTATCCTTAATATTTATTCTTTTTAGCATTAATCTGCAAAAGCCTCAGCGATAAAACTGGACAGGAAGTAGTGACGCTAACAGTTAAATCACCAGGTGCAGTTGTCCAGAGAATCAATACGGGAAATCCAAATACTTTTGCGTGAATGAATGAGACAGAATAACTACAACTACTGCATAAACCTGACCTCAGTCAATAACGACTACTACAGATGCAGTTTCACCATTTTGAACAAGAGATAAAAGACAATGCATTTGTTTATTAGTGTATCAATGTAAAATCTTTCACATTTTTTCCAGATAACGAGCGGCTACTTCACATGGACAGATGGACCACCAACGCTGTCAAATGTGGACATCAATATTCCTTTTGGTAAGAGCCAGATTCTTCAAATACAAACCTCTTAATAATGTTTCTCATTGTGCAAAACCTTTTCAGTTTATTCTGTTTAATCCAGTGGTGGATGAAGTACTTAGTCTTGTCTTTAAGTAAAAGTACAGATACTGGAGCAAAAAATACTCAAAAAGTAAAAGTATCACATGAAAAGTAAACGTATTAAAGCACCCATATAAAAATGTGCTTCAAGAGTAAAAATTTAAAGTATTTTATAAATATTTTGAGATGTAATAAAGCTTCAAATGTGGTGATTTTGATAAAGATTTGTGCTGCTTTTTGTTCAGCAAAAACAACAGAATCAATCGTTTTTTCCTATCCATTTTTATTTGTATATTTTTGTTTTTGCTCAAACTACGAACGTGTTAAACATAAACATTTTCAGCAGGTCTCAGACAATAATAATGAAAAATACTTTTACTTTTCAGTCCTATTCAAAAAAGCCGAAGCTTGAACTTGAAAACTTCAGTCAGGATGTTACCACAAAAACATATAAAAACCATATAAAAATAAAATAAATAAATAAAAGATTGTAAAAAATAAAATAAATAAATAAAAGATATAAATAAAAATGTAAAAATAAAATAAATAAATAAATAAATAAAAATGTAAAAATAAAATAAATAAATAAATAATGTAAAAATAAAATAAATATATACACAAAAAATATAAATAAAAATGTAAAAATAGAATAAATAAATAAAAGATATAAATAAAAATGTAAGAATAGAATAAATAAATAAAAGATATAAATAAAAATGTAAAAATAAAATAAATAAATAAAAGATATACATAAAAATGTAAAAATTGAATAAATAAATAAAAGATATAAATCAAAATGTAAAAATAAAATAATTATATATGTAAAAATAAAATAAATATGTAAAAATTAAATAAATAAAAATAATCCCTCAAATCATAGGAAAAGTACTTTTTACTTTTCAGTCCTGTTCACAAATGTAGTAGAGTAGAAAGTACAGATACTGCTCTCACATGTACTGAAGTATATATATATAGTATATGTAGTGCTTTACTGCTTTTACTTTGTCACATTCCTCCACTGCTCTAATCTTACATGTCCTTTTCTGTCTCTGCCCTCAGGTAAACTCACCATGATCGTGGGGCAGGTGGGTTGTGGGAAGTCGTCGCTGTTGCTGGCGGCGCTGGGCGAGATGCAGCGAGTGTCAGGACAAGTCATGTGGAACAGGTCAGACGTACTCTGTGATTCTCTACATGCACTGCCTGGCCAAAAAAACAAACAAAACATTGATGCTGGTCGAGTCTGACGCTGCTCAAAGCTTCTCCAGCTCATCCCAAAGATTCTCACTGGGGTTAAGGTCTGGACTCTGTGGTGGATAATCCATGTGTGAAAATGACGTCTCATGCTCCTGATCCACTCTGTCACAATTTGAGCCCGATGAATCCTGGCATTGTCATCTTGGAATATGCCCAAAAATCCATTGATGGAATAATCTGGTCATTCAGTATATTCATGTGTCAGCTGACCTCATTCTGCTGAACCTAGACCGGACCAACTGCAGGAGGAGACGACCTGTTTGCTCAGTTAAATCCAGGTGGCAACTTTTTTCTGGCCTGGCAGTGCATAAAGCTGAAGTTAAAATGACTTTGAGGACGTTTCATAATTCAGAAAAAGTCATATTTTGTTTTAAATTGTTACGAGTCATTGCAACAGTTTAAATTTTTACTCCGAATTCAATCTGCCAGTCGAGGTACTAATGTCGTACTCGATTGGCAAAACACATTTCATTTACTTTCCAATTAAGGAGCAACTTGTACTGGTTTTAGAATGAAAATGTGAGTGTTGTTTGTCAGTCTGGGAGTGTGGTATCCAGCACAGAGAGTATCTAGGCCAAGCTGACGACTTGAGGTCTTTTGGTCACGGCAAATCATCTGCAGAGTGTGCATGTCGACAGCAAACATACAAATGAATGCGGTGTGAATGTACAGTCATTTTATCAAACACACACCATTTTAAATCATGCTTTATTGGGTTGTCGCCATGGTAACAAGTGTTTTACAGTCATTAAAAGGTCCTGGATTACGCAAATTGACTCTTTTGACCTTTAACCTTATGTTGTAATGCTTTTTGCAGCTAAAGTGGACCTAATTATCTTAACGAGGAATATTAATAGTGACTTATTTTGTTGACTAAACCATATTGGTGCAGTGGTTCTTTCTTTCTGTGTTTAGTCAATTAGAAATAGCAAGACACACAATTTGTACACAAAGTAATTCAATGTGTTTAACAGAATAAGAAAGACATTAAAATCACAATACAACAAATCAAAACAGAAATAATTATCATAAAATTAACATTAAAGGAGAAAAGTGCAGAATAAAGCCCTCTCAGTCACAGCAGATAAACAGATTTAAACAGTGTCAAAGTCAAGGCCTGAGTCACATCTTCAGGAAGAATGTTCCAGGTTTTAACTGCAAAAAACTGAAACACTGATTCTCCATGTTTCGTCACGGTTTAGTCCCGGTTTTGTCCTGGTTTCATCCTGGTTTCATCCTGGTTTCATCCTGGTTTCGACCTCGTTTAGTCCCGGTTTAGCCTTGGTTTAGTCCCGGTTTAGTCCCGGTTTCGTCCCGGTTTCGTCCCGGTTTCGTCCCGGTTTCGTCCTGGTTTCGACCTCGTTTAGTCCCGGTTTAGTCCTGGTTTAATCCCGGTTTAGTCCCGGTTTAGTCCCGGTTTCGTCACGGTTTCGTCCCAGTTTCGTCCCGGTTTCGTCCCGGTTTCGACCTCGTTTAGTCCTGGTTTCGTCCTGGTTTCGTCCTCGTTTAGTCCCGGTTTAGCCTTGGTTTAGTCCCGGTTTCATCCTGGTTTAGTCCCGGTTTCGTCCTGATTTAGACCTCGTTTAGTTCTGGTTAGCCTTGGTTTAGTCCCGGTTTAGTCCTGGTTTCCTCACGGTTTAGTCCAGATTTAGTCCTGGTTTCGTCCCGGTTTAGTCCCGGTTTCGTCCCGGTTTAGTCCCGGTTTAGTCCTGGTTTCGTCCCGGTTTCGTCCTTGTTTAGTCCCGGTTTAGCCTTGGTTTAGTCCCGGTTTAGTCCCAATTTAGTCCCGGTTTAGTCCCGGTTTAGTCCCGGTGTTGGAGATGTTCTTTGGTGCAGAGTCAGGAGCACAGATCTTATTTGCTCGTACAGCAGGATCATGGATGTCCTTGGGGGGATCTGTGTCAAGATTGAGGTCACTGTCTGATCAAAATGGGGTCAAAGGTTAATTGTATTCTTATGGCTTTCTCTAGTGACCTTTTTCTGTCCCGTCCGCTTTTACCTCCAAATGCTCCTAAAATGTGTTTTCTTTTCAATCTTATTCATTTCAGCAGAGAATTTGGGAAAAGTTCTGCAGCTAAAACTCCGGTCTGGTCTCTTATCTAGTCTCTGATCTGGTCTCTGGTCTGGTCTCTGGTCTGGTCTCTGGTCTCTGGTCTCCGGTCTGGTCTCCGGTCTGGTCTCCGGTCTGGTCTCCGGTCTAGTCTCCGGTCTAGTCTCCGGTCTAGTCTCCGGTCTAGTCTCCGGTCTGGTCTCTTGTCTAGTCTCTGGTCTGGTCTCTGGTCTAGTCTCTGGTCTAGTCTCTGGTCTAGTCTCTGGTCTAGTCTCTGGTCTAGTCTCTGGTCTAGTCTCTGGTCTAGTCTCTGGTCTAGTCTCTGGTCTGGTCTCTGGTCTAGTCTCTGGTCTGGTCTCTGGTCTAGTCTCTGGTCTGGTCTCTGGCCTGTTCTTTGGTCTTGTGTTGGTGCCATGGTAACAAGCCTTTTACATTGATTAAGTGATATTTTTCCCGCTTTTTGCGACCAAAGTGGTGCTAATTGTCTTCAGGAATAACATAAGGAAATATTGATTTATATATTTATATGATTTGTCTGAGTCTAGCCAATTAGCCATAGCAGGATGATGGATGTCCTTGAGGGGAGCTGTGTGTTAAGCCCCAGGTCACTGTCTGATCCAAGTGAGGTCAAAGGTTAAAGGTTAATTATGAGTGAACGGGCTTCTGAAGGCAGCGTGCGCTCTAAATCAGGCTGGTAATGGGTCTGTCAGGGCGCTCTCTCGTGCTATTACTCGATGCCATTAATGTATCGGTGCTTTATAAAACAGACTCATGTCGTCAGAGTAAAGCTGAGGAATCGCTAAATGAAACGCAGATGGGATTTGGAGTGAGAGTTTAATGTTTCTGTCACTCTGGTAAAAAGTGGTGCTTCTGGGCGTCGATGTTCAGCAGGTTTATAGGCTCTGTGCCACGGATCTATAATAAGGACTGAAAAAGATACTTCCCCCTCCGTCCCGGGCTGAGATCAACCAGTGGCTGTTCTGTAGGTACTGCAGCTCCCAGGGGTTTAGGCCCAGAAGGAAGTCTCCTGTGGAGCACGATGCATTTTGGGGGAATTCAAACTGTCTGTGTTCAGCTGACAGGACATCCACAACTTCACAAAGGGCAGAGTTTGTAGGGATTTAGGTTTATAGTCCTGGTTTAGTCCCGGTTTAGTCCCGGTTTAGTCCCCGTTTAGACCTGATTTACTCCTGGCTTACTTCTGGTTTAGTCCCTAGTTTAGTCCATGTTTAGTCCATATTTAGTCCCGGTTTTGTCCCTGGTTTTGTCCCTGGTTTTGTCCCTGGTTTAGTCCCTGGTTTAGTCCTGGTTTAGTCCTGGTTTTGTCCCTGGTTTAGTCCTGGTTTAGTCCTGGTTTAGTCCTGGTTTTGTCCCTGGTTTAGTCCCTGGTTTTGACCCGGTTTAGTCCCAGTTTAGTCCCAGTTTAGACCTGATTTACTCCTGGCTTACTTCTGGTTTAGTCCCTAGTTTAGTCCATGTTTAGTCCATATTTAGTCCCGGTTTTGTCCCTGGTTTTGTCCCTGGTTTTGTCCCTGGTTTAGTCCTGGTTTAGTCCTGGTTTAGTCCTGGTTTTGTCCAGACTGGTCCCTGAAGTCCTCAGAGTGTGCGATGGTTCATTTGTCACTTTATGAACATTTAAAAATATTTAAACCTCAAAACGCCTAAAACTTAGCTTTGTAAGTCTTAGCCTAGCCCCGCTCAAAGCTCGTGTTAGCTCCACTCTGGCCGCCAAACTCATGGCGCGGTGCATGTTTCTGCTCGTATTGAGGAAGTAATGTGTAAGAGAATTATTTTTGGGCCCATGCACCAATGAGCAGAGCCCACTGAAAACAACACGACGCCATCGATTCACCATCCAGATTCTGTTATATTTCCACACTCTGTGCACAGCGGCATGTTAGCTAGCTCACTGTGCCTCAAAGCTAACAGTCGCTTTTATTAAAACCTTAATAGAGATAAAATTGCACAGGAAGTAACGACGCTAACAGTGAGTTCACCAGGTGTTATTGTGCACAGAGCCTATTGTCGAGGTGTCATGTTCCATCCATCTTTATTGTTCCTCTTATCAGGGGCCAGGTCTCGGGGGCAGCGGTTTAAACAGGGACTCGCAGACACTTCCCCCACCCCAGACACTTCCTCCACTGTGTCACGGTGTTCCCAGACTAACATTTTATAAAACCTGAAGTAAACATTAGTGCAAATTGCTTGGTGGCTTTGTATTTTGCGTGCGCATCAAGATATTTAATTTTGATAACTGCTCAAACCAATTACTTGTCATCGTTTATGAATCACCAGTCCCATCCAAACACTCGCTAATGACTTACTTTTAACGTGGCATATTTATCCTCGTCATTCGTACAGCCTCACGATAACAGTGTGTGTTATTATCTGCGTAGCTGTGTCCTTACCTGGTCCAGGAGCTCAATTTCAGATTAATTTGTCCCATAGAATCAAAAATCTACACTAGCAGTCAAAAGTTGGGACACAGGTGAAGAACTGGACTCACGTGTAACACAAGAAAACACAGACGAACTCCTTGTACATCAGGTTTACTGGAAATACAGAGCCTGTGTGTCTTCTAAATGAACAAACAAGATGAACGAAATGAACAAATGACAATCCAGCAACTCAAACTGAACACAGGGAGAACATAAAGGCTACACCCCTGATTAGCAACGAACTTCAGGTGCGGGGAAAACAGGGAGGCAGCGAACGGAGGACTGGAACAGGCTGGGAAATTAAAACAAAACAGGCAGAAAACAGGCAGAACTGTGACAATCTCATCCAATGTGGGGTTTTTTTCTTTATTTTTGCTCCTTTTTACATTTTAGCTACACACAGAACACATCAAATATATGAAATAAAATATAAGGAAACGATGTAGCAAAGAAAAAATGTTAAATAACCCCAAATCCTCAAAGTAGCCACCCGTAGCTTTGTCAAAAAATGTTTAGTAGAGCTTTTTTTTCTTTACTTTACGACAAAATCTCACATATCTTGCTTCATATATTTGATGTCTTCTGTTTGTATATAAAATGTAGAAAGTAAATCATATACGGTCGCATTTTTATATAGCACTTTTCCAACTTTATGTCAAGAAACCACATTACTCATTCACACACCAGTGACACAGACACTGGGGGAGAGATGGGTTAAGTGTCTTGCCCAAGGACACGACGTCTGTGGGTCAGTAGATCAGACCATTCTACCCATGATCTTTATATCGAGAGCGAGATTTAAACCGCCAACCTTTAGCGCAATAGACAAACACTCTTCCAATTGTAGTACTGTCGCCCCGTAGTCAAAATAAAGTAGTAAAAATAAAGAAAAAAAGACTGAATAAGAGGGTGTCTGGTCCATTACACAGTTATTTCTTGTCCAATAACATTAAAAACATGTGATTACATTCTGATTACATAACTTGTAATGATAATTCAGAAATCTATCGTTAATTAAATTCTGTGTCTCTCTGTTTATACAGTGGTCCCTCGTTTATCGCGGGGGTCACGTTCTAAAAATAACCCGCTATAGACGAAATCCGCGAAGTATCAGCTTTATTTTTTTTACAATTATATCCGTTTTGCAGCTGTAAAACCCCTCACCACACACTTTAATTCAACGTTTTATGGCTTAAATCTGATCATACATCCAAAAAATAACCAAAAATGTCCCAGTAGCGCAAGAAAAAGTACAAAAGACCTCAAAAAATACTGTTCCAACTTACTGTTCTGACTTATATTGAATGTCTATATAGTGATTATGGTGAGAGCGGGTGCACCATGTTACTGTGGGATTCATGCTCGAATAACGAAAGAAAGTTTTTAAGAGTGATGTTCTAATGTTATGTACAGTGGTCCCTCGTTTATCGCGGGGGTCACGTTCTAAAAATAACCCACTATAGACGAAATCCGCCAAGTATCGGCTTTATTTTTTACTTATTCTCTATGTTTTTGCTGTAAAACCCCTCACCACACACTTTATACACTTTTCTCACACAGGCGTTAACATTTTCTCACATTTCTCTCTCGTTTAAACTCTCTCAAAGTTCAAATCTTTGTCGGCGTCTTTGTCGGTGCAGAACGTTTCATCGACATTGTGGGTTTTGTCGGGGAGAAAACAAATTGCAAACGTACAGCACTTCAGAGTCACACTGAGATCCAACGTTTATGTAAATTTGGCTGAAGACATAAATAAATGGAGGTTTTACTTGTGGAACCCCAGAGCTGGACAGGACGGTCGCGCTCCATCGATCTATAGTAAAGTGACTCCACACTTACAGTTCCCAGTGCATCGTTCTGATATCGTCCCTGGCGTTCCCGCTCCTCCCGTCCCTTTGCCACTCGAGCGAGGCTTTTGTCCAATATTAGTGCGGATTACAGCAGAGCGAGAGCCAGCGCTTTGAGCCAGGAGCTGTTAGTGAAGCCTGGAATGAAACGCAGACAGCTGGGATTCCTGTTAAATATTCATAAACCCAGTGTGAAGGACAGGTTTTGTCTCATATCACGGCTCCATTTGTGACTTGAATGTATAATTTGAAAAGGTTTATTTAAGTGACTGACTGCTGCTAAAAGGCGGATGGAGCACTTTTATTATTACTTATTATTACTTTATTTATTAAGTGAAAGTGCAGATACAGAGGTCAAAAGTTACTCAAGTAAAAATAAAAGTATCACAGGAAAAAAGCATTAAAGTACCCGTTTAACAAATGAACACTTTTACTTTTTACTCTTTAAATACATTTTTTAAGTATAAATGTAGTGATATTGATTCAAAATGAGACATATTTTGGTCAACAGTAAAAATACAAATCAGTTTCTTAATTTTTATTTTAGTTTCGCTCAAAGTCGAAGCTTGAACTCGAAAACTTCAGTCAGGATTTTCCTTGAACATGGTAAAAATAACCCCTCAAATCATATGAAAAGTACTTTATACTTTTCCTGTTCAAAAATGTAGTGGAGCAGAAAGTACAGACACTGCTCTCAAATGTACTGAAGTAAAAGTAAAAAGTATCCACTGTAAAATGTACTTAAGTAAAGTACAGATACGTCCAAATTTGACTTACTTACTTAGTACTCACTATCTAAAATACACCATTAGATCAGGTTAAATAAGATGATCAGTTTCCATTGGGTCGTTTCTGTTCTTTGTCTGCAGTTTCATGTTGATGTTGGTGTTAGCAGCAGGTGGTGGAAAAGACGAGGTTTCACCGGTAACAAAGGGATGACTGGGATATGTTTGTGTTTTCCTTTCGAGTCATGCCAACCGCTCCAGTGTATTTATAGACGAGGGCTGTGTGAATGTTCTTCTAGTCACTGAAATCTGTTTGTAATCTGTTCCACTGATCCAGCTGCTAAACAAACAGAGAGAGTATCTGTAGAGCGCAACTAACTCAACTTAACAGCTACTACATAAGAGAATGTACCAACACCATCGTGAGAGCTGCTCAGGACCCCAGTCTGCTGTCCGTCTCCATCACAGAGACACTAACCACTCGTTTGAAGATAGTGAGGTTCAGATCTGAGCCAGAGAAAAGAAATAGTTTGAGAGGAGAGTTAAAGAAGCTTTTTTTTTTTTTTAGGAAAGACAGTCCTTCCTTAAACAGGAATGGGGGCCTCAGGCATAATCTCTCCCCCATCGATAACTCTATCCTCAGACCCGAAACAAAGAGAACAATAGAGCTAGCTAGGATGCTAATAAGTGTGAAAGACCTCATTATGAGTTGAATAAATATGGTAATTATGACTAACCCCTCCTTGAACCGCCAGCTTAATGTGGTGGAGGGGTTTGAGCGCCTGAATGATCCCGGGAGTCATGTTGTCGGGGGCCCCTGGTAGGGTCACCCATGGCAAACAGGTCCTGGGAGACAGGTCAGACCAAGAGCAGTTCAAAAGCCTTTCATGATGAGTATGGGCCTTTCCTCACGGGGCCCGGCCAGGCACAAGTTGAAGGAGCGACGTGGGGCCGTCCTCCCGTGGACCCACCACCTGCAGGAGGATCCATGAGGGGCCGGTGCACAGAGATCTAGGCGGCAGTCGAAGGCGGGGGCCTCGACGACCGGACTCTCCAGACATGGGGACTGGCTCTGGGGACTGGAATGTCACCTCGCTGGGGGAAGAGGAGCCTGAGCTTGTGTGTGACGTTGAGCGTTACCGACTAGATACAGTCGATCTCATGTTCACGCACAGCTCGAGGGGCTGGACTCTCCATTTATCTGGCATTGATTCAGGGTGACTAACTCTTAACTTGGTCATTTTGAGTTTTAAATTGGGACCATAGACAGACTAGCAGTTAAGGGGCGACTTTGGAGCCAAGAATATCGACCACAACTCAAATTCTGACAAGTATCGTAGAAACCAAAGAGCCAATCTGGAGCGAAGCTGTGGAAGGTAAAACCCCTTCCTTAGCAACGCTGTCAATCAAACCCGTTGCTAATGCTAGCTAGAGCGACCTCGGGGAAAGAAGGCGACTGATTTGTCTGTTCTTAATGTTCATATCTTGATTTACAGACACAATAGTGAAATGAAAACCCCAGGATCATGTTAATATAAACATTTAAGACCAAAATGAGTCTGAAGCAGCAGAGACAGAGAGAGGACACAGTTTTCTAATGTAAAGTGAATTGAAGCCAGAGTCGATGGAGCGCACCCATGATCTCTTCCTATTGAACTTCATTTGGAACGTGGCGGCTAGTAGGTTAGCTGTCTATTTATATATAAAGTCTATGGTAGAGAGCGTGATATTTACCCATTTTAGCGTATCAGTTTGTTTTGGCCGAACTGTTACCTGAAAAGTACACATAAAGCTTTATTTGAACACTTAAGTGCAGAGAGATAACTGCACAAAAAGTGACTACATGTCTCTCTTACAGGTATGTGGTTAAAAAAAGGGCTGTGGGTGAAGTTTTAGTCAATTTAAATGAAAAAATTTGGGCAAAAATGATCAATATCAGCCGATTTTATCAGCCATCAGTTGCTCTAGATTCTAAACAATCGGTATCATGAAAAAAACACCGGTCGAGCTCTAGTTTTAAGGAAATAAATGCTGTTTTCAGTCTGTGTCCTGGTATTGGTTGATATCGGGTATCAGCAGATCCAGCCATAATATCTAAATCGTATCAGAACTGAAAAAGTTGGATCAGTGTATCTCATTAAAAGTGCAATTTCTATAAAGTGGCATCCATTGTTTTCAAATTCTAAGATATGATTGTACCAAAGATGGTCTGTATATTTAATGAACGCGGCACATTTCTCATTTAAATGTCGCTTTACATCTGCTTTTGTGATGATTAATATTTGATGACTTTAGATCAGATGTAAAGACCCATTTTCCTCTGTACTGTGTCCTCAGCCATTCTTTACATTCACATTCTCCCTGTAGTTCAAAAATAGGTTTTCTTCATCACTATTTCATCCTTTCAGAGAATGTTCTGTGTATTTCAGTGCGACATAAGGTCATGGCCTGAGAGGCACCTGTTTGCACGGACACGGCTCTGTCCTGGAGGCTGCACAGTTTATGTTTATTTGTTTATCTTTGGTCATTATCAGGCGTGGTCTCTCCAGCGCACATGGCTCATTACTTCCCTTGTTCATTAGTTGGACTTAATGATGGTCAGATAGTAGAGATGAGGAGCTTTTTGGAACTACAGCATCTCAAGAGGAGTCCAAAGCAAATGTACAAACATGATACTGCAATTTTAAAGTGGATTTTGATAATAAGGACTAGACTTGAGGCTCATTGCTGTTTTGTAGGTAAGACGAGTTTATTTGAATTACCTTGTGTACGAATTGTGCTGTACAAAGTGCTTTACAGAATAAGAAACACATTAGAATCACAATACAATAAATCAAAACAGAAATAATCATAAAATTAACATTCTGGTCCTGGTTTCGTCCTGGTTTAGTCCTGGTTCAGCCCCGGTTTAGTCCTGCTTTAGTCCCAGTATAGTCCCAGTATAGTCCCAGTATAGTCCCAGTTTAGTCCCAGTTTAGTCCCAGTTTAGTCCCTGTTTACTCCCTGTTTACTCCCTGTTTACTCCCGGTTTACTCCCGGTTCAGTCCTGGTTTAGTCCTGGTTTAGTCCTGGTTTAGTCCTGGTTTAGTCCTGGTTTAGTCCTGGTTCAGCCCCGGTTTAGTCCTGCTTTAGTCCCAGTATAGTCCCAGTATAGTCCCAGTATAGTCCCAGTATAGTCCCAGTATAGTCCCAGTTTACTCCCTGTTTACTCCCGGTTTACTCCCGGTTCAGTCCTGGTTTAGTCCTGGTTTAGTCCTGGTTTAGTCCTGGTTTAGTCCTCCTCATGTGAGATGGTTCTTGTGGCTCATGTGGGAGATGTTCTTTGGTGCTGGTCCATGGAGAGACTTGTTCACACTGAGCTGCTTTAAAGTCTCTGAGCCACAGGAGCCAGAGACCTGAGCCACAGGACACATGTGTGAAGTACTTCCTGGTTCTAGTCCTGACCCGAGCAGCAGTGTTCTGGATGTTCTGGATGTTCTGTTCTGTGGCTCGTTTGGAGAGGCCAGTGAGCAGGACGTCATAGTCGTCTAACCTAAAGAGACAAATGCAGGATAAGTCTCTCTGAGTCTGGTTTTCACAGTTTACCTTTGTTTTTTGACTTGTTTTTAGGTGGTAAAAATCTGCAGATGTTACTGATTTGATGTGGCTGTGAAAGTTCAAGTCTCAGTCCATTATTACCTCTAGATTTCCATCCTGATTTGAAGGTTTTAGAGAGACTGGAGGTGACTGTTGACACTTTCTCTTTGTTTTTATGGTCAAAATCTAAATATGCCGCGACCTTGGAGTCTTAATGATGTTGTTGTGTGAATCTTTGGTTTGTAAAATGACTGTTCACTCGTGTGTCTGTGAGTGGACGTGATCAGCTCCAGAGTCGCTCGACAATCAGCCGTCGTCTGCTCAAGTGCCATCGAGCGTTCTGCACTGATGAAACCATTAACTCGAGGATTCACTCGCTGTGGATTAGCAATAATTGGTGACTTTAACTACAGCATTTCCTTGAGCTGGAAAATGACTATAATGTAATCAAATAATAGAAATAAGTCGTGTTTATCGAAGTTGTTTTTAGTTACATGGTTTTAGAGAGTTTTATATGCGCTCGATTTAATTAAGTTTCTCGTCTAATGAACATAATGATGCTGACGAGCCATTTACAAGAGCAGTTTAGCTAATTTAAGCGTCGTTATAAGCATTTATCCGCTTGATTTACATTTTACTACCAGTATTTTTAATGTTGGGAAGTAGCTGAATAAAAATAACCCACAATCGGCGAAATCCACGAAGTATCAGCTTTATTTTTTACAATTATTCTCTGTTTTTTTGCTGTAAAACCCCTCACCACACACTTTATACACTTTTCTCACACAAACTCGTCATTTTGGTCTTAAATGTTTGTATTAACTCGCTCTACATGATCCTGGGGTTTTTATTTCACTATTGTGTCTGATATGAACAGTAATAACAGACAAATCAGGCGCCTTCTTTCCCCAAAGTCGCTCCCACTGGCGTTAGCAACAGGTTTGATTGACAGCGTTGCTAAGTGCTCGTTCCCTTTCCAAATACAGAAAAACTGCTCCAAATTCGCCGCTATAACTCCTCACCTCGATGAGCTTCACTTGACTGGAGTCTGGTACAGTGGTCCCTGGTTTATCGTGAGGTTATGTTCTAAAAATAACCCACAATCGGCGAAATCTGCCAAGTACCAGCTTTATTTTTTACATTATTCTCTATGTTTTTGTCTGTAAAACCCCTCACCACACACTTTATACACTTTTCTCACACAGGCGTTAATATTTTCTCACATTTCTCTCTCGTTTAAACTCTCTCCAAGTTAAAAAACCTGCAGGATGTCGGTGCAGAACGTTTCATCGACATCGTGGGTTTTGTCGGGGAGAAAACAAATTGCAAACGTACAGCACTTCAGAGTCACACTGCGATCCAACGTTTATGTAAATTTGTCTGATAAAAAAACAGGTAAAATTGCACTAAAAAGAGGTGAAAGGTGAACCCCGTTATACTGAGGGACAACTGCACTCATCTGGAGTAACTGTGTCAGATCTGGTACAGTTACTTTTTCATTTGGTGGTATTCAGAGTACAGATACTTTTCTAAAACCAAAGGAATATATGGCAGTACGTCGTCACACAATTTCGTCTTCAAACTGCACAGAATCGGTGATAAAAACCCAACTCCTCTGCTTTATCTGTCTGAAGGAAGAGCTAATTACACTGAAACTAACAAAACACAGCTTTTTTATGTTGCGTTTTTACATTATAATTTAAATGCAACCCTGCGTAAAAGTATTCCAAGTATTCATAACAAAGTACTCTGACTGGTCCATGTATCAGAACACAATACAAATCCATTTTAGTGCAAGTATTCAACATTCTGTAACAAAATACACTGACCGAGTATTCTTCCCGTTACTAAACTAAACATTAATCGTATATAAAAACAGACTAAAACTGTTTAAAAAGAGAGAAATGTTGAGAGATATGTTTTTCAAAGAGGCCAGAGGTTCAGTTTGTCCTGTTGGGGCAGTCTCTCCACAGGGTCACTGTAGAGTACGGTGGCCTTTAGGGTCATGTTTGAGAGCCTCAGACACTCGGGGAGCTGGACCAAAGCACATTTGACATCACAACAATCTCACACTTGTTTCATGAAGGTGTGTCATGTTTCAAATACAAGCGTCTGCATCATGTAGCTAATAATTACCCAGTTTGAATGTGAAATCATTTCTGTAACGACACCCAGCCCCGACCAGAAATGTAAACGTGAATTTGAAACTTGTGAATCTATTTAAAGGGGCCGTTTTATGCTCATTTCAGCTTCATGGTAAAATGTTTCCTCGTCACAAACAGACCTGGAGTTGTATTTTGTTTCATTCGCAAACTCTGCATATTTAAGCTGAGTTCTTTTCTCAGACAGAAAACACTCTGTTCCACCTTGTGATGTCATCATGTGGTGATACAGGAAGTGCTCCACTGTGTTTTTAAACTCCACACACCTTCATTTCTAGAATCATTTGGATCATTTCAGCTCTGGATTTGCCAATCTCTACAAAACTAAAGGTTAAAGGAGCTGTTTCAAATACAGAGTAAATATTGTATCTAATATCTACTCAGTTTAAACGTGAAATCATTTTAGTAACGACCCCCAGCCCCGACCAGAAAAGCACCAGTCGAGGTCAAAATCTTTTGTCAAGGGGGATTTGGCCAAGAAATCAGCTGCACATGTCAAGAGCAAACAAAGGAACAATACACAGACCAGGGGTCGAGCACCTGCGGCTCTGGAGCCACATGTGGCTCTTTCATCCTTACACTGCCTGTGGCTTGGGAAAATAGTAATAGTATTTAATTGAAGTGTATTTTATTTGTGTTAGTTCTTTCTGTAAATTGTAGTTCTATATTGGAAGATTATTGTGATCTTGAAATATAAGCAGCAGAAGCCGGTACACGCCAAAACCCCGTTCATTTAGGCTCCGCTACACGCTCCGAAAACTCAAAGACGATGGAAGGATGAGGCTCATTTTGTGTTTGCTACATGGATCATTTAAATTCAGCTTTTTAATTCATTTGAAAAAGACCTTCAACTCAGCGTGTTTTTTTTTTTTTGGTTATAATTTTTTCAGAGTTTAAAATGTACAAAATCTGTTCATTATATAAATACTATGTAATTTTCTCTGCAGTACTTCATGGATTTAATAAACAGCACAATATAGTTGTTTATACAAAGTGTAACGGTAAAAAAAAACAATATACACACAAATATACACAGTGTCTTTATTCTAGATGTTAAAAAGTATTTGCAGCCTCCAGCATTTTCTTGTCTGTGGAACCCGGGTTCAAATGGCTCTTTGGGGGTTAAAGGTCACCGACCCCTGACACAGAACAAACAGATAAAATTTGAATTAAAATGCTCGAGTCGTTTGCAGATTTAAACTGTGGTAATGTGTAAACTGTTGGAGGACAGTGAACAGTTCAAACGCACAAACATCGGCCAGTGGATCTTTTTAGTAAAAAAAAAGAACAAAACGTGTTAAAAGAAACAAAATACAAAAGCACTTCTGTCTGCTTCAGCTTTAACCTCGATCCTGTTATAGTCACATGACCAAAACTGAGCTTTTTAGAAACAGTGAGGCTCCATTTTGTCACAGCTCAAAATAGACGATGTTCTACTTGTAAAAACATTTAATAATTCCATGTCTTTCTGGCTATAGATGCAGTTGGGTGTTTGTTCTACCTAAGAGTTTCAATCCAAAACAAAATATTATATCTTTTGAATGGTGAAAAGTCCTCAAAATGGCGTCCTGTGAATATATTTAAAGTTTCAGATCCATGTTATAACATTTCCTCGTCACAAACAGACCTGGAGTTGTGTTTTATTTCGTTCACACAAGTTTCACACGTCTCTCAGTTCTTCTCTCAAACAGAAAACACTCTGTTCCACCTTGTGATGTCATCATGTGGTAATACAGGAAGTGCTCCACTGTGTTTTTAAACTCCACACACCTTCATTAGAATCATTTGGATGATTTCAGCACCTTTAATTGCCAATTTCTGCTGAACGAAAGGTAAAAGGAGCTGTTACTGTCACTTAAAATCTACCACTTGATGACATCACAAGGTGGAACAGAGCATTTTGAGCTTTGGAGATTTAACAGACTAATAATAAAGTTACTCAAACATGTGTGAATGAAACAAAACACAACTCCAGGTCTGTTTTTGAGGAGAAAACCACATTATAACATGATTCAAAGCTACAAGAGTCAGTTCTGTGTCATATTGGACCTTTAAAGTGTCGTATCATCTCTGTTTTCTGTTTGTTTTCACGTTTCTTTCATTTGTTTTACAGTTTCCCGTACCTTGAATCTGAGGAGGCTGAGAGGTAAGTGCAGTGAGCGAGCTTTTAAAGTATGAGGCGTATTTATAGACCGCGGCTGTGGAGAGGAGATCTCATGTACACTGGCACCAAAGTCACAAGTTAAAAATACCACGGCCTGAATTTAAAGTCACAGCCAACAACATAACTGAGAGTTTTCAACAGAAACGCCGCTAGAGATGAGTCAAGACGAGACGCTGCAGGCAAAACTCTTTTCTACTCCCCATTTTGTTTTTTGGTTTTTTTTGGTTAGTGTGCTCTCAGTATATATATAAGCTTTTAAATAAGTCACATATTACTTAGCATTTAGTCATCTTTCATTTATAGATCTATATCGGACATAACTTCAGTGGGTGTTTTCTTAAAAAGCATTTCTTCTTTTCAATCTTTCCATTGTCACAGATCATATATGAGGGTCATTCAATAAATAAGGTGGATGTTTCGGTATAAGGACTTTTAATACAGTTAGAAGCTTACTTTTTTTTTTTTTTTTTTTTTTTTACTTGTTTTTCAAATGGATTTAATTTCTGAATCGTGCTCCAGGATTGAACAGCGGTCAGTTATCAAGTTTTTGGTTGGTGAAGGTGCAAACCCGTTGAAATTCATAGGAGAATGTCACTGTGTATGAATTTCAACGGGTTTGCACCTTCACCAAACAAAAACCTGGTAAATGACCGCTGTTCAATCCTGGAGCTTCTTGGACGGCCATCTTTGTTAATCGCCAAAACAAAGTTGTTTTTTTTAATCTGCAAAATAAATTAAATCCATGTGAAAAACAAGTAAAACAAAAAAACAAAACAAAAAAAAAGTAAGCGTCTAACTGTATTAAAAGTCCTTATACCGAAAAATTCACCTTATTTATTGAATGACCCTCGTATTTATGTAAAAGTAAAAATAAAAGTACAGATGCAGAGGTAAAAAGTTACTCAAGTAAAAGCATCACATGAGAAAATCTACTTAAGTAAAAGTATTTAAGTACCTGTAAACAGTAAAAGTATTATTTCCCATAGATCCTGATAGTGTTATCAATTTGTTAAAGTGAAATTGATTAAAAATGAGACATATTTTGGTCACAGTAACAATACGAATCAGTTTATTAATTTGTGCATTTATTTTTGTTTTGCTCAAAGCTGAAACTTGAACTTGAAAAGTTTAGTCAGGATGTTACCATGAAATAAATAAAAATATAAAAATAAAATAAATAAATACAAATACAATAAAAAAAATATATATATATATATATATATATATATATATATATATATATATATATATATATATATATATATATATATATATATATATATATATATATATATATATATATATATGATAAAAAAATACATACAAATAAAGAAAAAATAAATTAAATAAATAAAAAAATTCTACTTAAGTACAGTACTTTACTACTTGTACTTTGTTGCCTCCTACAACTGATTCTAATCTTGATTTATTCTTATGTAAAAACTTAGAATAAGTAAAGTACTATCTAAAAATTTGACAAAATATGACTTTATCTGCACATTTTTCCAATATTTTTTCCAGTTTACTCAAATACTAAATAAATTATCCAAAATCTTTGAATCTAACGTGTCAACAAACCCGATAAATGTACATCTGGGACCACATCTGGGATATTTTAACATAACAAAATGTCCAAACACATTTTTTCATTTATGTAACCAGTGAAGTAAACATGTTTTCATTTTTTTGTATTTACCTGCAGAGTCTCCCCTTAAAGTGCACCTAACCACACAGAAGCATTCAGGCCACGTTCCATTAGCCTCACGGGTTATTTTTCATGCCCTCTGCACCACCTGTTGTCATAGCGAGAGAGGAGGTCGATGTCTGGTCTGCCGCCGTCGTCTCTGTGTCACAAGACTATGTCCTGTAACTAAAGTCTCCTCGTACAAACTTCCCATAAGAACTGGATGAGCTGTTTTAGCAAATTACAGGAGGAAACATTAAGATGGTGGTATTTTTAGCGGGGATGATGTCATACTGCCAGACGGCGGGCACGACCATAGACTGTATAAAAATATATACAAATGGACATAGCTAACCTGCTAGCCGCCGCTTTCCAAATATGAAGAAGTGAGCATGGGCGCGCTTCTGGCTCCAGTTCAGTTTCTATTGAAAAACTGTCCCCTCTCTCTGTCTCTGCTGCTGTCAGACTCATTTTGGTCTTAAATGTTCATATTAACCCTCTACATGATCCTGGGGTTCATTTTTTCGAGTTATTTTAATTATTTTATTTTTTTTTATTTTATTTAAGTTATGTTTATTATATATATATATATATATTGTGGGTTTTTTTAGGTGTTTTTTTGTTTATTTATTATTATTATTATTTATTTATTTTTTTTAGTTATTTTTAGTTTTTTGTGTTTGTTTTTTTGTTGTTATTTTTATTTATTTTTTGTTTAAGTTATGTTTATTTTTTTGCTACTTTGAGCAGTTTTTTGTTTATTTTCTTTATTTTTTCTTTCTTTCTTTCTTTATTTTTTTGTTTTGTTTCTTTGTTATTTTGAGTTTTTTGGGGGGTTTTTTGGTTGTTGTTTTTTTGTTATTTTGACTTTATTTATTTATTTTTTAAACTGTGTCTTCTCTCTGTCTCTGCTGCTGTCAGACTCATTTTGGTCTTAAATGTTCGTATTAACCCTCTACATCCTGAGGTTTTTATTTCACTATTGTGTCTGTAAATCAATATATGAACATTAATAACAGACAAATCATACGCCTTCTTTCCCCAGAGTCGCTCCCACTAGCAACAGGTTTGATTGACAGCGTTGCTTGATACTAAGGAATAGACTCGATACAATACTTAGGATACCGCGATGATGCTAAAAAACACTCTTTATTCAGAGTGTCCAGTAGGTTCACAGTGGTCCATGGGTGTATACTAGTCTATGTGTCTTGTATTTGTTCAGATACAGCTCAGAATCATTCTAAAATATTCAGGAAAAGCTCTTTTCTGTCCTGTGAATGAGTTTTTTTAGTATCAACACCAGCTCAAATGAATATCCAGCTTCAGTACTAGTTTTAGCATCGATTATAGTCTGATTTCCGATACTTTTCACGACCCTATGAGAATGTGGGTCAGTTTACACATGTTAGGATTGACTAAATTATTATTATTATTAAGCCAATTGTGTTATTTTGGATCTCTAACGCTGTGTCTTTCATCTCTGCAGCCCCACAGACCGGGACGCGGCGGGCGACGGTGAAATCAGGTAAACATGACAAAGTGTAATAACATCCTTCACACTGTCTCCATGGAAACACTCACCTAAAGTACATCCCCCTGATAAAAATTTCAGTCCCATTTTCGCAGTTGTTCCTTTTTATCTGCTCCTGTTGTGTTAAGCTGCGTCATTCCTTTTGTCATTTTATTTTCTCATAATGTTTACGTGACAAAAAGCTGTTACGTAATCAGCCCGAATGGTTTAGGTCAGAAATAAATCCTGCCGTTATGAACCTCTGTTTGAACACGGCTATTAAATATTTGAATATTTGCTCAGTATTGTTCTCTTGGATCGTAGGAAAAGGGGCCCGGTGGCGTACGCTTCACAAAAACCTTGGCTGTTGAACACAACTGTGGTGGAAAATATCACGTTTGAAATGCCAATGATCAAACCCAGGTAAGTTTAATAATTATGATCCATGTGGTACGATCATAGACTGTTTGTATAAATGGACATAGCTAACGCGCTAGTGGCTCCAACTTACTTTACTTTACTTTACTGCTGCTGTCAGACTCGTCATTTTGGTCTTAAATGTTCGTATTAACTCGCTCTACATGATCCTGGGGTTTTTATTTCACTATTGTGTCTGTAAATCAAGATATGAACAGTAATAACAGACAAATTAAGTGCCATCTTTCCCCAAAGTCGCTCCCACTAGCGTTAGCAACAGGTTTGATTGACAGCGTTGTTAAGTGCTCGCTCCATTTCCAGATACGGAAAAATGGCTCCAAATTCGCCGCTATAGCTCCTCACCTCGATGAGCTTCACTTGACTGGAGTCTGGTACAGTGGTCCCTGGTTTATCTCGGGGGTCATGTTCTAAAAATAACCCGCAATAGACGAAATCCGCGAAGTATCAGGTTTATTTTTTACATTATTCTCTATGTTTTTGTCTGTAAAACCCCTCACCACACACTTTATACACTTTTCTCACACAGGCGTTAACATTTTCTCACATTTCTCTCTCGTTTAAACTCTCTCAAAGTTCAAACCTTCGTAGGCGTCTTTGTCGGTGCAGAACGTTTCATCGACATTGTGGGTTTTGTCGGGGAGAAAACAAATTCCAAATGTACAGCACTTCAGAGTCACACTGCATCCTTTAGCCAATCAGGACGCAGCACAAAAAACATGTATAATCGCACTTAAAAAATCCGTGAAACAGCGAGACCGCGAAAGGTGAACCGCTTTATAGTGAGGGACAACTCTAAACAAATAAGTTATTAAAGGGAAAAAGCTGCGTGTTTGTATTAGACTAAATGCGTTTGAGAATAACATGGTTTGTAAAATGTAATACCAAGTCTATGTGAAGTACTGGTTTGAGTATTCCATAAAACGTGACCTACTAACGGGAGTAAACAGGGCGGTCGGGAAATGGGTCTACTGTGCTGGACCTCGAGGTTTTAAGGACCCGGAATTGAACATCTTATTAATTTGCATTAGAGGGGGGGGCCCATGTGAGACTTTTTTGCACCGGACCCTGAAATTTCTGCCGACGGGCCTGTTTATAACGTACATTTTCTTTTATAAACATTTGAACAAAGCATTATTTCATTACTTAACAGTTTGTTTCTGCTCATTTTTTAAACTAAATTGAAAAAATGTAGTAGTTTTCTGTATTTTTAAACTTTAAACACCTTCATGCTCTTCCTTAACAGTCATTTTCAAAACATAAGTGTATTCTGTATTCATTCTGCAGATAATGAGTCATTTTGCTTGTGTTTTGGCTCGACTTTGTATTATAAAAATGCAGAATAAACACATTTGCACTAACTTAACCTCAGCCTTAAGTCAGTATTCCATCTACTTGCCAATCCAGAAGAAACCTGCCCTCATGGAAGACTTGTTGATGTTGAAACTACCGAGATCAATGTTCAATCATGAACCTTGTCAGCTGTGAGCAGATAAGAGCCAATAGACCTCTTCTCCCAGGGGCACCGAGTAAATTAAATGTGCTAATGTCCAAGTGAATTAGCTTGAGCCTAAAGTGGTATTGACGTAGAGCAGAGCAGTTTGGAAAAGTTCTATACGATCTGTAAATGTGTGTGTACTTTACGCAAGTCTGAAGACGTCTCATCGCACGGGCTTCAGTCGGATCGATATCTGGCGTTGTTGCTATAGCAATTAACAACTAATTAACAAAGGAATCTGTCTTTTGAATTGGTAAAAGTCCTCAAAATGGCAGCTATAAACAGGAAGCTGAAACTCATGAATAAAAACTACAGCTTTTACTATAAAAATCTATCAGTCAACGTCAAGGTGAGGGAAGTGCATTGAAAGTGCTTTACAGAATAGGAAAGACATTAAAATCACAATACAACAAATCAAAATATAAATAATAAAACAGTAGGCAGAAGTAATCATCATAAAAGTAACATTAAAAGAGAAGAGGGCAGAATATAACCCTTTCAGTCACAGGGACAGCTAAACAGAACGGACACTTTAGCTCTGCAGTCATGGACTTCAAAATGATTCTGCAGATATTAATCAAGTGTAGTTTATTCATTTACACAACTACCAGTACTGAAACTTTGGCTTTAAGTACTCGCCAATACTTAATAGCGATGAAATCAATGTAGAGGTGAAAAATAGCATAAGAACACAGAAAACGTGAGACAAAACTTATACAGATGGATCATATTGTGGTTTATCCTTTAGCTACAGGACACAGTTAAGTTATTATTATGAGGAGCTGGTGGAAGTGTCTGGGGTGAGGGGAGTCTGGGAGTCCCTGCTTGGACTGCTCCTCTGCGACTCAGCCCAGGATAAGCGGGAGAAAATGGATGGATATTATTATATGTTTTGAGCCAACAAGATGGTCACATTTTGGTCATATTTTTATCTAGTGCTTTTCCGCTCTGAGCCACTGTCGCCAGTCTTATTTTTATAGGTTCTTTTTTCAAGGTCCAAGGTTTATTTTGTTGTTCATCCCTGTCAGTTTGGTCTGCTCACTAGCGCTCTTCCTCAGAGTGGTCACGTTGCTGTGATGTGGCGTTGTGTTTCTACCTGTGGACGCAGGACGACAGCGCCATCAGTGTGAAAACTAAACTAAACCTTGGTCTGAAAATCCTTAAAATTAAAAAGAAGATCAGATAAACCTCATTGGACTCAGAGCCATTCTTCTTAATACATCAATGTATCGGCCGAGCAATATCCTGGAACCAATAATCGAGGCTAGAGCAGTTATAGCGGCTAATTTGGAGCCAAGTTCCATATTAGGAACTCCGACCACGAGTATCATAGCAACCAAAGAGCCAGCCTGAAGTGAGGCTGTCGAAGGTAATGCCCCTTCACGCTCGCATCGCTGGTTTTGCAGGGAGCGGACGCTTAGCAACGCTGTCAATCAAAACTGTTGCTAACGCTAGCGGGAGTGACCTTGGGGAAAGAAGGCGCCTGATTTGTCTGTTATTAATGTTCATATCTTGATTTACAGACACAATAGTGAAATAAAAACCCCAGGATCATGTAGAGGGTTAATATGAACATTTGAGACCAAAATGACGAGGCTCACTGCAGCAGATTTTCAATGTAAACTGAATTGGAACGTGGCGGCTAGTGCGTTAGCTTTGTCCATTTATATATACAGTCTATGATCCCTGGATTATTATATATGAAGTTTCTTCTATGCCTCCCAAAATATTTGTTGCTAGACTTTGGTCACCTACGCCCCGTTACGTCCAAAGAAAACTTGCTGGATTAAGGCAAAAAAACAACAAAAAAACTTGCTAATATTATAACAAAAAACACAAAAAATAGGCCTAATGACATGATATAGTTAAAAATTATTTACCTCTTTTTTTAATATATTAATTGATAATTTGATCTGACCCAACACCAAACCAACCTCAATCCAGCCCCGATCCAACACCGACCCAACTCCAGTCTAACCCCAATCTGATCCCAATCCAACCCCGATCTAACCTCCATCTGACCCAACCTGACCCAACCCCAGTCTAACTCCAATCCAGCCCCAATCCAACCCCAATCCGACCCAACCCTGACCCTACCCCGACCCGGCCCCGATCTAACCCCAATCTGACCCAAAACCAACTCACCCCGACACACCCTCAACTCAACCCCATTCTAACCCAGATCCAATCCAACTAAACTCCAATCTAACCCCAATCCCGACCCAACGCCAATCCATTCCTGATCCATTCCTGATCCATTCTTGATCCATTCCTGATCCATTCCTGATCTCCTTTGTTTTACCTGCTCCTGTCTGTCCTTGCCTTTGATCATCTCGTCTTTCTTCCCTCAGATACAAAGCCGTGATCGACGCCTGCTCCCTGCAGCCCGACATCGACATCCTTCCACAGGGAGACCAGACAGAGATCGGTGAGCGGGTCGGTACAGCGCTCACCTTTCTATTCCCCTTTCTCCTGCTGCAGTGGACGACTATTGTACCAAAACATCATTAGTCATCACAGACAGAACATTTGTGTGTGCGCTGGAGGCGGGCAAACCTCGGGGAGCTCAGTATTTCATGTTTGGAAAAAGAGTCTTGTGCCACAAAATCAAAATATTAATACATCAAGATACTTCATGATGGCGACTGTGATTAGTATTAACATAATCCCATGTGTTCAGAACATATTATAGAGGTTAAACTACAGGTACAACAACTTTCTCTTGTAAAAACACAGGAGATTTATTTCCCAATTGCGACACCTGGAACTGGTCCTATATTAGACAAAATCGACTCTTGTGAGCTTTAAACCGTGTTATAATGTTGTTTCCTCTTTAAAATCATAGCTGCAGTTATGTTTTGTTTCATTCACACATGTTTGAGTGATTCTGCATTATTACTAAAGCGCAAAATGTTCTGTTCCACCTTGTGATGTCATGAAGTGGTAGTTTTTAAATTGACAGCTCCTTTTTACCTTTAGTTCAGGAAAAACTTTGTATTCCAGGGCTGAAATTATCCAAATGATTCTAGTTCAGCTCAATTTATTTTTGTAAAGCGTCGCCTCTTAGAGCTGAACATGAGAATTGATTTAACCAACAGAAAGTTTGAAAATCAACAACGAAACAGAAACAGACAAGCAAATTAATCAACAAATGGAGAAGTGTCCCAGAGCAGAGCGCCCCCTGGCCTTAGACCCACCTTCTCAGCAACGAAAAGCTAAAAAAAAAAATGTCGTAAAGACTGACGGAGGAACCAAAGATACAGACTCGGGAAACAGTTCAGCAGAGTTTATTTGCAGATACATAGAAGTGAATGAGTAGACCAGAGCAGACAGTCGTAGGTGTCGTAGGCAGTCGTCTTGGAGCAGGTCGTGGGTCGCAGGGTCAGAGGCTGAGGTGTTCGTACTGGACATGGAGAGCTGGGACGGAGACGGAGGTGCAGAGTGGAACAAATAAACTGGAACGTGACATGAAGGAAAAAACAGAAAATGACAAAACGATCTGACCCCGAGTGTCACAGGTTCTCAGTCCTTTTCTACTCACAGGTGGAGGCTCGATTCCTTGATCAGAAGCAGGTGTGTGGAGGTGGTGTCAGAGTCTCCGCCCAGCTCCAGTCTCAAACACAGAAGGGAGAAAGGGAAAACAGCACAGAACACACACACAAAAAAACGAAAATCCAGACAAAAACACAGCACTTCCTGTATCACCACATGACATCACAAGGTGGAACAGAGTGTTTTTTTCAGTTCAAGAGAAGAAGTCAGTCTAAATGTGCAAGTTTGTGTGTTAAACATGTGTGAATGAAACAAAAAAAACACAACTCCAGGTCTGTTTGCGATGAGAAAATGACATTATAACGGATCAGAAACATGCATAATTTGAGTCCTTTAACAGTACCCAGCTCTAGTCCAGAATACCCATAATCCCTCTGACATTTGTGGTCTTCCTCAGGGCGTGATCCTGTCGGGGGGGCAGAAGCAGCGCATCAGTGTGGCCAGAGCCTTGTATCAGACGACGGGTGTGGTGTTTCTGGTGAGTTTGATCCCAGTGTTTTGTGTATTAACCCTGTGAACGTCCTGTCAGACAGTGGTCACCTGTGTGTTCCAGCTCAGATCTCCATATTGACAGAGATCTGAGCTGGAACACACAGGTGACCACTGTCTGCAGCAGAATACACCAGCGCCTCCATTTTCTGCGCAGGCTCAGATTATTTGGTGTCAGTAGTAATAGTATGCTCATTTTCTACAGAGCTACCATTGAGTCGGTGCTAAGATATGGAATCACCAGCTGGTTTGGAAACTTGCTGGTCAAATCAAAAACCCAAATTTTAAATCTGGTGAGGACAGCAGGGAAAATTATGGGCTGTGCTGTCCCTCTGAGTCCTCAAGAACTTTACAAACAGGCCATGAGGAGACAGACCAGGAGCATTCTCTCTGACCCAACACATGTGTTGTACCCTGAGTATGAACTGTTGAGTTCGGGGAGGAGGTACAGGGCACCACGGTGGAAATACAACAGATATAGACATTCATTTATGCTTGTTTCGGTGGAACTGTTAAATGATAAATGATGTAGAAATGAGTGTGTGTGTTGAGAGAGATGTACTGCACCCTGTGTGTGGTTCTTTTGTTTACTGTGGTGTGAGCAGCCCATTGGTCCAAGAAAAATTTCTCCTAAGGGAGACAAATAAAGAAATCTTGAATCTTGAATCTTGAATCACTGTTCACACCACAGAAAACCAAAGGCTCCGATCGGCTTTTTAAGTTCTGTCCGACCGCAGGCACAAACTGGGTTTAGATATTGAAAATGTCAGGTCTTTGCAGAGTTTGTTGTTGTGAAATAAACAGTTGAGCAGGAGGAGGATGAGGGGGAAATCAAACAACTACGACTGATCAAGAAACTGGTGCTCTGGAGTTTTACTTTACAAACAGGAACAGAACACTTTAGAATAACTGCATATTAATTAGCCTGAATACAGCATGAAGAGAGACTTAATCCATAATGAACAAATATAATGACTCAGGCTTACTAACTACTTAAATAAGGGTTTAGGTTTAGGGTATTTACTATCTGTTAATCATGAAGTAAGTCTATGTTCATGCTTTATGCTTTATATATTACACAAAATTGACTCTTGTAGCTTTAAGTCATGTTATAATGCTGTTACCTCATCAAAAACACGACTGGAGTTGTGTTTTGTTTCATTTGAACATGTTTAAGTAACTCTTTATTATTAGTCTGGCTACATCAGACATGTCAGACTCAGGCCCACGAGCCAGATTTGGCCCTTGATATAAGCTCTAGTACACTGCAGCTCGCCCGCCGGCTGCTACGCCCTCTGCCGCAGTCTCCCATCTCAGCTCCTGCCTGGAGGAGATAGAGGCGTGGATGAGTCAAAACTTCCTGCAGCTAAATGGCTCCAAAACAGAAGCCATCCAAACTGGTACCTCTCATCAACTCCGCTCCTCTCCAATCACCTCTGTTTCATTTTTCGGACACACCATTCCCCTCTCTCCCTCTGTAACAAACCTGGGGGTCAAATTTGACCCCCACCTCTCCTTTGACAATCATGTCACCTCCATCTGCAAAACTGCCTTCTTTCACCTCCATAGTATCTCCGAACCTCGCTCTTCTCTTTCCCTCCCTGCTGCAGAGAAGCTTGTCCATGCCTTTGTCTCCTCCAGGCTGGACTACTGTAACGCTCTCCTCATCGGGATCTCTGGCAGGAGCATTCAAAAGCTCCAGTATGTCCAAAACAGCACCGCCAGGGTCCTGATGAGGGTGCGTAAACACGAGCACATCACCCCCATTCTTCACTCTCTGCACTGCCTCCCCATTCACTTCCACATTCAATACAAAGTCCTCTTGCACACCCATCACTTTGAGATTTGTTGTTCAAATGTAAAGTGCGTTATAAATAAAGTGTATTATTATTATTATTATTATAGCACATGCACAAATACTAACCCAGAATGCTTTGCAAATACGTTGGCGCCGGCCCCCATCACTTCTGCTGACACTCAGTAGCATCTGCTCCTGTCGCCTCACTCAAATTTAATCCACGCCTTCTGGAAAACATGCAGATGTTGTTAAAATGTTTCAATAAATATTTAGTTTGACCCGCGACTTAGTCCCAATTTTTAATTTTGGCCCTCTGTGAATTTGAGTTTGACACCCCTGGTTTACATCTCCAAAGCTCAAAACGCTCTGTTCCACCTTGTGATGTCATTAAGTGGTAGTTTTCAAGTTAACTACTACTACTTTTTACCTTTAGATCAGTGGAAATTAGCAATTCCAGGGCTGAAATGATCCAAATGATTCTAGAAATGAAGGTGTGTGGAGTTTAAAAACACCACATGGCCACATGATGACATCGTAAGGTGGAACAGCGTGTTTTTGAGAGAAGAACTCAGCCTAAATGTGCAGGTTTGTGTGTTAAACATGTGTGAATGAGACAAAAAACACAACTCCAGGTCTGTTTGTGATGAGGAAACTACATTAGAACACATAATAATAGCGTCATATGGGCTCTTTAAGATGATAAATAGTGTTTTTATAGTCTTTATTCATTCTACATTCTCATTGGCTCTTGTTGTTGTTGTTGTTATGGAAGAGCTCAATCAAACCTTTTAATCATGTTATAATTCCCCTCATCATTAACCGAGTCACAGTTATATTCAGATTTATGCATGTTTGAATAATCTTGTGCTACTTTTATATTCAAATTCCCGCTTCCTTTTACCTCTCATACACGAAAACCCTTTTGTTTTTTGTTGCGTTTATACATTTTCTATTTAATTTAATTCACGTTTACTTCTACAGCACATTTAAAACAACTTTAGCTGACCAAAGTGCTTCACAAAAAAACTCAAATACACAGAAAACACAACACGACACACAGTAAAAGTACAGCCCTGTGAGCCTCGTGACCTTTTTAAACAACATTTAAATAGGACAAATTCATTTAACCTGATTAATTTGTGTTTTTCCGTCCGTTTGTTGTCACAGGACGATCCGTTCTCAGCGTTGGACATTCATCTGAGCGACCACCTGATGCAGGAGGGCATTTTGAAGATGCTCCGAGACGAGAAGAGGACGGTGGTACTGGTCACGCACAAACTGCAGTACCTCCCCCATGCAGACTGGGTACGACAATGCTAATGCTAATGCTAATGCTAATGTTGATGCTAATGCTATTTCAATACCACAAATATAATAGAACAAACTCATTTTAGTACATTAAATGTGTCATTTTTGGTGGAAATTCTCTACGGATGTTGCAGTGTTCCACAGTTTGGCATTAAATCTTCATGTAGACCAGGCTAATGTACAGGTCAGATCTGTGGAAAGGGGACTCCACTCATCGTAAGAATGCTTGTAGCGCAATGAACACACACACGTACGTAATTGGATAAATGCTGATACTGTACATAATTTAAGATGATACTAAACATTCCAGGCAAAAACAAGCAGGTAGCACAGAAAAGTTACGCAGTGTGGCTTTATTTCCAACAAAATTTAAATAGTTTATACGAAATGTTCAGGTTAGTTGAATCTAAGAAATGTATTCAAAATTATGAATAATGCAGCTTCACCTACGCTGAAAACATTTATTAAACTTTTTTCCGAACAAACTCCCCGATCCACTCAGTCTGCGAAACCAAATGACATATTTCCAAAAAGATCCTCGGTCTTTACTCAGTCTCTTTGTCTTTTCAAACTATCAGACAGAGAATCAGCTCCAGACTCTCCAATCGTCTGTAGATTTGAATAATTTTACTAGAAATTTGAAAAAAAAGTACATTTTAGATTCAGACTTGGGGTAAAAGATGGAACAAAGTTTATTTACAAACACAGCGATGTAAATGTTGAGAGCGGCGTCGTAGGCTGAAGTCTTCGAGCAGGTCGGAGGTAACGGGGTCGGAGGCTGAGGTGTTCGTACCGGTCGAGGGGAGCTGGGTCGGAGGCGGAGGTGCAGAGAAGTTCCAGGGAGACAAAAAACTAAAATAACCAGCTGAACAGAGAGATCATAAGTACAAAAACTAGACTGAGCCGAGCAGAACTGTGTTGATGGTTGCAGGTGTGTAGTGGGAGGTACCAGAAGCTCCGCCCAGCTCCAGACTCCGACACAGAAGGGAGAGAGAAAGACGAACAAAAACACAGGACAGACCGGGATCTTGACATTTAGATAATCAAATGTGTCACATCAGATTCAGTTTGTTCTGTTTCACTGTAAAAACCTGCACAGAATGATTTTTATATCGGTTTGGACTGAAAAAAAACTGGAAACATCATGCACTGGACATGGAGACGTTTTATTGAATTTTACTGCAAATGTTAATGATGAAGTGATGGATTTATAATGTAATTGTGATGAAATGTGTTTTAATGTGTGTTCACCGCACAAGGACCAAACATGGAAAGAGACAGGAGCTAAATCTGGAACAAATCATCTTTTCTTTTATAAGATTAATGAATATGTACATGGGCCCTGACAAATAAATAAATAAATACATAAATACATACATACGTAAAGAAAGAAAGACAAATAAACAAAGAAAGACAGAAAAACAATTAAATAAGTAAAGAAAGAAAGAAAGAAAGAAAGAAAGAAAGACAATGAAAGAAAGAAATAGACAGAAAGACAATTAAATAAATAAGTCAATAAATAAATAAAGAAGGAAAAGACAAAGAAAGAAAAAGACAGAAAGACAAAGAAATACAATTAAATACATACATAAATACATACATAAATACATACATACATAAAGAAAGAAAGACAAATAAACAAAGAAAGAAAGACAAAAAACAATTAAATAAATAAAGAAGGAAAGACAATGAAAGAAAGAAATAGACAGAAAGACAATTAAATGAATAAATAAATAAAGAAGGAAAGACAAAGAAAGAAAAAGACAGAAAGACTGTGCAGAGTTTGCATGTTCTCCCTGTGTCTGGGTGGTTTCCTCTGGAGACTCCTGTTTCCCTCATCAACTCAAAACGTCCACAACAGGCCAAATCCTCAGGCTAACGTAGCCCTGACCAACGGTAGCAACAAGATCACAGAGACGCCCAACAGCAGTGAAGGATGGGTCAAATGCAGAGGATACATTTGAGTAAAGTGACCCTTTACCTTAATGTCATCCTGGTTATGATCAGTACCATTCTAAGATTATTCAGGAAAGTCCATTTGTTCCATGTTTTTTTTTCCATATGTATCGATTAGCATCCGTCTCTTTACTTTTTAAACAGCCCTTTTTGTGATTGCTGTGAGTCTTATCTCAGATGTGCACCATTAGGGAGATCACTTCGCCCGAGCTAAACTCTTTACTTCGGCAGATTATTGCGATGAAAGACGGCACCATTCAGACCGAGGGCACTTTGAAGGACATCCAAAAGTCGGAGCCAGAGCTGTTCGAGCAGTGGAAGTCGCTGATGCACAGAAAGGACCAGGAGTTCGAGAAGGTGAACGCTTTCTGTCTGTAACATCTCAGGGACTTTTTGAAGGTGGTAATTCAACCTCTTTAAAACAAGATCACTGTGGTCTGACTTTAGGAGACTGTTACCGAGAGCGTGACGGATTTGGAGAGGAAAAACCTGCGCAGGGCCATGTATTCACGAGAGGCGGTGAGGACGGAGGAGGAGGAGGAGGAAGGTGAGAGGTCAAAGGTCGAGGCTGTATCGGAGTTATTGCTTAGAAAATACTCGTATAAAGGCATGTTACGCTTCTGCTTAAGGTGGAAAGTCACACAGTAAATCACGTCTGTTTATCGCAATGTTTGTACTGTTACTCACCATGTCTCTTAAACTTTACCCATAATGCATTTGCTACTTATAAACCTCATGACACGTTGTTTAAAGCAGATCTATTGTGCTAGCATAAACGTTGGATCGCAGTGTGACTCTGAAGTGCTGTACGTTCAAAAACATAATACAGAAAAAAACAGAATAATTGTAAAAAATAAGCCTGATACTTCGTGGATTTCGTCTATTGCGGGTTATTTTTAGAACGTGACCCCCGCGATAAACGAGGGACCGGCGTATTAATCTAAAACGACTTAATAAAAGAAACACGAAAACTGACGTCGCCGTAAACAAACAAATCACACTAGCGAGCACCAGATTTTTTTCATTCGTACCAAAATTACTACACAACGCTGCAGAATCGTACGTGTATCATCGATTAAGAAAATAAAATTGAAGAACGCAATACGTGGCAGTGGGCGCGTGCTGGTGGCGGAGAAAGCGGGGGCAATGTGGCGTCTTGAAAATAAGCGATTCCTCAAACACGAAACACTCCAAATCCAACTTTGAGTGAGTAAATGTTGAGGAAAAACAACTATAACAGTCGATTTTGCAGAATAGGTCTGCTTTAAAGTTTAGATTCAACAAAGTACAGTCCCTTTTTAAAGAAGAACTATCCAACTTTTTAATGGGAGTTCCACCACCTGCTTGTTTCCATGGAAATCTCATTGCTTTTCCTGGATTGTTCCACAGTACGGCATTACACTTTCATCCGTACTGCATTTATTCAGTCAAACCTCGGAAAACATGTCTCATCTCTAAATCCCTCTTTCCGTGGAACATTCCAGACGAAGCAATAAAAGCTCCATGGAGACGAGCAAAAGTGACATAGTGTGACTTTAAGCATCACGCAGGTTTGACCAAATAATTAAACAATGCAAGAATGCTTTTTTGTGTATTTGATGAGCGTCTAAAACAGTTTTTTTGACCTGATTTCTCACATTGTGGTTAAAATGAAATGTTTTTTAAAGTTCTGTGTGTTTATGGTCGCTCAGTTTGCAGTAACAGTAAGAAAAATCAAACATTGAAGGCATTAGATTTGACTAAAAATGTCTGAAGTTCTTTAAATGCCCATAACGTCCTCGAACAAAGTCAAATTAAAATGGAGGATACAGTTTCCCCAAAAGTGTGAGTGACATAAGCATAACGCCAGTCTATGCTTATGCAGTACATCCTTTAACCCACCTGTATACCTGTTGTGTTTTTATATGCAGTGCTATATAAATACACAATGGTTTTATACTTTTTGATGGTTGTCTGTAGGGCTGACTTTCACACATGCCTGAGACCGCGCGCTCGGCCTCTCTCATGTGTTTGTGTTAAAGCTGTGCGCCCCGTAGTCCGAGGCGCAGCTCCCTTTACCTGTGTTCTGTGTTGTTTTCTGGGGGCCCGCCTGCCTGGACTGGTGCGATGGCTCCCACACAAGTTGCTGCGCTCATGTTCGATCGAGCAGGTGTGGTCAGAATGCATGACGTAACCAGCACAAGTGTGAGGAGACATGTGGCATTGTGAAAGAAAACTGCAGCCGCTTATCGCCCGTGACAACTGCACTACCAGGCAAACGTTTGGACACAAGTTTTCATTGTTACATTATGTTTTTTTTACTTTCTGCGTTGTTAATACTGAAGACAACAAATGTGAAGCAAGAAATATGGAATTGAATTGCAATAAATAGATTCCTAAAAGCACCACCTTTTGCTTTGGGGACTTGCCTGGGATCCAGAACACACAATTCATACACAAGATAATTCAAAGTGCTTTACAGAATAAAAAAAGATGTTCAAATCACAAAACAACTCAAAAAAACATAAATAATCATCATAAAATTAACACTAATGGAGAAAAGTGTAGAATAAAACCTTTCGGTCATATGCACAGATAAACAGAACCGTTTGAGCCTGGATTTAAACATTGGTTTAGTCCTGGTTCAGTCCTGGTTTAGTCTTGGTTTAGTCCTGGTTTAGTCCTGGTTTAGTCCTGGTTTAGTCCTGGTTTAGTCCTGGTTTAGTCCTGGTTTAGTCCTCCTCATGTGAGATGGTTCTTGTGGCTCATGTGGGAGATGTTCTTTGGTGCTGGTCCATGGAGAGACTTGTTCACACTGAGCTGCTTTAAAGTCTCTGAGCCACAGGAGCCAGAGACTGAGCCACAGGACACATGTGTGAAGTACGTCCTAGTTCTAGTCCTGACCCGAGCAGCAGTGTTCTGGACGTACTGTTCTGTCTTAAGGCTCGTTTGGAGAGGCCAGAGACCAGGCCAATCTGGTCTATGCATGGGCCGTCCATATAATAAATAAATAAGAAATCATAAATAACAAATATCACAGGGGGCTGAAAAACATCATGGATTTCTGCATGATCACGAGGCAAGACTCTGTTAATCTGAGGTGAGAGAAATTAGATTTTATTTGTAAATCACAGGTGACCAATGAGCTCCTTCATTTCACATGTGTCACTAAAATAAACAAATCTGATTGGACAATTACGTTTGACGGGGCTTGAGACACAACAGAGGATGTGGAGACCAGACTGATGTCAATCTGTATAAAAAAGACTGAGAGAATCCAGTCTGGCAGTTTAGTGACAGCGCTGCAAACCCTTGACCTTCTCTCAGAGCTTCATGATGAAGTCTCCTCAAATCATTTTACACAATAGATTCAATTGCAAATCACAAAGGCTGGAATTCATGTTTCCTTTACAACAGCAACATTCTGCATAAACGGTGCTAACCCTGTAGTTTAGTTCTGTACAAACATGTTCTGAAATGTCATCCTCGTGACCCCGTTAATAAAAATATAAATCACAAATATAATCCCAGTCGCTCTGCTGTCAGAAAAATCATAATTTGATATTTTTCCCACATCGTTCTGACTCACTTCACAGGTGCACTCTGTCAGGGCTCATTAGTCAAATACCAAGAGTGTGTAAAAGAAAAAAGCAAAGGCAAGTTTATTTGTACAGAACAATTTGTGCACAAAGTAATTTTTGTGTTTTACAGAATAAAAAAGACTTTAAAATCACAATTCAACAAATCAAAACATGAATAATCACAAATATTCATCATAAAATTAACATTAAAGGAGAAAAGTGCAGAATAAACTTATAAAGAATAAACCCCTTTCAGTCACAGATAAACAGAACAGTTTGAGTCTGGATTTAAACATTGTCAAAGTCGAGGCCTGAGTCACATCTTCAGGAAGATTTCAAGGTTTTAACTGAACAAAACTGATTCGCCATGTTTAGTCCTGGTTTAGTCCTGGTTTAGTCCTGGTTTAGCCCTGGTTTAGTCCTGGTTTAGTCCTGGTTTAGTCCCGCTTTAGTCCTGGTTTAGTCCTGGTTTAGTCCTGCTTTAGTCTTGCTTTAGTCTTGCTTTAGTTCTGGTTTAGCCCCAGTATAGTCCTGGTTTAGTCCTGGTTTAGCCCCGGTATAGTCCTGCTTTAGTCCTGGTTTAGTCCTGGTTTAGCCCCAGTTTAGTCCTGGTTTAGTCCTGCTTTAGTCCTCGTTTAGCCCTGGTATAGTGCTGCTTTAGTCCTGCTTTAGTCCTGGTTTAGCCCCAGTTTAGTCCTGGTTTAGTCCTGCTTTAGTCCTCGTTTAGCCCTGGTATAGTGCTGCTTTAGTCCTGGTTTAGTCCCGGTTTAGTCCTGGTTTAGCCCCGGTATAGTCCTGCTTTAGTCCTGGTTTAGTCCTGGTTTAGCCCCAGTTTAGTCCTGGTTTAGTCCTGCTTTAGTCCTCGTTTAGCCCTGGTATAGTGCTGCTTTAGTCCTGCTTTAGTCCTGGTTTAGTCCTGCTTTAGTCCTCGTTTAGCCCTGGTATAGTGCTGCTTTAGTCCTGGTTTAGTCCCGGTTTAGTCCTGGTTTAGCCCTGGTATAGTGCTGCTTTAGTCCTGGTTTAGTCCCGCTTTAGTCCCGGTATAGTCCTGCTTTAGTCCTGCTTTAGCCCTGGTATAGTCCTGCTTTAATCCCGCTTTAGTCTTAACCCTCTTTCTCTTCACTCCACACATGTTCATTCATACTTTTGCTGCCTTCAGTTGGAATCTACAAAGTAAAACCCCATGAAAACAGAGAAAACGAACATTAAATGAAACATGTGTCCAAACATTTAACTGGTAGATTATATTTTCTCCCATTTTACCCGTTTTGTTTCCTCTTTTTTCCCGCGCAGCAGCAGCAGCATGATCACAGACAAACAGCCGTGGTCGAGTCTTTAGCCCCGTCAGCCTCTGCTCTTTATCCTGCATGACGTCCTGTGGTGGATTTACTCTGGGGTCAGATGTGCTTGTAAACCGGGTCCAGTTAACCCCTCGTGTGTGGGATGGCTGCTGTGTTTCCCTCCCTGTCGATCCTATTTGTGGAGCGACGCATTTAAGCTGATTTTGTGGTTCGGCCTGTCGTGTTTTTCCTCTCTGTTTTTTTTTTCTGACGTTGCAGCATGGTGAATATGAAAATGGGGGAAGGAGGGTGGATCTGTCAGAAATGTCAAATAGTTCACGAGCAGTGAGTCAGCAGAGGAAAAGCATGAGATTGACAACCTGAACTTTGCCTGAATGTTTATAAAAAGGAAGATTATGCAATTAAAGGTCCGATATTACGCAAAACTGACTCGTGTGAGATTTAAGACGTGTTTTAATGCTGTTATCTCCTCAAAAACAGACCTGGAGTTGTGTTTTGTTTCATTCACACATGTTTAAGTAACATCTCCAAAGCTCAAAACGCTCTGTTCCACCTCGTGATGTCATCAAGTGGTAGTTTTCAAATCAACAGCTGCATTTTTACCTTTATTTCAGTCGAGATTCGCAATTCCAGGGCTGAAATCATCCAAATGATTCTAGAAATGAAGGCGTGTGGAGCTAAAAAACACAGTGGAGCACTTCCTGTATCACCACACGATGACATCACAAGGTGGAACGGAGCGTTTTCAGTTTGAGAGAAGCAGGGTTTGTGTGTTAAACATGTGTGAATGAAACAAAAAAACACAACTCCAGGTCTGTTTGTGACGAGGAAACAACATTAGAACATAAAATATAGCGTAACATGGGCCCTTTAAATATTTACAAATCTTAAATACTGTCCATGATGCATTATGTAACATTTCTGGTGGAGCGCCGGCCGCCTGTTTGTCTCCATGGCGATGTTATTGCTTTATCTGGAGTGTTCCACAGTATTGCATTAAGCATCTATCGTGCATTTATCAAATCAAAAGTGTTTTACTGCAAATAAATAAATAAAAATAATAACAGAGACTTGGACACCTTCCTGGAGAGATGTTCTGGACATGTCCCACCAGGAAGAGGCCCCGAGGAAGACCCAGGACACGCCGGAGGGACTATGTCTCTCGGCTGGACTGGGAACGCCTCGGGATCGTCCTGGAAGAGCTGGAACTCCTGAAACCGCGACCCAGACCCGGATAAAGCGGAAGAAAATGATGGATGGATAATAGAGACGCACCGACCCAATGTTTTCAGTTCCAATACTGATTCTGATGCTCCCGAAACTCGATATCAACCGATACCAGTGCAGGGACGGAAAATGGCGTTTATTTCCTAAAAAACGACATTAACGTAAGACAGAAGTGATCCACGATGGAGCTGTTTTTTACCTTTTAAATAACGACAAAAACAGCTTTGTATCAATAAAAATTCAAACATTATGAGTTTGCTGGACCGACCACGAGCAGTAAATCATCTTATTACATCAGTTTATATGATATATTTATGTTCCAATCAGGATATCGACTGATCCGATATTTGGAAGCCGATATTGAATCATTTTAAGAAGACTCCTGCACACTCCTGCCTCACTCTCGCTTCACTTTTATTAACACATTTTCTGATACCTGAAGAAGACCAGAGGGACCGAACCGTTTTGATAAAAGTGAACTAAGAGTGAAACAGGAGCGTGCAGGAGTTTTCTTCAAACGTTTCAGTCAGACACTTCTCCTGTCGCACCTGTCGCCCCGTCAGGTGCACAGAGTCGGCACAGAAACAAAGCCGATATCTGATCTAGAAATGTTTCAGTATCGGTGCAGATATTTGACCCCAGCATCAGATCAGAGCATCGCTAATAAAAAAAAACTTGGAAAAACTTGCTGTGAGGGGCTTGCGTCTTCACAGATCTAACCTGTAATTTGGCTTGTCCTGCTTGTTTCCATGGAGATAGATACGTTTGCTGCACAATATCACAAATACTGACTACGGAATGATCATTATTAAGAAAATAAGTCAAATGAAACAAAAGGTAGATATTAATTTTGTCTTGCTGGAGTCTCTGTTAAGTTTTCATTTTGACTTTTTTACTAAAAGCAAAAGTTAAATCTGTAAACTGGACAAAACGTCTCGGTCTTCGTCCTCGCCGCTTCTTCAGTTGGACTTGACGTAAAGACGTGTTTATTTTAGTTTTTATTTAAATAAATTGTGCCAAAACGTATTTAAAAAATCACATTATAGTCAAATCAAACACTGCGTCTTCATAACCTATAATCAATCTCTACTTAATGCCATACTGTGGAACCTTCCAGACAAAGCAATAACATCTCAGGAACATCTCAGCTCGTGGCGAATGGACCTCCCTCCGTATGAAAAGTTCCATAATGCCGCTTTAACCCTCTGCGTCCTGACTGAGCGTGTCTTGTGTTCTCAGAGGAGTCCGTGGACAGCGACGACGACGATAACCTCTCTCAGGTGATGCGACAGCGAGCGACGATCCCATGGCGGTCCTGCGGCACGTACCTGTCCTCCGCCGGGGTCCTGCTGCTCAGCCTCCTGCTCCTGTCCCAGCTCCTCAAACACTCGCTCATGGTCGCCATCGACTACTGGCTGGCGCACTGGACGTCCCGCGTGATCTCCGCCAAGATTGAAGCCACAGCTCGGAATTGCTCCATTGTCCAGGTGAGAGGGAGGCGATTGAGAACGCTGGGAATGTTCTACAGTGGAATATTCACTGGTTACCATGGTGACGCAATGCACTGCTCAAGTTAGTTTAATCTGAGTTTTATTTTAACACACTCGGACCATAAAGAGCTGACTTGGAGATTATTTGTGCTGTTAAACAAGTTCTTTACACATACAATTACAGTCAAAAGCTAGTTAGCATTAGCATTAGCATTAAAACACGTTAGCAAACACGGTCAGAAATGTGCTGAAATAGTCCGACACTCAAGAAAAACTACAAAATCGATTGAAACAACACATTTTCCGGAGTCTGTGATCAATCCGAGCCTGTTTGTGTTTGATTTCCAACAAAAAGTGAGAGCGACTAACTGAAAAACTGTTAATGCTAATGCTAATGCTAACTAGCTTGTGACTGTAATTGTATGCGTAAAAGACTTGTTTAACAGCACGAATCATTTCTAAGTCAGCTCTTTATGGTCCGATTGTTAAAATAAAACTCAGATTAAACTAACTTGAGTAGTAGAGCTTCAGACAGAGCAGTGCCTCCAGTTAGCGTCACATTGATGACATTAACTGTGAAGAATTAATAGGTTTCGTTGGAAAACATGGAGGACAGTGGCTTATATATGGGTAACTCTATGGTACATTCACTTTAATTATTTGGGATCTGCTCCACAAATTTGCCGTTTTAATCCCGTCTTTGTGATTGAAAAACGACTCCACTTTCTGAAGCTACTGTGAAAAAAATTAATTCACTTTTACATTTATACTGACAGATACAAGACCAGCATTTGTTTCATGTGGACACGCCCAGTAATTACAGAAATATTAACACTAAACCACAGAATTCTGACCTGTCTTGAATGGTGAAAAGTCCTCAAAATGGCGTCTGTAAACAAGAAGTTGAAACCTGTGAATTTATTTAAAGGGGCCGCGTTACGCTAATTTCAGATCCACGTTCTAATGTTGTTTCCTCGTCACAAACAGACCTGGAGTTGTGTTTCGTTTCATTCGCACATGTTTAACACACAAACCCGCGTAACAACATCAGAAAACGCTCTGTTCCACCTTGTGATGTCATCGTGTGGCGATACAGGAAGTGCTCCGCTGTGTTTTTAACTCCACACACCTTCATTTCTAGCATCATTTGGATCATTTCAGCGCTGGAATTGCCCATTTTTACTGAACTAAAGGTAAAAGTTAGCTTAAAAACTACCACTTGATGACATCACAAGGTGGAACAGAGCGTTTGGAGATGTTACAGACTAATAATGCACTAATCATTTTGCATAATATAGGAACTTTATACTCTAGAGATTCTGAACTCAGCCTGTACAAAGTAGTTTTCCCGTGTTTTCTGCGTGTCATGCCAGCGGAGTTACATAACCGATTTTGTGTAATTCCCGAGTGAATATCCGCTGAGCTGAGACGACCTAGAGCGCCGCCAGCTCCAGATGGACAGTTCGCTCGTGCCCGGGATGACGGCGGCGGCGGTGGCGTTCTCTATTTAAATGTGATGAATAGAAAGTGACATCGTTGGGGTCAATATTATGATGAGGGTAAAGGATATTTTCACACACATTAAGCAATAATCTTTAAACAGAGATGGAGGAAGTATGCAGTGTTGTTACTTAAGCAAAAGTACAAATACAGGAGCAAAATACTCAAGAAAAATTACAAGTATCATGAAAAATCTGCTCAAGTAAAAGTATTGAAGTAAAGTACCTGTTTAAAAATGTACTTAAAGAGTAAAAAGTAAAAGTATTTCTTGTAGATTTTGGGTCTTATAAATCTTCAAATGTGGAGATTTTAATAAAGATTTGAGATGAATTTTGTTCAGTAGAAACAACTGGAATCAATGTTTTTATTCTAGCTGTTTGTATATGTTTTTATTTGTATATTTTTATTTGCTTAAATGCCGTGCTGTACAAGTAATAAAGTAGAAATTACTCAAGTAAAATTTTGAGGTATCTGCACTTTAAAAATACAAATGGGTTGTAGAATTTAAATGTATTTTTCACATTTTGACTTGATTAAAACATTGAAATCTTGATTAAAAGTTAAGTCTGGGGCTTAGCTGGTAAATAACTATATCAATGCTCAAACTTAAAGGGATACTTTTACTTTTACTTTTACTTAACTACATTTGAGAGCAGTGTCTGTACTTTCTACTCCACTATTTCTGAACAGGACTGAAAAGTAAAAAGTACTTTTCATACAATTTGAGGGGTTATTTTTACCATGTTCATGGAAAAATCTTGACTAGTTTTTGAGTTCAAACTTCGACTTTGAGCAAAACAAAAATAAATACACAAAATTCATGAAAAAAAAAAAGAAACTGAATTATTAGTATTAGTAGTAATTATAAAACTAATAATATTATAGTAGTTATTATAGTATTTTTACTGTGACCAAAATATATCTAATTTTGAATCAGTATCTCTACATTTACCCTTTAACAAATGAACGCTTGTGTGAAATACTTTTACTTTTTACTCTTTAAGTACATTTTTAAACAAATACTTTTACTTAAGTAGATTTTTTCATGTGATACTTTTACTTTTACTTGAGTAACTTTGCGCCTGTGTATCTGTATTTTTACTTAAGTAACAACACTGAGTACTTCACCACTTCCATCACTGTTTAAAACATGAACGTGTTAAAAATAAACCCAAAAAATAACAAAAATACTTTTACTTTTCAGTCCTGTTAAAAAATGCAGTGGAGCAGAAAGTACATATACTGCTCTCAAATGCAGTGAAGTAAAAGTAAAAAGTATCCACTGTAAACTGTACTTAAATAAAGCACAGATACCTACAAATTTGACTTGAATACAGTACTTTAATACTTTTACTTCCACATTCCACCACAGTTTTCTTTAAGCAGTTCACATGATGCGGAAACTTTGTTAATAAATGTAAAATAAAATGAATAATACATGTAATAGAGCTGGGATTAATCCACTAATTGTGACGAGTTACTAAAAAACAGCCTTAGTCATATTTTATTAATCATTTTCTGGATTATAACGGTAAAAACAACTCTTGATTAAATATTAAATAGTAAATATTCTCTATAGAAGCCTTCAAAAATTCTATAAACCAATACAATCGTTTGACTAATCCGTATTTAATCATATAAGTAACTGAAATAACAAAATACTGGGATCATTTGAGGCCGTACATAAGAGTATAATGAAAATGCTTCACTAATCCACACGACCCCTGCAGGCGAGGCCCAGAACTGCACGTGCGTTTAAACCATTACAGTCATGTCCAACACAAACACAAAGGTTAAGCTCTGTTTGGGGCCGCTCTGGCTGTCGGCAGGTTATCGTGTTCCAGGACAATGTATTCTCCCGTGTGTTCGTCCGTCGAGCGCTAAATGCCAGACCGGCTCACGTTTCAATTATGTCACACGGAGGTTACAGACAGATTGGATTCTCCGTAACAACGCTCAACCCGCTGTGATATATTCAGTGTGCGATGCCAGGGATGACTGCTCTGGCTTAGCTCTCGTTTGGCGTTTTTATCTTATCTGTATTCGGATGTAGTCCCCTGTACGGCGAGCGGCCAGGGACACTCAAGAGTCCCGCTGCGTTATCGGACACATTACTGCCACTTCACATAACTGTCCTGCACCCGCTGACCGAGCAGAGGAGTGGGAAAAGTGCAGGAAGTTTGGACCTAAGACGACGAGAATCTACATATATGAGGCGTTTTCCGAGTCTAGACAAATACGACACGCTGAATATAAAATGTAATCATGATTTTTGGACTTTTCGGACTTTCTGTGAGCTTAAAGTATTTGATTTTTTAAGTGTGACAGAGCTGTGTTCCTTGGGACGACAGGAAGTAACATAAACCCCGGTGGTAAAAGGGTAAATACTGTAAGCGGCTTTTAATTATAAAGCAAATGTGAGTGTTACAACTGTCGTAAACGTAGAGTTATACAGTTGTCACTCGCTATATCGCGGTTTCGCTGTTTCACGGATTTTTCCCTGCTTTTTTACAGCGTATGATGGTGCATTGTGTTCTGCGTCCTGATTGGCTAAGAGACTATAGACCATTGTCCATCACTCTCCTTTTATTTGACGTTTTAACATTTATTTGGGTCATCTTGTTTATTACTTTGTACTTATTTTATTAACCATGAATATTATTTATCATATTATGTTGGATACATTATTTACTTTCTTCATAATAATATTGGTTCCTACTTATTGTTTCGGTACAGCGCATTTGAGGAGCGCACCGATAAAAATGTAACACGAGATGAGACGAGTGAAGTTGTTGCATAAAGTCGAGCTGTAACTGTCCTGATGTGTTGGTTTATTTAAGCAAAGAAGAAGCAAGAAAATACATCAAATTAAATCAAACTGTGACCAACAAACCGCAGCCTCAAGAGACTGAACGGAACAATATATTAGAGTCAAATTTACATAAACGTTGGATCTCAGTGTGACTCTGAAGTGCTGTACGTTTGCGATTTGTTTTCTCCCCAACAAAACCCACAACGTCGATGAAACGTTCTGCACCGACAAAGACGCCTACGAAGGTTTGAACTTTGAGAGAGTTTAAACGAGAGAGAAATGTGAGAAAATGTTAACGCCTGTGTGAGAAAAGTGTATAAAGTGTGTGGTGAGGGGTTTTACAGACAAAAACATAGAGAATAATAGTGAAAAATAAACTGACTACTTCACGGATTTCGCCTGTTGTGGGTTATTTTTAGAACGTGACCCCCACGATAAACAAAGGACCAAGGTTCAGCCGATTAAATAACAAAACGAGGCTCAACGAGTTCCAAACTGGTACAACACAAATCACAAAAGACCAAAACAAAACCGTCTCAGAACTAATTCACCGGACTTAAAGTGTCTCGATTTTACAAGGTTAAAGTTCCAACAGTTCCAGCAGAATCCAGCAGCTCCGAGTGGCAGGGGGCGGGTCCTTTTAAGGCGTGGCAGCGGCAGGTGAAGGCGCGGGAGTGACCAGGCTCTGGGACGTCGCGCCAGTCGACACCAATCGAGCCAGCGCGCGAGCAAAACACCAACCGCAGGAGAGGACTGTCGCTTCAAAGCTCGCAGAAACAGATCGGGCGTAGGAGGAGCTGGAGACCAAGCGCTGTGACACTAAGCGTAGATTAAACCAGTTGTTCTCAAACTTTTCACGGCCTTCACGTGCCACCAGAGATAAACCAGGTCTATAATAAACTATTCAAAGTTTACATTAAGGCTAAACCGGGATTATAATTTTCCATCACTATACCAGCGCTAAATAAGGCCCAAGCCAAAAGAAAGATTTACTAGTAATTGTTCAGCTTATTTTAATGCTTAATATTTTTATTTAAATCTATTTTTCTTGTAAGGAATTCAAGATTTTTTGGATTTGTGCACTGGCATTCAGGGCTGAACCATGTTGGCTCCTATTGCTGTTCCACTCTCTTTCTGTGTGTGATGGTTTATGAAAACGAAACTAATTTAAAACGACTCCTGCTCAGTCAACAGAACAAAACAAACATACAGAGAAACACCACCATATCCGGTCTAAGTAGTGTTAAATACCACGGACAAGAGGTGGTTTCGGTCTAGTCTTAAACTGCATTAATGACTGAAAGGATCTGACAGGCAGAGGGCGCTGTTCCATAGTCTGGGCGCTGCCACAGAAAAGGCTCTATCCGTTGACCTCTGACCTCAGGGCTCTGGGTGGAGTCTAGAGCTGCAGTAAGTGACACATTTAAACACAGTTATTACACTTATTATGCATGAGCTTAAATTTCCACGTTATCTCCAAGTTTTCTCCATAGACTGTTTATATAAATGGACATAGCTAACCTGCTAGCCACCGCGTTACAAACAGGAAGTGAGCATGGGTGCGCTTCCTGCTCCATCGGTTCCGGCTCCAATTCACTTTACATTGAAAATCTGTGTCCTCTCTCTGTACCTGCTGCTGTCGGACTCGTCATTTTGGTCTTAAATGTTCATATTAACCCACTCTGCATGATCCTGGAGTTTATTTTTATTTTTTTATATTGTGTTTATTTATTTATTTTGTTATTTTGAGTTTTTGTTTTTATTTTTTTTAATCATTTTTTTTATCTGTATTATTATTATTTTATTATTATTTTTTTTTAGGTTTTTTTTTTTTAAAGTTTATTTTCTTTTTTCTTTTTTTTCTTTTTTCTATTTTTAAACTGTGTCCTCTCTCTGTCTCTGCTGCTGTCAGACTCGTCATTTTGGTCTTAAATGTTCATATTAACCCGCTCTACATGATACTGGGTTTTTGAGTTGTTGTTTTTTTTTTTTTTGTTTTTTTTTTTTTGTTTATTTATTTATTTTTTTGTTAATTTGAGTTTTTGTTTTTAGTTATTTTTATCTGTATTTTTTTATCTGTATTTTTTTTTTTAAAGATATTTTTAGGTTGTTTTTTTTTTGTTTATTTTCTTTCTTTTTCTTTTCGTTTTTGTTTTTTTTTTTTTTTTTTTTTTTTTTTTTTTAGATCATTTTCAGTTTTTTTGTTTTGTTTTTTGTTTTTAAACTGTGTCCTCTCTCTGTACCTGCTGCTGTCAGACTCATTTTGGTCTTAAATGTTCATATTAACCCTCTACATGATCCTGTGGTTTTTATTTCACTATTGTGTCTGTAAATCAAAATATGAACATTAATAACAGACAAATCAGGCCCTTCTTTCCCTGAGGTCATTCCCGCTAGTGTTAGCAACAGGTTTGATTGACAGCGTTGCTAAGCGGGAAGGGGCGTCATCTTCAACAACCTCACTCCTGATTGGCTCTTTAGTTGCTATGATACTCGTGGTCAGAATTCCAAATATGAAACTCAGCTCCAAATTCGCCGCTGTAACTGCTCTCGCAACGATGAGCTTTGAGAATTTATTGGAGCTGAACATTGTGGGTGACGTCACACTCACGACCATAGATTCATTTTTTATTGTTTTTTTTTGTTCTGTATTGGACAAACTCATGCGCTGAAACTATAAAATTACTCAAAACTGTTCCTTAAACGACTTGGTTTCGTCGGAGGAGGCGAAAAACAACATATTTCTGATCTTACTGAACCATTTCCTCCACAGCTTGACGCCAGCCCTTCTGATTAATTCCGCCCCTAATTAAAACTAAACAATCTCGTCTTTGTTTCCAGGACTGCGGCTTCAGTCACTCATGGTACCTGTCCATCTTCAGCGTCCTGTGTTGTCTGGGGATCATCTTGTGTTTGGCGACCTCGGTGGCGGTGGAGTGGACCGGGCACAAAGTCGCCAAAGAGCTGCACCACAACCTGCTGAACAAGATCATCCTGGCGCCCATGAGGTAAGAGCGACGAGGGGAGTAAAGGACGGCTCTTTCACCTCATTAGCCTAACGACCATCTGCTTTCTAAACATAACGTCGACAGGGTATCGCTCAGACAAACAAACTTCAGTAAATGTGTGTGCTCAGAAACACGGCTCAGTGCACGGCTCCATATTTCACATCTCATTTAATTTAAATGGACCGGCTCACGACTCACGGCTCACGGCTCACGGCTCACGGCTCACGGCGGTGCCAATACGGAGCGTTCTGTCTGCTGCTCGTGAACTTCAGGGCTGGATCTTTCCCCCCAAAGCTTCTCTTCGCAATTTTTAGACATTGCAAAAACTATAATCTAACTACGGTATGAAAGTGAGCAGAGGGGGGCTTGCTTTTCCACAAACCTGCTTCTTATTTGATCGTTTTTTTCCATAAAAATGTTGTTTCTTTGGCTATAATCTTCTACAGAACAGCAGAAACTTATCTATCTCCCTGGAGAATGTTCCCAAATAAGGTTTTAACTTTTTTTTATTCGCTTAGAAATAAAAAGATGGACATGATGCTCCCGGAAAATTACACCACCTTTGAAAAAATAAAACTGCAAGTAGGAGCGTGCAAAAATATTGAAATATCGATATATCGTATTGTTTAATTTAATGGTACAGTATCGATATCGTGGGCTGCTGAGTATATTTTTTGTATTTTTTTTCCAAATTATTCAGTCACTGTGTTACATTTTTGTGGCTGTTTAGAGGAAAGAAACTCGTCATTTGACATTTGATTCACTGTTTTGACGATTAAAACAGGTTTATTTCATATTCACTTTTAGTTTAACAAAGACTTTTAGCATCACAATTGATTTAGTCGATATGTTTTGATCGTTTAGAGTCGTTAAACTGCACATGTCTCTGTGTAAATGTAAATGTGGAGCTCGTATAAACTGTGGATGAATGATATTGACATGTGGAACAGTCTGATGTGTTTTTATTGTCGGTAAAATCCACAAAACAAAACGCACTTTATCTTCATTCATCTTCAATAAATGAAAGATAAACAAAAAAATAAACACAATTAATATTTATTTTTTGTGAAAATGGGGTTGATCATTAAATGCCCCGAACGCTTTTATTTTTCACTGAATCGTATTGATTCGATTTGAAATATATCGTATTGTATTATATCGAATCGACAGTGCACTGTATCGAGATATGTATCGTATCGGCGACTTCTTAATGATTCCCAGCCCTAACTACAAGCGAGTATTTAATGTGAATTCAAAGTTAAACATGAGGTCAGTGCAAAGAATGTGATCAGATTATCCTTAAATAACTCAGTCTCTTTAAGGTAAATGTCACATTTTTATACAGCAGGTGGGTTAAGTGTCTTGCCCAAGGATACGACGACAGTGTTCATCTGTAAAAGCGGGATTCGAACCGCCAACCGTCAGACCAGCAGATCTGACACTCAACAAACTGAACTACTGTCGCTCATCTTTATAATATTTGCACAAAACTGGACACTTTATAACACCAGTCACTTTAATAAGTCGTGTTTACACTGTTGTTCTGATGCTGCTGTTGTGTATATTTTCTACCTTTAAGTATTTTATTAGATTTTTGAGCATATCTTTTTTAACTTCGTGCATGCCCTTATTTGTATTTGTATTTATTCAGTGTGTTTTATGTTTTATGTTGCACTTTATCACCAAAATAAGTTCCTAGTTTGTGAACTGGGAGGATTCTGATTCTGATTACCATTTATTTCCATTTTTATCCAGGTTTGTGCAGCTAGCTTGGCGTTAGCATGCAAACCGCGTCTGCAGATCTCGTTAAATATCTTTTCTCGGGGGGGAGTTTCATTATTTATCACGATTCACATTCAGCTCATGTTTCTGCATCAATAACACACATTTTTGCACTTGGACAGGCTGTTTGAGACCACTCCGCTCGGCAGCATCCTGAACAGGTTTTCCACAGACACAAACACCATCGACCAGCACATCCCCACCACCCTGGAGTGTCTGAGCCGCTCCACCCTGCTCTGCGCCTCCGCTCTGGGGGTCATCTCCTACGTCACCCCCGTCTTCCTCATCGCGATGCTGCCCCTCGCCATCACCTGCTACTTTATACAGAAGTACTTCAGAGTGGCGTCCAGGTAAGACGTAGAATAAACCCCCTTCAGTCACAGCAGATAAACAGAACCATTTGAGTCTGGATTTAAAAATTGTCAAAGTAGAGGCCTGAGTCGCATCTTTAGGAAGAATGTTTAGTCCTGGTTTAGTCCCGGTTTAGTCCTGGTTCAGTCCTGGTTTAGTCCCAGTTTAGTCCCAGTTTAGTCCCGGTTTAGTCCCGGTTTAATCCCGGGTTTAGTCCTGGTTTTCATCCTGGTTTAGTCCTACTTTAGTCCTGCTTTAGTTCTGGTTTAGTTCTGCTTTAGTCCTGGTTTAGACCTGCTTTAGTCCTGCTTTAGTTCTGGTTTAGTCCTGGTTTAGCCCTGGTTTCGTCCCGGTTTAGTCCCGGTTTAGTCCCTGTTGGGTCCTGGTTTAGACCTGGTTTAGTCCTGGTTTAGTCCTGGTTTAGACCTGCTTTAGTCCTGCTTTAGTTCTGGTTTAGTCCCCGTTTAGTCACGGTTTAGTCTCAGTTTGGTCCTGCTTTAGACCTGCTTTAGTCCTGCTTTAGTTCTGGTTTAGTCCCGGTTTAGTCCCGGTTTAGTCTCAGTTTGGTCCTGCTTTAGACCTGCTTTAGTCCTGCTTTAGTTCTGGTTTAGTCCTGGTTTAGTCCTGGTTTAGTCCTGGTTTGGTCCTGGTTTAGTCCTGGTTTGGTCCTGGTTTAGTCCCGGTTTAATCCTGGTTCAGTCCTGGTTTAGTCCCGGTTTGGTCCTGGTTTAGTCCTGGTTTAGTCCTGGTTTAGTCCTGGTTTGGTCCTGGTTTAGACCTGGTTTAGACCTGCTTTAGTCCCGCCTGACACTTTGTTTCTGTGGACCAGGGGGCTGTTTGGTGGTTGGATAAATAAGTGAGGGATTTATCACAGAATAGATTTACCCTGAGCACATTTGAGCCTTAACCTCCCGGTGTGTCAAAGGAGCGTTTGATTTGATTTCCCGCCGCTGTTCTTTGTGTATCAGGGACCTGCAGCAGCTTGAAGACAGCACCCAGCTGCCCCTGCTCTCACATTTCTCTGAGACAGTGGAAGGCCTCACCACAATAAGAGCCCTCAGGTGAGACATCAGACGACACACACAGAAATAAAACCCTAAAAACCCCCCTAATGGCCTCTTGTGTTTGACAGGTACGAGCCGCGCTTCAGACAGAGGTTACTGCAGTTCACCGACGCCAACAACATGGCCTCTCTGTTCCTCACGGCGGCCAACCGTTGGCTGGAGGTCCGCATGGTAATGATGTTTTTGTCAAGCTCGTGTGTCATTTGCTAAACAACAGCTGCCATGGATTTTCTACTGTTATCGGTAAATGCTCCCTCTGTTGGAACGATAAATATATATTGATATTGATATTTTATGTATGCAGCAGGAGGAGGAGTGTTAACGTAGAAGTCGCTCTGGAACAGCCAAAAAATGCATAATAATCAAGAAAAAAATATATATAAGTCATAAGTCGCACTGGACTATAGGTCGCATTATTGGGGGAAATTTATTTTACAAAATCCAAGACCAAGAACAGACATTTTATCTTTAAAGTCAAGTTCTAATAATAATAATAAAATGTGGAACAACAGGCTGAATATCAGTACATCACGCTAACGTAACACATTTATATTTATTCAGCTCCATGAAGCACAGACAGAACTGAACACGTGTCTGGTTTGTTAACGTAAGATATTAACAGTTAATCAGATAAATAAAGCAGAAAAAACAAGCAACAAGTTTACTCTGGATCTCACGATTTTGTTTTAGGGGCGTTTTTGTTCAGTGTTTCTCTTTGTCTTTTAAATCACCGTAATGTTGAAATGTTAAATGTTCAGTTGTTCAAGAGGAGGAGACACTGGTACAAGTCTAGATGTGAATAATAATAATAATAATAATAATAATAATCAATAAACAAGATGTGAACTTATATATTTGAATAATTTCACATATAAGTCGCACCCCTGGATGAACTATGAAAAAAGTGACACTTATAGTCCAGAAAATGCAGTAGTAGTAAATGTTGGTAGTGTTTGAAAAATCTCAACTGGACAAAAAGTTGTAGGAGTGACTTTTTGTCCAGTTGACAGATTAATTCTTTTTTTTATTTTTTTTATTTACTATGGATAATTCCTGGACGACTAAGGGATTCCACAGACATTTACTAACTTTAAGTAACTGTATTCTGGTAAAGTTACTCTTAGTTAGTTTCTTCAAATCCAAGGAATACACTGTGGTACTTGATCACACAATTTAGGCTTCGAAATCCACAATATTAGAGGGAAAAATTGAAAAAAAAACCAAAACTGCTCTAGTGGTTGCGGCAGGTGTGATTTTAACTTCTCTAATGTGTGAAAGGAAATGAAACAACGAACAATAAAACAAACGTTAAACTGTTTATAATCCTATGTTGTGTTTTTACTGTATAATTTAAACGCAACTCAATGTAAAAGTATCGAAAGTATTCAAAATGCAGTAATCTGATTGGACCTTGTACCGAAATAAATGACAAAATACAGATGTTCAATTTTCTGTGGATCGATTTTCAAAGTGCTCTTGTCATCACTGATCGCTGGTCACGTGGAACTGCCTGTGAAAATGAATTAACTTGTGTAACTATGTTTTTTTTATGCTTTGAAAAACATTTCAACAATTTTTTGGGAAATTTCAACACTGTTTAGATGCAACGTTTAGGCCTGAATAAGAAAACCAGAGGATATTTACTTGCAGTTACACCAACTGACCACTAAATTAACCCCAATGGAGTGTGGCAGCAGAGAGCACATTTAAACCAACGCATTAAAGAGAAAGTTGTGTTTTAGTAGCTGTCCACTGCAGTGACCGCTGTGCACCAGAGGGTTAACTGATGCTTAAAACACTGAAACTGACACAGGAGGGACACATGTTTCCGTCTGTCCGAGTAAAGCGTTCCCTGTTTTTCCTTCAGGAGTACATCGGAGCGTGTGTCGTGTTGGTGGCGGCCGTCGCGTCCATCACCAACTCCCTGTACAACCACCTCTCCACGGGCCTGGTGGGACTCGGACTCACGTACGCGCTCATGGTAAGAGCCGCTCCCAGAAGAACAACAGTGTTTATGTGAAGATGATGATGATGATGATGATGATGATGATGATGATGATGATGATGATGATGATGATGATGATGCGTTGGATTCATATAGCGCCTTTGCTCTCTGGGGGTGAGACGGTCTGTGTGCGACTCCAGCCCCTCTGTGTGTGATCAAACGCTCTGGAGTTTAAGTCGCTCCAGCTGAAAAAACATATTTAAGTTGCACTGGACTATAAGTCTGGACTAGACTTTCTTTCCCTCATTTTCTTTCTTTCTTTGTTTCTTTCTTTGTCTTTTTTTGTTTGTTTGTTTGTTTGTTTTTTTCTTTCTTTTTCTCTATTTTTCTTTATTTTTCTTTCCCTCTTTTTCTTTATTTCTTTGTCTTTTTCTTTTCTTTCTTTTTCTCTCTTTATCTTTCTTTCCTTTCTGTCTTTTTCTTCCTTTCTTTTTCTTTCTTTCATTTTTACACCGCTCTTTTCCGCACGCACGCTCGCACACACACATTCATGCACTCACACAGACACACTCACCCCCACACACACATTCATACACACCCCCTCACACACACACCCCCACACACCCCCACACACCCCCACACACACACACCTTCATACATACACTCACGCACACACACACACACCCCCACCCACACATTCATACACACACTCACACACACTGGGGTCGAGGTGGATTCAGTGTCTTGCTCAAGGACACAGCGTCAGTGTTGATCTGTTTAGACACACATCAGTTTGATTCTTCTCAGTCTCGTCTCAGGCTTTGAGACGGGACGTTCTTAAGGTGGAAGCGTCAAAGCGAAGTGTTAAATGCAAAAAGTTGTATTTAAATGTAAAGAAAATGAAGCAAACATGTTTTTTTTTCATGATGTCCGGTTTATAAAATGTTTTTTCGTGCTAATTCATCTTCTAAATCTACACGGTTGTTATCGGCCGACGAAAGACCTTAAGACGACACATGAGTTTGCTGTTTATACTTGACTCTGTGCCAAGTGTGTGTCCCCGCGGTGACTTTAACCCTCTGTCCTCCTGCTGTCTCTGTGGATCAGGTGTCCAACTACTTGAACTGGATGGTGCGTAACTTGGCAGACATGGAAGTGCAGCTCGGCTCGGTCAAAAGAATCAACGGCCTTCTCAAAACGGAGCCAGAGAATTATGAAGGCCTGCTCAGTGAGTCCTCATCAAACATCTGCGAAGCTTTGAATCTGTACAAAAGTCAACACAAAAACTGAAATAAATGTTTTCCTTTGCGCTTCTCTCATCTGTGAAATGAGTCAGTCACATGGTTTATTCTGCGTCAGCTCAGCCCCAAAGACATGTTTGTTTTTTGTTTTTTTAAATATTTTTATTGATGTGTAAACAATTATTACACTATACTGTCATTTAAAACAACAAATGCACTCACACCTTTTACATTTTTATATCACAAGAACTAGAACTTAAACAAATAATATAAGATAATGATGACAATAATACAAAAATAAATAAATTAAATAGTCACACAAATCTTGACTGTAAATAAATAAGAAGCACATCACGTAGTAAATAATAAAATAAAAAAGATAATAATAATAATAATAATGATAATAATGATAATGATGATAATGATAATAATGATAATAATGATGATAATAATAATAATAATAATAATAATAATAATAATAATAATAATGATAATACTGATAATAATGATAATAATGGCAATAATAATAATAAAAAAATAAATTAAATAGTCACACAAATCTTGACTGTAAATAAATAAGAGCATCACATAGTAAATAATAAAAACATACAAATAATAAATAATGATAATAATAATAATAATGATAATAATAATAATAATGATAATAACAAATCAAGTTTTACACATAAAAGAAAAGTGGGGGGTGGAGTTTGGCTTAGACAGTTTCAAGTCAAATTGTTGCCACTAACTATAAAATTTGTTTACAATCCTCTTCTTGGAATGTCTAACCTTCTCTACATAACCTCATTAATCCACGGAGCGCTGGTGGGGATTTCTTGATTTCCAATGTAAGAGGAGATGGCGTCTCGTAACACGAGAGGCAAACGCTAAAACCTGTAGCTGTAAAGTCGAATATGGAGGGAAGTCTTCTGGACGACCAAAGATGGCCACATATAAAGAAACATCAATTGTTTTTGACAGACTCTGGACATGACATCAAAATAAACCGTCCAGAAGGTTGTAAAAAAAAATATATGTGCGGTTACAAGGGGATCCACCACGCCGGTCACAAACACGTCTTTGCACATAAATCATAGCGGTTACATGGTAATCGCCAGGCTCTCGTTCGTGTTTGTGGTCTTGGGTCTAAAACCTCCTCTCGTGTCGTCCTCAGCTGTATCTCAGGTCCCGGACGGCTGGCCTCACGAGGGAGAGATCAAAATCCAGAATTTAAGTGTCCGCTACGACGCCACTCTGAAGCCTGTTCTCAAAAACGTCAACGCTCACATCAGCCCCGGACAGAAAGTGAGTAAAACAACAGCAAATGAGAAAAATGAAGCTTTGATAATGTTGAAATTAAAGATGTATTGTGGTTTATTCGAGGTATTTTCTATAAAACTGCAACATGCCGTATTTTTTGGACTATACGTCGCTCTGGAGTATAAGTCGCACCAGCCAAAAAATGCAAAACGATGAAGAAAAAACATATATAAGTCGCGTTTTTGGAGAAATTTATTTTTGCAAAATCCGAGACCAAGAACAGACATTTTATCTTTAAACTAAAGTTATAATAAAAACAATAAAATAGAGAACAACAGGCTGAATATCACATTAACACATTTATATTTATTCAGCGACATGAAGCACAGGCAGAACTGAACACGTGTCTGGTTTGTTAACGTAAGATATTAACAGTTAATCACATAAATAAAGTATAAAAAACTATAGTACAGGAGGAGTAGATACTGGTACACGTTATATATTTGAATTATTTCACGTATAAGTCGCGTCTGAGTATAAGTCGCACCCCCAAACTATGAAAAAACTCGGAGTTATAGTCCAGAAAATACGGTACATAGATTTTTATTTTACATTTTGTTCAATGTTAAAGGAAATATCGATCTAAAAATGCTGAACAGAAACAGGTTCACTGGTCAAAACTGCAGATCTGAGCTTTATATCGACATATCACTGTAGCTCGGGATGAACCGATACTGAACATTTTGCCGGATCGAGTATCGTGGATCAGATTTCAAGATATAAGTTCAGTCAACGTCTCATTTTGTTCGGTAAATTGTTGTATTTTTATAAAGCTGTTCTGTATTTACACATTTGGAACATGTTTTACCTTATGAAGTTTGCGTTTAAAGGAATGAAATGCTGTTTTCAGTCTCTGCGCTGGTATCGATCGATATCAGCGATCACCAGATTATCGAGATCGGTATCAGAACAGAAAAGAGCTGGATCGCTGCGTCTCGAACTATAACAAGCAGCAGATTTATATTTACTGTTTATTTGCTCTGTGACATTTTGTAACTCTACATTTTCGAGCTGGAGTCTGGGTTTTTTTTGTGGAATAATTACAACTAAATACAGAGCAATGCGCAGAGATAAGGGGTAGGTAAATACTGAAGTTTTCCGAGTATTCAAGCCTCAACTGCAGGACAATACTGCAATACTCAAAGAAGCATGAATTAAAAAAAAAAAATGGTTTGAGAGAGTTAAGGAAGCTATTTTTTGTTAGGAAAGAGAATCCTAACTTAAACAGGAATGGAGGCATCATCAGACCCAAAGCAAACAATAGAAACAAAGAGAAAAATAGGAGGGCCATTAAAGGTTGAATAGGGTCATTAAAGGCTGAAACCGGAGACAATAGCGGTTTAGAGTTTACGTGTCGTTAGCGTCTCCGAAAGACAAATATAAGGCAGTGTCCAGCAGTAATTTGACCAGAACTGAAGAAGCAACTTGTAGGAGTGAAGATGTTTGGCTGCTCGTCCAAGCCGCGGCTTGGACGAGCAGCCAAACATCTTCACTCCTACAAAGATTTGTCCAGTTGACAGATTTAAACTTCGTCTTTTGCTGCACATGAATAAAACAAAATATAACTCTGGGTGAAATAAAGATTGGGAATAGCAAAAGAAAAATTCAATTCTGTTTTGCTGCTCACTCAAACCGCTTCTTCTTCTTCTTCTTCAGTTCTGGTCAGATTCCTGCTGGACACTGCCTTATATCTGTCTGAAGGAGGCGCTAACGACACTGCGCTAACACATCTATTTGTTTACAGTTTCTGTTTGTTGGTTCGGTCTATTAAAGCGTGAGCTGTGCCTGAATCATATTTTGCATAATCGTTCAGGCCCTCACCTGTTAGCATACGGGCTAGCACTATTGTTTTCCTTGTTTTTCCTTGTTTTTTTATGTTTATCCTCAGTCCAGCTCCGTTTGTCAGCCTGTTCCGGTCCTTCTTTTCCATGTTTTTTCTTGCAGCTGCCGTTCATTTCCACATCAGGGTCGTCTATATAAACTCCCTCTGTTGTTGTTGATCTGTCAATAGAAACGCTCAATCTCTGTATTTGCACAAATCTGTTGTTTGCATTTCTACAGTCTTGTGTCCTGAACCTGTATTTATCCCTGTCTGAGGGATCTGTTCTTCAGTTTATTTTCCCAGCTTATCGAATCCCAAAAGTGTAAGAGATTGGTGTTGATATTAAATAAGACATTCCCTCAGTTGTTTATTGTCTTATTTGTCATATTAAGAATGATCTGTTTGATGGACATTTTCTGTGCATTTGAGTCCAGTTTAACCTGTGATAGATTTAGGTCTGAAGATCGAGTTATAAATAGGAGATAAATCATGTCTAAAGCCCCATTTCTGTTCAAAAATGGATTGTCTTTCTACACAAAAACTGTCTCTTTAACTCCCCTCATGGGTGAGCGGCTTTGGTTCATGTACAGAGTTACATTTTTGTTTTGTTTTGGATCATATCTGAAGTGTTACACAGACGTATCGATGGTGGAACAGTTAAAACCTCATTTACATAATACCTCCTCTTTATATTGTTTTCAGATTGGAATCTGTGGACGGACAGGAAGTGGAAAATCCTCATTCTCTCTGGCGTTTTTCCGAATGGTCGACATGTTTGAAGGTGAAACTGCAGCTTTTTAATAGAGATTTTCACGTTGAAGTGTTTGTGACGAGCTCAAAGTGAAATCTGTCGTTTGGCCGCAGGGAGGATAGTGATCGACGACATCGATATCGCCAAACTGCCCCTCCAGACCCTCAGGTCACGCCTGTCCATCATCCTACAGGACCCCATCCTCTTCAGTGGCACGATACGGTACGAGCCCTCTACACTTTTATTTCAATGAACAAACGTCTGTAACTGTGGAGATGAAACGTCTTTGTCTGAAACGATCCATCTTTTGTTGAAAAAAGACTTTGAAATGTTGAAAAAGCTGCTTTAATGAGTAAGTCGCTGCTCGGAGGTTTAAAGCAGATCTATTCTGCAAAATCCACTTTTCAGAACTTTTAACAGGTTATAGTTGTTTTCTTCTCCTTTACCTTCTTGAAGTTGTTTTTGGAGCGATTCATGTTTGAATAATCTTTAATCGCTTTAGTTTCCCCCTTGGAGATTAATAAAGTGTCTATCAATCTATCTATCAATATATCTATTTATCTATCTATCTGTCAATCTGTCTGTCTCTTACTTTTTCTTTTCCTTTTTTCTTTCTTTCTGTCTTTCTTTTTTCTTTGTTTCTTTTTCATTCTTTCTCTTTCTTTCTCTTTTTCTTTTCTGTTTCTTTGTTTCTTTCTTTCCCTCTTTTTCTTTCTTTTTTCCTCTTTCTTTCTTTCTTTCTTTGTCTTTTTTCTCTTTGTTTCTTTTTTTTCTTTCTTTCCCTTTTTTCTTTCTTTGTCTTTTTCCTTCCTTCTTTCTTTTTGTTCTTTCTTTTCGTTCTTATCTCCATGTCTCCACACTGCTCATAAATCTCTGTTTTTACTCCAAACACCCACTTTCATTTTCTTCCTCCACTCGTTGGATTTGGCGTTGTCACTTTGGTACGACAAACACATCAGCGCCCTGCTCTACCTACAGCTGTCCACAGGGGGCGCAGCTACACGGCTCTTCATCGTGACTTGTTTCTTTTATTAAATCGTTTTAGATCAGAGGCGTCAAACTCATTTTCACCGAGGGCCACGTCAGAAAAATGGGCCATAAATGTAAACAAATGTCATGTAAAATAAATCTAATTACTTTATAACTTGTTAAATAACGTTTTTTGTGATAAACTGACATTTTTAAAAGTGTGTATCTGGTCAGAACCTTCAGCTCTGCTTCAAATTTGTCCTTTTACAGCCTTTTAATTATTGGACAGTTTGTTGTTTTTCTTGCAGACTCACTTTTTCATACTTAGCTCCGTGTTTGGGGTCAAAATGTCGACGTAGATTGTACCGACCGCGCCTCATAACACAAAAAACACACAGGTTTTTCTCCTCAAAGCACAAACTTCACCTTACTTCCTTCCACGCCGACAATTTTCCTCTTCATGATCATTTACAAATATTTCTCAGTGTCACTTGTTGGGAAAATCTCATTAGTTTATTTCATTAGTTTATTGTCAGCGCACACATTAAAGCAGCACAGACTTATTTTAAAAAGACAGTCACGCCTTTTAATTTATCTTCTCGCGGGCCACATGAAATGATATGGCGGGCCGCATTTGGCCCCCGGGCCTTGAGTTTGACACATGTGTTTTAGATGAATATTGTGATTTAAAATGTGCAAATTGTAACATAATGACTCACGAGTGTCATAGATGATAAATATAAGAGCAGACACAAGCTCAGTACTATCTGCTTTAATGCCATACTGTGGAACATCTCCATGGAGACAGTAGGTGCAGACTTTGGGGATCATAACTGAACATGGTATAGGTCTGTTTTGTGTCTTCTCCTTATTTAGTCTCGTGTGTGTCTCTTGTGAACGAGTCGCTGGGACATTTCTCATGGACAAACTGGAAATGTCCAAAAGGAAAAGTCTGAAATCTGAAGTGGACATTAAATTATGTCCCCAGTGTTTATAATATTAGCATAAAGTCCCGTTTTACACAGTCACCGTCACGATTGTTTCTCTCTTAAACTTATGAGAAACATCCAAAACTCCAAAACATTCGATTTACCAAAGAAAACACAACTCGTCCTTTAGTTTTGACCCTGGAGTTAAAAATAAAAAGACAAACTCGACCCAAAACTCTGCTCAGAGTCTCCGTTTCCTGTTTTATGCCACATGTCGAGGACTTTTCCCGCGCAAAAGACGTCATATTTTGCTTTAAATTGTTAATCGCCACGGCAACGGTCTTATTTTACTTATTATCCGGATGAACGTGGAAACTGTTATTGTTGCCCGAGGCCCGTGGTGCTGTATCGTTTTAGTTTTTTAGGCGATTAATCGGTTTATTAGTCACGTTTTAGTTTGTTTTACTAATAATTTGACTTAGATTTATCTGGAACAACAGCATAAAACGAGAGAGTGATGAGCTGGTGTTTTTGGATATTTCTAAAGTCAAATCCAGGGCCGTCCACAGAAATGTGGAGGCCCAGGGCAAAAAGCTCACACGGGCCCCTAATGTAAATGAACAGGGAACGATTCTGGGCCCCCAAAATCCCCCGTTTTCTACTTCTCTGGGCAGATTAAACTCATAATCTACTTCTGTTTTTTTCTTCTTTTCTATCTTTCTTTTTTCTTTCTTCCATTTTTATTTATTTTTTTCTTTGTCTTTTTCTTCTTTTCTTCCCTTTTCTGTATTTTTCTTCCTTCATTTCCTTCCTTCCTTTCTTTCTCTTTCATCTTTTACTTTTTCTTTCTTTTTTACTTACTTTTTCTTTCTTTCTTTTTCATTCTTTCTTCTTTTACTTTCTTTCTACCTATCTTTCTTTTTTCTTTCTTTCATTCTTACTTTTTCTTGCTTTTTTGTCTTTTCTTCCCTTTTCTGTATTTTTCTTCCTTCCTTCCTTTCTTTCTTTTTCTGTCTTTCTTTCTTTCTTACTTACTTTTTCTTTCTTTTACTTTTTTCCTTCTTTCTCATAATTCACAATTTTAATATTCTTTTTATACATAAATCCACTGTTTCTTAGTTCTTTTTTCTGCTCAAACAGTTGTTGTTTTTTCTGAGCGCCCCTGCAGGTGAAGTGTTGTCAGTGCAGTTTTGTTCAGATTCCTCCATGTTAAACCTTTAAATGTGTGTCTGCCTGTGTCCAGAGGGGGCGCTGTGTCTTAGACTTAAATATCGTAGCTGTTTTGTCGTGGTGGATTTATCTAAACGTGTCGATGTTTGTGTAATATTCTTTGTATTTGGATCATTCATCAAATCTTAAATGTTGTTTTAAGTGTTTTTTGTTTTAGAGAAATGCAAAGTTAGAATGTTTTAAAGTGGAGGATCTGTTTATATAAATGAACAGCGCTAACCTGCTAGCCACAAACAGGAAGTGATCACAGGCGCTGGCTCCAGTTCATTTGTTATTGAAAAACTCCTCTTTTTCCGCTCTCTCTGCACCTGCTGCTGTCAGACTAGTTGATCGTCAGTGTCGCCTGAAATGTTCCACAGTACGGTGCATTTATTTACCGTATTTTCCAGACTAAACGTCGCTCTGGAGTATAAGTCGCATCAGCCAAAAAAACACATAATAATGAAGAAAAAAAACATAAGTCGCACTGGAATATAAGTCACATTTTTTGGGGAAATTTATTTTACAAAATCCGAGACCAAGAACAGACGTTTTATCTTTAAATCAAGTTCTGATAATAATAATAATAAAATGTGGAACAACAGGCTGAATCTCAGTACATCACGCTAACGCTAATGCTAATGCTAACGCTAACATAACACATTTATATTTATTCAGCTCCATGAAGCACAGACAGAACTGAACACGTGTCTGGTTTGTTCACGTAAGATATTAACAGTTAATCAGATAAATAAAGAATAAAAACAAATAAGTTTACTCTGGATCTCACTGTAAATCAATAAATCTTTCTAATTCTTCATCGTCGGATTCATATATTTGAATAATTTCACATTTAAGTCGCACGTCTGGACAAATTATGAAAAAAGTGACACTTATTGTCCAGAAAATACAGTATATTTTAGTTTTTATTGCTCAAAAATGCCTTGAAAAACACATTCTTGCTCTGATCAGTGTAACCTCTGGATTCGTCTGATCTGTAAGTTGTTCTGCTGGTGTTATCTGCTTGTTTCCATGGAGATATTTATGTAAATCAATGCCATACTGTGGAACAATCCAGACAAAGCAGTAAAATCTAATGGTGAACAATCACAATTTTACACTGCGCTTTTCCACTTTCTAGACACTTCACACCAAAGAACCACTCCTGACTTGGGATTCAAACTTCCAGCTTTCAATCCTCCAGAAAAGTTCCACGGTGCACCTTTAATAAGCGTGAAACATCTGCAAAAAGAGCCGATTTAACGTAAAAATGTAACGTAAAAACAGGCCGTGATGCTAATAACCTCATAATCTGTTCACT